>NC_134878.1:56628813-56633813 GCF_041734735.1 Babylonia areolata | reverse complement strand
GGACGGGACACAGACATTCGCTAGAAACATTGCACAGTATCAGTATCAAGGAGGCGTCACTGCGTCGCGGACAAATCCATATACGCTACAGCACATCTTGCCAGGAAGATTGCCTGACCATCAGAGTAACCCCAACGCTTTCAGTAAATCACTGTGTGTGTGTGTGTGTGTGTGTGTGTGTGACTCTGTGTGTGACTGTGTGTGTGTGTGTGTGTGACTCTGTGTGTGTCTCTGTGTGTGTGTGTGTGTGTGTGTGTGTGTGTGTGTGTGTGTGTGTGTGTGTGTGTGTGTGTGTGTGATGTGTGTGTGTGTGTGTGTGTGTGTGTGTGTGTGTGAATCTGTGTGTGTGTGATTGTGTGTCTGTGTGGTGTGTGATTTCTCTCTCTCCCTTGTGTGTGTGTGTGTGTGTGTGTGTGTGTGTGTGTGTGTGTGTGTGTGTGTGTGTGTGCGACTGTGTGTGTGTGCGACTGTGTGTGTGTGTGTGTGTGTGTGTGTGTGTGTGCGAATGTGTGTCTGTGTCTGTGTGACTTTCTCTCTCTCCCTGTGTGTGTGTGTGTGTGTGTGTGTGTGTGTGTGTGTGTGTGTGTGTGTGTGTACGTGTGAGCGTGTGTGTGCGCGGGCGCGCGCGCGTGTTTGTTTGCGTGTGTGTGTGTGTGTGTGTGTGTGTGTGTGTGTGTGTGTGTGTGTGTGTGTGTGTGTGTGTGTGTGACTGTGTGTGTGTTATTTTCTCTCTCTCTCTGTTTCTTTCTCCCTGTCTCTCTCAAACTACGCTGTCCACAAACACACGCGCGCGCGCGCGCGCGCACACACACACACACACACACACACACACACACACACACACTCACACACACACACTTTCAAACCCCACTCCTCTTCCATTGCCTTAGACATACTAATTACTTGTCCCTTCCATCAATCATCATCGCGATGTTTATGACCCCCCCCTCGCCCCGCTCCCCCCGGCCCCCCCACCCGCACTTACCCCCCCCCCCCCCGCCCTACTCAACACCAGCACCACCTCCATCCTTCTCCCTCCCTCCCCCTCCATCCATCATCTTATTGTTAATTAAGCCATCTCCATCGGTGTGAAGTTTGTCTTGGTCTAGGAGACCATTGTCTTGTTTTACCCAGACATGATGACGTTGATGAGGTGGGGGCGGGAGGGTGGGGGGCGGTAGAAGGAAATGATAATGGATAGTTTTAATTGGTTTAATTAAAAAATATTGATAACGAAATGATTATTATATGTACCTTGAAATTTACACACACACACACACACACACACACACACACACACACACACACACACTATATATATATATATATATATATATACACACCTCCTGTCTGTCTCTCTCTAGACACACACACATGTATATATATATATATATATATATATATATATATATGTGTGTGTGTGTGTGTGTGTAAATTTCATCATTTTTCCCTTGCAACTATTTTAAACACACACACACACACACACATACACACACACATATATATATATATATGTGTGTGTGTGTGTGTCTGTGTGTGTGTGTGTGTCTGTGTGTCCGTGGTAAACTTTAACATTGACATTTTCTCTGCAAATACTTTGTCAGCTGACACCAAATTAGGCATAAAAATAGGGAAAATTCAGTTCTTTCCAGTCATCTTGTTTAAAACAATATTGCACCTATGGGATGAGCACACAAAAAAAGAAGCCTAATTATATGCAAACTGCATTTACTGTTATTTATATTTTTTTGTATTCTCTAAACTTGGCACTTTGATATGATATTCTGACCCAACAACAAGAACAGTCATTATTATCATTTTTTGTTCAAACAGGAACTTCTTTTGCTAAGCATGGAAGTTTTATTTATTTTGCTAACGTTTTGGTGCAGATAGTAAAAAAGGGAAATTACTCTGTAATTAATGCTAGGGGAGTTAATTTGATTTAAACTGATCTTTCTCATCTTAAAATTCAAATTATACTCAATCCATAAAAAGCTTGGATTTTTTTTTTTTTAAGTGTATCACAAGTGAGTCTTGAAGGCCTTGCCTCTCTTGTTTTTTAATGACTTAGACCAACAGTCCCTATCATAAGAAATGCAAACACAACACATTTCTGATCAAATTCTACAACAAAATATATTCTTCTTCGTTCGTGGTCTGCAACTCCTACGATCACTCGTATGCACTTGAGTGGGGCCTTTACGTGTATGACCTTTTTTTTTTTTTAAACCTCGCAATGTAGGCAGCCATACTCCGTTTTCGGGGGACAAAAATATAACTGTTAGATATGGATAGTAAATACCTATATCAATTATACAATACCCAACTCGCATCCAACCAACCCTGTCTTTTTCCTTGATTCCCCCACCCCCTACCCCCAACACAAAAATTATACATCTTTCGTCAAGAAGCTGTTGCGGGGGAAAGAAGAGCTTCCAGACCTCTTGAGTATGATTGATTGATTGATATTGATTGATATGGATACTAACCATAGCTCCTATCCTCGGTCGGAGACCAAGCTCTAAGCGCTTTACAAACACGGAGTCATTTGCACAACAGGCTGTCTACCTGGGTAGGGCCGACTGACGGCTGCCATTGGGCCGCTCATCATTCGTTTCCTGCTATCATTCAATCAGATGTCAAGCACGCACACCTAAACACTCAGACAAACTTGTAACATTTAACATTTTACGTGTATGACCGTTTTGTTTATATAGCCCGCCATGTAGGTAGCCATACTCCGTTTTCGGGGGGGGGGGGGGGGGGGGGGGGGGGGGGAAGGGGGGGGGGGGGGGGGGGTATGCTGGGTATGTTCTTGTTTCCATAACCCACCGAACTCAGACATGGATTACAGGATCTTTAACGTGCGTATTTGATCTTCTGCGTGCGTATACACACAAATGGGGTTCAGGCACAAGCAGATCTGCCCCATACGTTGACCTGGGAGATCGGAAAAATCTCCACCCTTTACCCCCACCAGGCGCCGTCACCGAGATTGGAACCCAGGATCCTCAGATTGAAAGTCCAACGCTTTAACCACTCGGCTATTGCGCCCGTATGACCCAAGCTCTCAGTTCGAGGGCGCGTTGTCTCCACACCGTACCGCGGTCAGCAGGGCTAGGCTGTTTGCTTTGTTCGACACGCGGGTTTTGAGAGGATGACTGAGACCCAAGTGCATCAGGTCTGAGGAATGTAAGGAATGTATGTACTTAACTTTGAGAAACTGGACAAGTCTGCTTGTCGGTGAAACTTACTGGACAACCCTTTCGCATCATTATGGTTTTTTTTTTTTGTTGTTTTTTTTATGCTCGTGTTTACACTCCATTATTATTATTATTATTATTATTATTATTATTATATCATCATCATCATTATTATTATCATTATTTCTTCTTCTTCTTCTTCTTCTTCTTATTATCATCATCATCATCATCATCATCCTCATCATCATCGTCATCATCATCAACATTATCATCATCATCATCATCATCATCATTATTATTATTATTATTATTATTATTATTATTATTATTATTATTATTATTATTATTATTCCTCTTCTTCGTCTTATTCTTCTTATGTTAGATATATATTTTTCATAATCTTCTGTGTTGAAGAACGGTGGTGCGTGCCTCTATATACAGAGAAGGTATTTTTTTTTTTTTCCATCTGCTTCCCCTTTTGCTTTGCAAGCATGAGCTACGTGTAATGAAAGAAAGAAGATAGAAAAGCTGTCTGGTTCCTTTTTATACTCTCTCTGTCTGTATGTGTGTGTATCTCTCTGTCTCCCTGTCTCTGTCTGTCTGTCTCTCTCTTTCTGTCTCTGTCTCTCTCTCGTGTTGTATTCAGTTTCCGTTGCACATTTTGTCTCCTCTAGCCCCCAGCTCCATCAATCCTACCCCTCACCCCTCTCTCTGTCTCTCTCTCTCTGTCTCTGTCTGTCTGTGTGTCTCTCTCACACACTTTCTTTCCTACTGTAACTCAAACGTCTGTCTTTTATTGTCATTTCTTTTTTTATGCGGGATTTTGTTTTATTATTATAATAACTATTCTTTTTCTTTTTTTTTTTTTTTTCTTTCCATATCCATTATCCTTCTGTTCCGTCTTCAGCACTCTTTTAAGTTTGCTCATAATCGTCTTTCTTTTCATTCTGTTGATCGATAGCATTTTGCCTGTGCCAAGAGAAAAATCATTTTCCAATCTCGTTTCTCGTTTTCACATCACTTTGTTTCTTTTCTCTCTCTCTCTCTCTGTCTCTCTCTCTCTCTCTCTCTCTCTCTCTCTCTCTCTCTCTCTCTCTCTCAGCTCAATTCCTCAGTTCTCCTATTCTCTTCTGAGGGAAAGGGGTTGTAGGGGGATTGGGGGGGGGGGTGTGTGATCAGGGTGAGAAGGAGGCAGAAAGAAGAGAGAGTGTAAGAAAGGAAGAGAGCGAGAGAGAGAGAGAGAGAGAGAGACAGACAGACAGACAGACAGACAGACAGACAGACAGAAAGGAGGGGGGTGAGCAGGGTGAGAAGGAGGGAGAAAGAGTGAGTGAGAAAGGAAGAGAGTGAGAGAGAGAGAGGCAGAGAGAGAGAGAGCGAGCGAGAGAGAGAGAGAGAGAGAGAGAGACAGACAGACAGACAGACAGACAGAAAGGAGGGGGGTGAGCAGGGTGAGAAGGAGGGAGAAAGAGTGAGTGAGAAAGGAAGAGAGTGAGAGAGAGAGAGAGGCAGAGAGGCAGAGAGAGAGAGAGAGAGAGAGAGAGAGAGAGATAGACAGACAGACACACACACACACACACACACACACACACACACACACACACACACACACACACACACACACACACACACACACACACAGAATATGTGAGATATCGAGAGCGATAGAGTGAGAGAGAAAAAATAGTGTGAGAGAGAGGGGGAGAGAAAGAAAGAAAAAAGAAAGGGGTATATATATATAGATAGAGTGAGAGGAGGAGGGATATAAAGAGAAAGGAAGGGAGAGGAAATGTGAGT
>NC_134878.1:56623813-56626313 GCF_041734735.1 Babylonia areolata | reverse complement strand
ACCGCGCGGACAATGGCGTCGCATGAGAGCGTGGAGTCCCTCTGAAATGACAGAGATTAAGATCAGTATACCGTCAATGCATTTCCCATTTCATCGTTTTTTGTTTGTTTGTTTTTTTCTTTTCTTTTTTTTTAATGAAAAAAAAAATCTAAATACATATGATATTTAATTTTGCCTTGAAAAAAGAAAGAAAAAAAGAGAGAAAAAAACGAAGAAAAAAACGAGAGAGTAAAGAATTCTAATATTGTGTTTTATTATCTGAAGAAATGGTTGCGGGATGGCTTACCATTGTGTTCAATTTCCATAATTTGATTTTCATCCGTACTGTTGTGCATTCACCCTTTTAAGATTTTTTTTTCAATTTAAAAAAAACAACAACAACCCAAAACAACAACAAAACAACAACAACAAAACAGCAACAAACAAACAAAAAACAAACAAACAAACAAAAACCAACAACAAACAAAAAACAAAAAAACAAAACAAAAAAACCCAACGTAGATCTGGTATTCAATTTTGCCCTGAAATAAACAAGATCAGAGAAATGAATTATAATATTGTGTTTTATTATTCAGAAACACAAGAGGTTTCGGGTGGCTTATTATTGTGTTTAAATTTCCATAATTTGATTTTCAACTGTACTGTTTATGCATTTTTTCCCCTTTTAAAATTTTTGTTGCAACTAAAAACAAATCAATATGCATTTGATATTTAGCTTTGCCTTGTAATGAAACAAGAAAAAAAGAATGCTAACATTGTGTTTTATTATCAGAACGAAATGGCTTGAGAATGGCTGATTATTGTGTTTAATTTCCAGAATCTGATTTTCATCTGTACTGTTATGCATTTCCCCTTTCAAGATTTAAAAACAAACAAACAAACAAACAACAGCAACAACAACAACACCAACAACAAAGACACAACACTTCGTGTTTTTAAGCAGACAATGTTTGTTCAGTCATGAAAAAACAACAACAAAAAACCTTCAAAAAACAACAAAAAACACCTTTATCTCTTTCATTCCTGCACTATTATTTTGGTAGGCTATCTTTAATCCTAAGGCCTGACCAGCAGGGGTTTGGGACAATGTGAAGGTCATACGCATCTGCACCCTACCCTACCCCTACCCCCACCCATCCCTCATTTCCTGGACTCCCCCCCCCCCACCACACACCAACCCCCACCCCTTTTCTTTGCTCTCCTTTCCTTTAAAGCAGATGTGATGCAGCGCATATGTATGGGTCTGTGCGCCACGCTTTTGACACCTCTTGGAAACTGAAATAACACAGTTAACTGCATTATTGCGTTCTTATGGGAAGAAAGGGATAGTGTGGAGCGTTTGTGGGAGAGGAGAGGGTGTGTGGGTGTGGGAGAGAGTCCAACGATGATAGAGACAAATGACTGATACTCGGATGGGGAAACGTTTTAAGAAGAAAAAACAAAACAAAACAAACAAACAAAAAACAAAACAATTTGAAAGTGCGTTGCCTTCAATTTTCACGAATCCATATGGGGATAGATTATAGGTGTATAGGGAGAAGCGTAATGCACCGTAAATGATGACAACCTTTGAAGTAGTTTGGAAGGTGTTGTGAAGTGAGTGATAGGGGGGCGGGGGTGGGGGGGGGGGGGGGCACAATGAAAGTATCGCGTACAGAGGTTATATAATCTATTATTTTTGCTTTGCTCTGTTTTGCATTGCTTAGCGGTCGTGTGTGTGTGTGTGTGTGTGTGTGTGTGTGTGTGTGTGTGTGTGTGTGTGTGTGTGTGTGTGTGTGTGTGTGTGTGTGTGTGTGTGTGTGTCTGTGTCTGTGTCTGTGTGTCTGTGAGTGTTTGTGTCTGTGTCTGTCTGTGTCTATGTGTGTGTGTCTGTGTGTGCCTGTATCTTGTCTGTATCTGCGTGACTAAGCCGTCGAGTGCCATATTACCACACACCCTATAATATCATGAACTCAATGGAATAAAACTTCTATAATATTTGATACATCAAACGCCTTTTACCAACCAGTTATTCAATCACTCCAATATGACGGGCGCAATAGCCAAGTGGTTAAAGCGTTGGACTGTCAATCTGAGGGTCCCGGGTTCGAATCACGGTGACGGCGCCTGGTGGGTGAAGGATGGAGATTTTTACGATCTCCCAGGTCAACATATGTGCAGACCTGCTAGTGCCTGAACCCCCTTCGTGTGCATATGCAAGCAGAAGATCAAATACGCACGTTAAAGATCCCGTAATCCATGTCAGCGTTCGGTGGGTTATGGAAACAACATACCCAGCATGCACACCCCCGAAAACGGAGTATGGCTGCCTACATGGTGGGGTAAAAACGGTCATATACGTAAAAGCCCACTCGTGTACATACGAGTGAACGTGGGAGTTGCAGCCTACGAACGAAGAAGAAGAAGAAGAAAAAGAAGAAGAAGAAGAAGAAGAAATTGATCGATGAACCATAATCGTTCAAGTAGTATTCAGACTGTCAGGTTGGTAGGAATAAACATC
>NC_134878.1:56606313-56608813 GCF_041734735.1 Babylonia areolata | reverse complement strand
GGTGTAACCTGTACACGTGTGTCACCGTTTTTAACCACCGCCACGTAGGCATCCATACTCCGTTTTCGGGATTGTGCATGCTAGGCATGTTCTTAGGCGTGTTTCCATAACACCACCGTACGCCGACATGGATAACAGGGCCTTTGATTTAACGTGCGTATTTTGTGATCTTCTGCGTGTGCGGTGTACATATTAATTAACGGGTGTTCAGGTACTGGCAGTTCTGCACATAATGTTGACCTGGGAAATCGGAAGGAGAAAAAAACAACAAAAAACAAACTCCAATCCTAAAGGAAAAGCAAGGAAAAAGAAAAGGAAAGAGGGAAGGAAAAACAAAACAAAGAGAAAAAGAACTAAGAAAAGAAAGACAAATGAAAAGGGGTGGAAGAAGAAAAGACACAGCTTGAAAGAGAGAAAGAAAGAAAGAAAAGAAAAAGAAAGAACAAAAAAGAAATAAAACAAACAAACAAACAAAAAAACAATGGCAAAATATAAAATAAAATTAAAAATGAATAAATAAAATAAAAAACGAAAAAAAGCAACAACCAAAAACCAAAAGAAGAAAGTAATTCAATAAGGAATGTTTGAAAACAGAACTGAAAGAAAGAAAGAAAAGAAAAGGCAGAAAGAAAGAAAAAAGAAAGAAAGAAAGAAAGTGGGGAACGACAAAGGGACAAAGAGAAAGACAGAGATAATAAATATGGAAATGTGGGACGAGAATTATGCTGCTGCTGCTGCTGCTGCTGCTGATTGTTATTATGATTATTATGATCATTATGATTATTATGATCTTATGATCATTACGATTATTATGATCATTATTATTATTGTTATTATTATTATTATTATTATTATTATTATTATCGTCGTCGTCGTTGTTGTTATTATTATTATATCATTACAGACAGAGATAGACGGGGAAGGAGTAAGGAGTGGAAATAGAATGTCACACAGGCAAAGGGAGAGAAAAGCGGAGATAGACAGATAGATAGATAGATAGATAGATAGATAGATAGATAGATAGATAGATCATTAAATAGATGAATAAATAAATGAAAAGTACATAGACAGAAAAAGATCAAAACAAAAAAACAACAACGACAACAACAAAAACAAACATCATCAACCAGCTGTCGACAGAGTTAGGTTACTTAGATTACTTAACAAAAGTGCTGGTGTTACACACACGAGACAAAAACCAAAAAACTTGAAAAAACAAACAAACAAAAAACAACGACAACACAAGCAACTGGTCGATCTTGAAAGAAAAGCGTGATAGAAAAAAACAACAACAACAACAACAACAACAACAAAACAACAACAACAACAACCAACGAACGAACGAACGAACTAAAAAAAAAAAAGATAGAAAGAACGAACCAAAGAAAAATAAAAACAACAAGAAGAAAAAAACGAACGAAAAAAGAAAAGAAAAAGAAAATCAAAAACAAGGAAAGAAAAAGAAAGCAGTCTGGAAAATAGGAAAGAAAAAGAAAAAGAAAAAGAAAAAACAACAACAAAACCCAGAAGAGAACAGAAAACAAAGTGTGCAATCGTGAGAGTGAGACAAATAGATTATCGGGCAGCTGACGTGGCTGCTGTAGGAAGATCTCACAGACACAGGGGACTGATTGGGCTAATTCCCTTGTTGCTGGATCCATTGTGCTGTTGTTTAAATCAGGCCTTCTTTGGCGGTGAGGGAATGGGTTGGGAGTGGGGATGGGGGTGGGGGTGGGGGCGAGAGAGGAATTTACGTGTTTCATTCCCTTGCCTCTTTCCTTTGCTATCTATCTATATCTGTAGATAGATAGATATACACCGACGAAATACTGCACACTGCTGCCACGTAATCTATTTGTAGACTTGTCTGTTTCAATCTTAGCACGGGTAAATATGTCTTTTCATCTGTATATATGTTTGTATAGATAGATAGATAGATAGATAGACGGACGGACGGACAGAGACGGACGGACAGAGACAGACGGACAGACATATGGTAGGCGAAACAATTTATGGCCTCCACCTCTCTCCGCTTCCCCATCTATCTGTCTATCTACCTATTTATTTGCTGAAAATCTGTCTCCATATTTCCGTTAGGTTAACGTCTTTTCATTTGAGTAATATCACACGTTCTCTGTCTATCTGTCTGTCTGTCTGTATGTATGTATGTATGTATGAATACATGCATGTGTGCGTGTCTGTCTATCTACCTACCTACCGACCTACCTACCTACCTACCTATCTGTCTGTAGGTCTGTCTGTCTGTCTATCAGGGTATCTGAGCTGTCTGGCCCGCTGTGTTATCTTCCATGTCTGTCTGTCTGTAGGTGTGAATGTCAACCATAAAAAACATTAAGGACTTCTTTTTCCTGCCAAAAAGATAAACCGATATCTGTAGGCAACTGACTTTGCACCTTTTTTTTTTTATTTAAAGTAAGCACTTGTCAGTAAACTGAGACAGAAAAAAAAACCACACAAAAAAACACAAAATCAGATTGAA
>NC_134878.1:56593813-56601313 GCF_041734735.1 Babylonia areolata | reverse complement strand
CGAACCGATCCGAATCGAAACGACGTTGTTCTTTTCTCTTTTTTTTTCTTTTTCTTTTGGTGGAGGGGGGGGCGTGTTGGGGGGTGGGTGGGTATTTTGTCACCAGTATAATGAGATGAGCCATGCATTGTGCACGCTTTATTTATCTGTTTATTTATTTATTATCCAGCCCTGTGAAAGAGAGAAAGATGAAAAATAAACAGGGAAATTAATAAAAAGAATGAAATAAGAACTGCTAATCTTTTTTTTTTTAACCCCCTTGCTTAAAGGTTTGTCTTAAAGAAAGCACGTCCATTCATCCACCCATTCAAAATCTAAGAAAAGAGACTCAACGATATATATAGCTTTCGAACACACCGAAAGTTGTGAAACATGCATCGTGTTTAAAAGTTACGATATCAATACTGACGATAATCTATTTTCATATAGCATTATAATAATACAAAGCAGCAGCATGCTTCAAGCGCTTTACTAACTTCAAAACCCTAACTGATTCGATTAAGCAGATTAGATAAAATGCAAACATATACCAAAAAAAGAAAGAAAAAAAAAAAGACTCACAGCAAGTTATAAAGGTAAAATAATTATTATCAGAAATACACAATTTACGAATGATTTTGTTAAAAAAAAAAAAAAAAAAAAAGAAAGAAAGAAAAAAAAGTGAACGTAGACGAGAATGCTGCTTCAAGTTGTGACCACTTCGTTTCATCTCGCTAATTCGTTTTCCACTCCGTCCCCCCCCCCCCCCCCCTGACCCCCCCTCCAACTCCCCTTCCCTCCCCTCCGTTCAACCCTTCCACGCCTCGAAACTGGCTTCAAACCCCGTCCACCCTTCCACATCCTCCGCCACCCACCCAACCCCCCACGCCCCCCACACACCCTTCCTACACCAACCAACCACTCCCACAAAATGTGTTCATCCTCAAAATCTTCAACACAGCAATTCCCCAGCCTGCTTTACTTTCAAGAAAGCTCAGTGCTGCCAGCTAATTTGCGCGAGCGCGCGCGCGCGCGCGCACACAGCCTCCTCACAACACCCTCCTTGGGACCCCCACCTCCACCTCCACCCCTCACCCCATGCCCTGTAAATCCCCACTCTCACCACCACCACCACCCTTTCCCTTCAAACACTCTTCTGACCCCCACCCCCTTCCCCTTTCTTTTTCTCCGTTTGTCTTCCCTCCTTGTTACTCCAACGGTCCTTTGCTACGGTCCACCTCCCTCCCGCCCTAACCCCCTCACCGCTCCAAACCCCTATTTCCTCCACACACCCTGCCCCCATCCCACCCCCTCGTCCATTTTGAGCAACTTCCCACCTACCCCCATCACCATTTCCTTCCTGCCCCCCTAACACCGTTTTCTCCTCTGACCGTCAATAAAAGGAAGACAACTGTTTTGTTCCTTGGGGGGTGGGGGGTGGGCGGAGGGGGAGGGGGGACGGCTTGGGGGTGAGCATAGGGGTAGATGGGTGGAGGAGGGGTGGAGGGTGGGAGGGTGGGAGGCGGCAAATGCCTAAAAGCCAAAACTGGGTGGAGGAAGACGTTTTAGGGAACGAGGGGTTGGGGGGGGGGGAGAGGGGCGGGGGGGCGGGGGGGCGGTGGGGGGGGGGCAGGGGGGTTAGAGGAGGAGAGGGAAGGGCAGAGGTGAGAAGAGGGGTGGGGTGGGGGGGGGGGGGAGGGGAAAAGGAGTAGAATAGAAAGGAAGGGAGGGAGACAGTTTGTGCATGCGATGTGCATAACAATTACTGCTGCTGCTGCTACCGTTTTAACATCTCGAATTTTGGTGGTGGGGTTGGGTGGGGGGGATGATGGGAGGGGTGTGATGGAGTGGAAGGAGTTTGTGGGAGGGAGGGGGCAAGGGGTGAGGATGGGGATGGGGGGTTGTGGTGGAGGGAGGGGGAGAGAAGGGGGAGGATAGCTGCTGCTTCGGGGGATGTCTGTGTTGTGGATTATCACCGTGCAGACCTGTCTTTGCCTACCACCGTCATTGTGCGGAACTGTCTTTGCCTACCACCGTCATTGTATAGAACTGTCTTTTGTCTACAACCGTCATTGTATAGAACTGTCTTTTGTCTACCACCGTCATTGTATAGAACTGTCTTTTGTCTACCACCGTCATTGTGCGGAACTGTTTTTGCCTACCACCGTCATTGTATAGAACTGTCTTTTGTCTACAACCGTCATTGTATAGAACTGTCCTTGTCTACCATCGTCATTGTGCAGAACTGTCTTTTGTCTACCACCGTCATTGTGCAGAACTGTCTTTGTCCAACATCGTCATTGTATAGAACTGTCTTTTGTCCACCATCGTCATTATATAGCACTGTCTTTGTCTACCACCGTCATTGTGCAGAACTGTCTTTGTCCAACATCGTCATTGTATAGAACTGTCTTTTGTCCACCATCGTCATTATATAGCACTGTCTTTGTCTACCACCGCCATTGTGCAGAACTGTCTTTGTCTCCCACCGTCATTGTGCAGAACTGTCTTTGTCTACCACCGTCATTGTATAGAACTGTCTTTGTCTACCACCGTCATTTTATGGAACTGTCATTTGTCTAACACTGTCATTGTGCAGAACTGTCTTTTGTCTACCACGTCATTGTATAGAACTGTCTTTGTCTACCACCGTCATTTTATGGAACTGTCATTTGTCTAACACTGTCATTGTGCAGAACTGTCTTTTGTCTACCACGTCATTGTATAGAACTGTCTTTGTCTACCACCGTCATTTTATAGAACTGTCTTTGCCTACCACCGTCATTTTATAGAACTGTCTTTGCCTACCACCGTCATTGTATAGAACTGTCTTTTGTCTACCACGTCATTGTATAGAACTGTCTTTTGTCTACCACGTCATTTTATAGAACTGTCTTTGCCTACCACCGTCATTGTGCAGAACTGTCTTTGCCTACCACCGTCATTGTGCAGAACTGTCTTTGTCTACCACTGTCATTGTGCAGAACTGTCTTTTGTCTATCACTATCATTGTGCAGAACTGTCTTTGTCTACCACCGTCATTGTGCAGAACTGTCTTTGTCTACCACCGTCATTGTGCAGAACTGTCTTAATGTAACACTGTCATTGTGCAGAACTGTCTTTATGTAACACTGTCATTGTGCTGAAGTGTCTATGTCGAAAACTGTCACTGTATAAAACTCTAGTCTTTGCCTACCAGTATCATTTGTGCAGAGCTGCTTTTGTCTTTGAAAGAAAACAGGAAAGCTGGGATTTTAAACTACAACTGCACAACAGTGCTTGAGTAAATAAACAACAGCAACCAAACACATCCACTCTTGGTTCCCAGCATGCTATGTTTTTGACAGTAGAAGATTTTGACAAAACAGAGGAAAAGGAATATTTTGGGGCTAGCTAACACTCTCATGATAGTGTTAGAAGCGACAGAAAGAATATTTCTGGTGACAGATAAAAATAAAATCTACTCTCAAGATACCCACCCAAACCTAACATTACGAACCAACACATCACCTTCTGAATAACGGAAGCATTTGGCGAATGACACCATCGGGTTTTTAAATGAATCCGAAATATTAATGGTACCACTGACATAAGAAGATAGAGAGAAAGGACAATGTGATAAAAGATACAGATGTAGGAGAGAGGGAGAGAGAGGGAGAGAGAGAGAGAGAGAGAGAGAGAGAGGGAGAGAGAGAGAAAGAGAGAGAGAGAAAGAGAGAGAGAGAGACAAGGCTTTACAATCCAGTACCTAAAGTGAAACAAGAAAGCATAAAAAAGTAGTAGAAACATAAAACAGAATCATTAATATTATAAAAACACAATGCATAAATCTCACAAAGATGATGGTGATGATGATGATGAAAGGCATAGAGAGAAATAGAAACAGAGAAAGAGAGGCAGACGCAGGGAAGGAACAGACACACACACACACACATATATATATATATATATATATATATATATATATATATATATATATATATATATATATATATATATATATATATATATATATACATAAACAGAGAATACATGTTTCATTGTTTCATTGTAGGGGCGACTAGCCCATTGCATTAAGGGTGAAAAATATGCGCTAGGAGCAAACTTCCTTGAAATTATGATTTTTCACTTCATATTGTTAAAGCAGCTTTGTTTTAAGCCCAATGCTTTTAGCGCAAACACTGCTAACCTTTTCGTTTAATACTCGTTAGAATTTGACAATAAAAACATAAATCTGAACATTGCGCACGCACGTGCGCGCGCCAGAGAGAGAGAGAGACAGAGAGAGACAGACAGACAGACAGGCAGACTGAGACTTCGTTGCTAGGAATATAGATTTGTTTTTATTTGTTCATGAAACTGACTTCACGACCTTTCAACTCGCAGGTCTGAGCGATACAGTGTTGAAAAATGAATTCACACTTTGCATCCGCGCAAGCACACCGACTCACGCATCCACAGTAGTGGCATTGCTTCAAGCTTCTCCCTTAACTGACTACAAGAATTCTGTTTCTTTCATCAAGACCCATCATTCTTCTACACCCTCAGTATTTTCCATTCCTTTTTTTTTCTTCATCTTCTGCGTTCGTGGGCTGCAACTCCCACGTTCACTCGTATGTACACGAGTGGGCTTTTACGTGTATGACCGTTTTTACCCCGCCATGTACGCAGCCATACTCCGCTTTCGGGGATATGTATGCTGGGTATGTTCTTGTTTCCGTAACCCACCGAACGCTGACATAGATTACAGGATCTTTAACGTGCCGCATTTGATTTTCTGCTTGCGTATACACGAAGGGGGTTCAGGCACTAGCAGGTCTGCGCATAATGATGCTGACCTGGGAGATCGGAAAAAAATCTCCACCCTTTACCCACCAGGCGCCGTCACCGAATTTCGAAGATGTATATATATATATATATATAATTCATTCGTACAATTAGACATAATCTGTCTTTCTGTTTACATTCATACATTCATCGATCCATACAACCACCTCACCCACACCCATCCATCCATGTTTATTTTTTTCCCCTTTCATACACTGAAAACATTGTGTGTGTGTGTGTGTGTGTGTGTGTGTGTGTGTGTGTGTGTGTGTGTGTGTGTGTGTGTGTGTGTGTGTGTGTGTGTGTGTGTGTGTGTGTGTGTGTGTGTTTTGTTTCATTTTTCATGTCTGGATCCACCCCCTCCCCTCCCCCCCCAAGCCCCCCCCCCTCAAAAAAAAAACCAACAAAAAAACCAACAACAAAAAACACATCCTTAGGGGGCGTGAAGATGAGAGCTGTTCACGTCTGGCATTCAATGCCCCCTGTCTTTGGACATCTTTTGGGAGGGGTGGTGGTGGTGGTGGTTTGAACCCGGAACATATCACCAGACCGGAAAAAACAAAACACACACAAAAAAAAAACACAAAAAACACACCAAAAATCCAGTCTCGATGAGGGGGGGTGGGGTGGGAAGTGGGGGGGGGGGGGGGGGGGGGGGGAGAGAGGTTTGAAAGTGGCATGGTGCCAGACTGAGCGATGCTCTCCGAGTCCCCATCATCTGTTATTGAAAAAATAGCTCGAGTTGACGTGGTTTTTTGTTGTTGTTTTTTTCTTCTTATAGCAGCTGCCTGATGCTTTTTTCTCGGGTCAGGCGTTTTTCTTCGCTGTGGGCTTGTACTGTGTGTGTGTATATATATATAAATGTGATGTGGTGGTGGTGGTGGTGGTGGCGGTGTTGGTCTGGGGTCGTTTTATTTGTGTGTGGGGGTGGGGTGGGGGGTGGATGTGTGTGTGTGTGATGGGTGGGGGGAGTGAGTGGGCGAGTGTAGTGTGTGGTGGGGGGTGGGGTGGGGGATGGGGTGAGAAAAAGAGAGAGAGAGAGAGAGAGGTGGGCAACACGGAGACGGAAACAGACATACAGAGAGAGAGAGAGAGAGAGAGAGAGAGAGAGAGAGAGAGAGAGCCGGTGGAGGGATGGAGGGATGGAGAGAGAGAAAAGACGGATGCAATCCACACATTGTCTTGGGGGCAAGACTATCACAACAGAAATGACAGGTCCCTATTCTTCTAAGTCCTACCCCCCCCCCCCCCCAACCACCATCCAACACCTCCTCCTCCTCCACCCATCCCCAACCTCCCATCCCTTCCCTACCCCCCTCCCCACCCACCTCTCCTCCCCATCCCTTTCCCAACTAGCCTTTAACTCTCTCCATACGAACGGCGCAAGAGACGACGTTTACAGCGTTTCACCCCAGTTACCATCATCAAAATATTGCAAGCGGAAGGCTCTTATACTGAAGAGGTGAATGTTGACCAAGAATACCACAATTCTGACGACGGAAGCTAAAGGTTGGGTCATTCAGACACCCACTGGACATCCGATGGGTCTGTGTAGAGGAGAAGAGAGCACTGGTCGTACTGAGTGAGTTAAGAAGAAGAAGAAGAAAGAAACAGGAAAGATAATAAAACAAAATAAAGGTTCCCAAATTCAAAGCGACAGAGCGCAATCAACCTACCGCTTGGTTGACGGTAGTGGTTTGCCCCCAAAACAGATGTCGGACAGAACAACATTTAGGGTTGACATCATGATTGCCCACAAAACCACAAACCACTACCACGCGCGATCTGCTCTGATCGTTCTTTTCACATGTACGGACGGAAAAATTAGATTGAGACCTGAACTGGACAGACAGACAGACAGACAGACAGACAGACACACACACACACACACACACACACACACACACACACACACACACACACATATATGTGCGTTCGTTGATTTTCGTAATTCTGTGTGTCTGTCTGTGTCTGTGTGTCTGTCTCCCATTCACATCCCGATTTCATACAAGAAAAAGACAAGATAAAAAAATGCGTTCGTTGATTTGTCTAAAATTTCTCTCTCTCTCTCTCACTCTCTGTCTCTCTCTCCCGCATCCCTCCCCTCTCTCTCTGTCCTTCTGTCTCCTCTAGCCTGTTCTGTCTCTGTCTCTGACTCTCTCTCTCTTTCTCTCTCCACACACTCTTCTCTCTCCCCATCCACCCTCTCTTTCCTCTCTCAAACTCTCTCTCTCTCTCTCTCTGTCGATGTTGTTTCTACGAAAGTTACTTTTTTTTCGCTGGCGTTATCATAATATATTGTTTCTAAATCAGATCATGTAACTTCAGCAACAGGTATCAAAATCATCATGATACCGACGCTGCTTCATCGCATCCAACCCAGCATTATACAAAACGAGTGAGCTGGCTGTTGTTGCAAAACAGCTCCTTGTTCGTTATCGCAGAAACCAAGTCGCGAGTGGCTAAAAGACACACACACACACACACACACACACACACACACACACACACACACACACACACACACGCACACACACACACACACACACACGCACATACACCCCCCACCCCCCTACCCCACGTCTTGCTTCTTGTTGTTGCTGCTGCTGCTGTTGTTGAGGCTTACACGAATGTAGCTGGTTTCGCCCATCCGTCGCGCGCGCGCGCGCGTGTGTGTGTGTGTGTGTGAGAGAG
>NC_134878.1:56583813-56591313 GCF_041734735.1 Babylonia areolata | reverse complement strand
CTTTTCTCTCTCTCCCCCTCTTCCGCCTCTCTCTCTCTCGCGCGTTTGTTTAGACTCTCCAAAAGTCTCTGTCTCTCGTTTGTTAAGTCTCTCTCTCTCTCTCTCTCTCTCTCTCTCTCTCTCTCTCTCTCTCTCTCTCTCTCTCTCTCTCTCTCTCTCTCACCCTCTCTAACGAAAGTTACCTTTTCCCTGCCGTTATCATATATCGTTTCTAAATCAGATCATGTAACTTCAGCAACGGGTATCGAAATAATGATACCGACGCTGCTCCATCGCGTCCTAGTCTCTGTCTCTCGTTTGTTAAGTCTCTATCTCTCTCTCTCTCTCTCTCTCTGCAAAAGCCGCTCCCCGCATCCCCCCACCCCTACCCCCACTAAAAAAAACCCACCACTTTGGGAATTACATAAGTTCACAAGACTTCTTATGATCTTTCCTCTCCACGCACCTCCCCCTCCCCCTCCACCCCCTCCCCTACCCCCCCCCCCCAGCCCCCCCCGCCCCCCGCTCTGTGGCCCTCTCCCTAGTACCTCCAATGAATGTCGCAGAACGGTGCAGCAGTCACCAATCAAGCATGAAGGCTGCAGTAAAATCACCCCCCCGGTAGATATTCATCTGGGAATAACGCGATTTCGGGGAGCCCTGTCTGTCTTGTCTGTCTGTCTGCAAGTCTTTCTGTCTGTCTGTCTGTCTGTCCGTCCCCCTCCCTTCTCTCCATCGCCTCTCTCAACACGGGCAAGGATCCCTCATGTTCCTATCATTATCTATCTCTTCCTCCAACTCTTTCTCAAGTTCTCTCTCTCTCTCTCTCTCTCTCTCTCTCTCTCTCTCTCTCTCTCTCTCTCTCATCCCGCCGCCACCCTCTCTCTCCCTTTCTTCGACTACCTCCATCCACGCCCACTTCTCTCTGTCTCTCTGTAGCTCTCTCTCTATCTATCTATCTCTGTCTGTCTCTCTCTCTCTCACTTCTCTCTCTCTCTTTCTCTGTCCCTCTCTTACCAACCATAAGGAAGTGGCTATACAGCATTGTGACTGGAAGCCATAGTGTCCAAAACTCTACTCTGGCGGTGGCGGACGCGCCACGTGGTTGGTCACACAAATCTCCACGGAGGGGCACTTGATCACGCCTTCTCCGTCTCCATCTCACAACCCCTCTTCCCTCCCCTTCCTCCCTCCCTCCGTCCCTTCCCTCCTCTCCCACCCACCCAATCCACCTCCCTTTCCATTTCCTTTTAAACGGCCCCATTTCTTCTTACTCCTGAGGGCAAATCCATGATTACCGGGTCTACCATATATCTCTCTCTATGTATTCGTCTTTTGTATCTGTCCTGTTTCACTGTCTCTGTCTCCGTCTTTCTCTGTCTCTGTCGGTCTGTCTCTGTCTCTTTCTCTGTCTGTCTTGTCTGTCTGTCTGTGTCTCTTTTTCTATCTCTGTCTGTCTGTCTGACTGCCTGTCTGTCTGTCTCTGTCTGTCTCTGTCTGTCTGTCTCTGTTTCTCTCTCTCACCCTATTTTCATTCGTTTATTCTAATGATTTTTTTTTGGGGGGGGTGGGGGGGCGGGGGGTGGGGTGGGGGTTATGCAATGAGAGTATGTTGACACATTCACCCCATGTCATAAGGACCTCATGGGCCAATGATGTAAGGCGCTTTGAGCAGCATCAGTACAAGTACTGGATATCGCGCCATAGAAAAGTTACGAATCATTATTCATTATTATGAATGACATTAAAGTGTCTCTCTCACACCCTCCCCTATCCGTGAAGCGGTACAAATATACAACATGAGTGAATGCTATCCAAAACCAAATAAATAAATACCCCCCCCCCCCCCAGCATCCCCCCACGCCCCCCCCGCGAAAATGGGATGGATGTGTCAGATCGAGCGCGCGTCTGCAAGCGTGTACGTGTTTGGGGGTATTGATGTGTATGTGTGGATGGCACGGGAGTTCGTGTGTGTGAGTATTTTGTACTCTGTGTGTGTGTGTGACTTGACTTGACTTGACTTGACTTGACTTGACTTGACTTGACTTCATTTATTGTCATAAAATCCCGAAGGATTAATAGACACAACAAAGAACAAAGGGAACAAAGAAATAAACGGTCATCTAATACGCATGCACTGAAATACATAGTTGGCGAGTGTTTTTTTGACAGTCATCGCAGGTGAATAAATCACTTGGTTTTAGGATATTGTTTTGTATTTTTCTAGAGATCACATTTGATTGATGATCATACTGCTGTATAGTTGTGATTAGATGGTTTCACAAATTATGAAATAAGATACACGTATCTAGGAAATGTAATTCATCTTCAACAACTTTACATATAGCACATAACCTCTCTTCTCTGGGAATGTTTGCATATCTTCCTCGTTCGATGTGTGTGTGTGTGTGTGTGTGTGTGTGTGTGTGTGTGTGTGTGTGTGTGCCTCACCTCTCTCTCTCTCTAAGCAACAACAAAAAGAAAAGCTGTAAGAACATATCGATAAGTGCTGCCTACCGCCCTCTTCTCATTAACTTCCCGTGTATAGATCCGTGTGTGTCTGTGTGCGCTTCCTCTGTCTCCTTCCTCTGTCTGACAAACATGTCCCTCTGTCTGTCTGTCTGTCTGTCTGTCTTTCCCATCCATCCTTCCTTCCTTCCTTCCTTCTGTCTCTTTCCCATCCATCCTTCCTTCCTTCCTTCCTTCTGTCTCTCTCAGGCTGATCAATGCCATGTTGTCGTGATTATTCAGTTGTTCCCCCCCTCCCTCATCCCCTTCATGAGGGGGCTATGTCTTCCCTTTCAGCCCTTTAACCCTTTCACCGCCAAGCTCGCATTTATGCACAGGCGTGGTGGAGGACCCATGTCACTGAAAGGTGACCATTCATTGGTCTGTTATCCATGAACCTACTGCTCTTAAGAATGTTCGGTGGTAGGATAGGCCATATTTTCTACACATCGCAGGGGGAATCCCCAGCTATTCTTAGCCACTGTCCTTTCTGTGTTTATACCACAAGGGAATTTTGTACTCTAAATTGACTGGCGGTGAAAGGGTTAAGGTCTTCTGCCTGTGCAATCCTCCAAGCCTGGCATGTTTTGGCCTGGCTGCATTCACGGGAAGGGGTGCTTCACTTCAGGCACAAATTTATAGCAGCCGCTCAACCAACACCTACCAAACTTCATATTATCACTGAAACATGATTGTGACACAAGTTGCTGAAGTCTCAAGGTGAAGGATGCAACAATTTACTTGTAACTCTAAATCGAAAACAGAAAATTTTATAGTAAAATGTCGGCTTCTGTTGATGCTGGAGGTTGTAGGGCTATCTTCTTGATTGAAATGTCCGTCGCTTTGTCTAGCTAGACCAGTTGCTACTTCGATCTCCTTCACTTTCTCAAGAATTATCAGGTGAATTATAAGACAGGTTCGTCATTATCCGGTTCGAATTCGCTGAAGAGTCAATTACTCTGGTGATAATAAATTTAATCTCATGTTAATATTGATATTAACATTATTTTACTATATTATGTACTGTTTGTTTATTTGTTTTGTTTCATTATTTCATTACTTACTGTTTATGAATGTTATTTGATACAAGTCATAATATGGTTCATCAGCCGTCATGATAAAATTGAAGTGCAACGTTGTGAGCACAGTATCAGCTTTAAGCTTGTTGATGCTCTTTTGTCATTCATTGCATTGTAATCATGTGTATTGTTGAATAATTAAAGATTATTTAAACCAAGAGTCCATCATAATTTCATTGAACACTTACTGTGCAGTAAACCTTTGACGTTTTACCATAGTTTATCATCGATGCGGAAAACCGAATAAAAACAAAAGACACTAATCGTTCAATTTTTGGAGCGAAACTTCGTGTGCCAATGAGGAAGGCAGTTAAGTTGGAGTTACCCCCCTTACCTAGCGGTTTAATGCATAATAATGAGCTGACGAATCGGTTTAAATAAACGGGTTCCAGGCGGGCTCAGGCGGAGAACGGCGATTAGCGGTGCACGCCTCTCAGCGGGCGCAGGGTTGAATGAGTTAACTCACTCAGTACGGCCAGTCCTCTCTTCTCCTCTACACAGACCCCTCGGATGTCCAGTGGGTGTCTCAATGACCCAACCTTTAGCTTCCGTCGTCAGAATTGTGGTATTCTTTGTCAACATTCACCTCTTCAGTATAAGAGCCTTCCGCTTGCAATATTTTGATGGTGGTAACTGGGGTGAAACGCTGTTAACGTCGGCTCTTTCGCCGTTCGTGGTGGTGTGGTGGTGGTGGTGTGTCCATCGAGATCGATGATGACCATCGTTGTCATCCAGCTGGGGGATGGGGGGAGGGTGGTGGTGGGGTGGGGGGGGGAGGATGCTCATGAATCTATCTGTGAATGCGCAGATGGCTGAATAGTCCAATCTGCGCACGACATGTTCGCTGACAGTTGGGGCAGACAAAGACAGGCATACCATTGTCAGGGAGCTTGTTTGCCCGTGACTTTCTGGCCTGCCTCTTCTGAACAGCTGCAGCAGTCCTGTTGGCCTCGCACAACTTGGCGCCTTTGTGCACAGCAACGCGCCATTTGTCACGGTCTACTGCAGATTCCTCCCAGGAGTCAGGGTTGATATCAAACGCTTTCAGAGAGACTTTCAGAGTATCTCTGAAGCGCTTCTTCTGACCTCCGTGTGATCTCTTCCCTTGTTGCAGCTCGCCATAGAAGAGCCTTTTGGGCAACCGATGGTCTGGCATGCGTGCCACGTGTCCAGCCCAGCATCAGGACTGCATCAGGATGGTGAAGATGCTGGGAAGGGTGGCTTTTGCTGTGTCTGGGGTCCTGTCTTGCCACTTGATGTTCAGTAGCTTCCTGAGGCATGTTGTGTGGAAGTGGTTCAGCTTCTTGGCATGTCGTTGGTACACTGTCCAAGTTTCACAGGCGTACAGTAGTGTGGGGAGAACTACTGCTCTGTAGACCTTTAGCTTGGTCTCAAGACTAATGCCTCTCGCCGTTCGTATGGAGAGAGTTAAACACGAGTAACAGCTCTGCCTTTCTGTCTCTTTCTTTCTTCCTCTATTCCTCTCTTTAAGCTCTTTCCATCTCCATCTCTCTCTCTCTTCCTCTCTCTCCCTCTCTCTCCCCACTCCATACCCCTTCGCACACACCTCCTCTCTCTATATTGCTCCTTCCTTTCCGTCTTTCTCTCTTTGCCTTTCTGTCTCTTACTATCTTCCTCTATCCTTCAGATCTTCCCATCTCGCTGTCCCTCACTCTCTCTCTCTCTCTCTGCCTTTCTGTCTCTTTCTTCCTCTGTCCCCCTCTTTCAGCTCTTTCCATCTCTTCCATTACTCCTTCCCTCCCCCCCCCCACACACACTTCCTCTCTCTATCTTGCTCCTTTCTTTCTTTCTTTCTTCCCCCCCCCTCTCTCTCTCTGCCTTCCTCTATCCCCCTCTTTCAGCTCTTCTCATCGCTCTCTCCCTCTCTCTCCCCCCACACACTTCCTTCCCCCCACCCCCACCCCGCTCTCTCCCTCTCTCTTTCTCTCACTGCCTTCCTCTGCCCCCCTCTTTCAGCTCTTCCCATCTCTCCCCCTCTCTCTCTCTTCCTCTCTCTCTCTCTCTCACACACACACACCTCCTCTCCCTATCTTGCTCCTTCCTTCCTTCCTTTCATTCATTCATTCTCTCTCTCTCTCTGTGCCTTTCTGCCTATTTCTTTCTTCCTCTACCCCTCTCTCTATCACTCGCTCCTCTTTGTGCTCTGTTCTCTCTGTCACTCTCCTCATTTTCTCCTATTCCCCTCGCCCTCCCCTTTCCACCCAGCATCCCCCATCCCCATCCCCCTCCCCCCCAACTCTCCCCGCACCCCCTCCCTACCTCCCTTGCTGAAGCGTGCGTGGCTGACGAAATCTGTCAACACGGCTGCAAGCTGATAATCTAATTTGCCTCATTTTTGTGTGTTTTGTTGTTGTTGTTGTTGTCATGAAGAGTTCAAATCCGTTTCAGTGTGTTTGATGTTTTGTCATCTCGGCCACTGCCACCACCCCCCAGCCCCCCCCCCCCCCCCCCCCCCTGTCCTTTGCCCACTTTTGCCTGGCTGGGCTCAATTGAAAGGCTGGGTAGGGAGGGGGGGGAGTGAGAGAGGGAGGGACAGAGAGGGAGAAGGAAGGAGGGAGGGAGAGAGAGACAGACAGACAGACAGAGGGGTGGGGTTTGGAGGGGGAGATAAGAGAGAGAGAAAAGAGAGACGGGAGAGAGAGAGAGAGAGAGAGAGAGAGAGAGAGAGAGAGAGAGAGAGAGAGAGAGAATTCAGGAAGATTATTTCCATTATAATCACGTAGTCGTAGTTTTTTACACTGTTTAGCTGAGAGAGACAGAGAGACAGAGACAGAGACAGACAGACAGACAGACAGAGAGAGAGAGAGAGAGAGAGAGAGAGAGAGAGAGAGAGAATGAATTCAGGAAGATTACTTCTATCTTAATCATGTAGTAGTAGTTTTTACACTGTTTAGCTGAGAGAGAGAGAGAGAGAGAGAGAGAGAGAGAGAGAGAGAGAGAGAGAGAGAGAGAGAGAGAGGCAGACTGACAGACAGACAGACAGACAGACTGACAAACATATAGAGACAGAGGAACAGAAGAGAATGAGAAACATGTGGCAACACATGCTGTGATTTTGAGATGCGCCCACGTTAATAACAGGTTTTTGTTTTAACTCTCTCCATACGAACGGCGAAAGAGACGACGTTAACAGCGTTTCACCCCAATTACCACCATCAAAATATTGCAAGCAGAACGCTCTTATACTGAAGAGGTGAATGTAGACAAAGATTACCACGATTCTGGCGACAGAAGCTAAAGGTTGGGTCATTCAGACACCCACTGGACATCCTAGGGGTCTGTGTAGAGGAGAAGAGAAGACTGGCCGTACTGAGTGAGTTAACTCTTTATGTAACTGCATCTGCATCTCTCTCTCTCTCTCTCTCTCTCTCTGTGTGTGTGTGTGTGTGTGTGTGTGTGTGTGTGTGTGTGTGTGTGTGTGTGTGTGTGTGTGTGTGTGTGTGTGTGTGTGTGTGTGTCTCTCTCTCCCTCTCACTCCAACATTTTCGTTCTCTCTCTGTGTGTGTCTCTCTGTCTGTCTCTCTACTCTCTGTCACTTCCTCTCCTCTCTCTCTGTCTCTCTCTCCCCTCTCTGTATGTCTGTCTGTTTCTGTCTCTCTGTCCCTCTCTCTTCTCTCTCTCTCTCCCTCCAACATTTTCGTTCTCTCTCTCTCTCTCTCCCCTCTCTGTCTCTGTCTCTCTCCAACATTTTCATTCTCTCTCTCTCTCTCTCTCTCTCTCTCTCTCTCTCTCTCCTCTCTCTCTCTCTCCAACATTTTCATTCTCTCTCTCTCTCTCTCTTTTTCTCTCTCTCCACACACACAATTACATTTTCGTTTTCTCTCCCTCCCCCTCTTTCTCTCTCCCACATTTTCACACACACTCTCTCTCTTTCTCTTTCTCTCCTTGCCCCACCTCTCTCTCTCTATCTCTT
>NC_134878.1:56578813-56581313 GCF_041734735.1 Babylonia areolata | reverse complement strand
AGAGAGAGAGAGAGAGACAGAGAGACAGAGACAGAGAGAGACGGAGACGGAGAGAGAAACAGACAGAGTAAAAGAGTCAGAGACAGACAGAGACAGAAGGACAAGAGACAGAGAAACTGAGACCTGAGAAACAGTGCTGAGAAACAGAGCAGAGACAGACAAACTGACAGACAGAGACAGAGACAGAGACAGAATCATAAAACGAACCGAGGAAAATGATTCCCAATATGTCGCAGTTTTTGTTTTTTCACATTGCTTAGCTTCGTCTAGCTTTTAAAATTTTGTTTCTCTTTCTTTTAAACTTCGTATAGCTTTGAAATCTTCGTTTATTCATTTCTTTGTTCTCGTGTTTTAACTCGAAGTGGCCCTCCTCCTCCTCCGCCGCTCCGCTCCACCACCCCCCTGCTCCCCCCCTTCCTTCCTCCCCCCCCGTCCCCCACCTCCCCCCCACCACCACTCGCGCCTCTTTGCTGTTGGCTAAGTTCGTGAACAACAACATGATTTGATTTGGGAATCCCCCCCTAAATGAGGAATCAATACAGCACACAGCCCAACAGTACCCCCAACTGTTGCGTTTCTGGGATCAGAAGTTTTCCAGCCATCCTCAAGGGGGTTAACGGGTAGCTCGTGTGGAGGAATGAGCTATGGCAAATAACGGCTCTTAGAATGAAAGAGAAAAGGAAAGAAAAGAAAAGAAAGACGAGAAAGAATGAAGGAAAGAAGGAAAGAAAGATATTACATAGAAAGAAAGAAGGAAGGAAGGAACGAAATAAAGAAAGAAAGAAAGAAAGAAAAAGAAATAACAGCTTTAGAAAGAAAAGGAAAGCAAAGAGAAGAAAGGCAAGAAAGAAAGAAGGAAGGAAGGAAGGAAACAAAGAAAGATAGAAAGAAAGAAAAAGAAATAACGGCTTTAGAAAGAAAAGCAAAGCAGAGAAAAGAATGGCAAGAAAGAAAGAAGGAAGGAAAGAAAGAAAGAGAGAACGGCTTTAGAAAGAAAAGGAAGGAAATACAAAGAATAACGCAGGAAAGAAGAAAGAAATAAAGAAAGGAAGAAAGAAAGAAAAAAAAAGAAGAAAAAAAAGAAACATATATAGAAAGAAAGAAAGATATTAGATAGAAAGAAAGAAAGAAAAATGAAGGGTGGAAAGAAGGGAGACAGGAACATTTTATTAGTCCCTTTAATGTCTGAAATACATTAGTGTACAGAACATTTGCCTTCGTGGGTCGTACTACGAGAAGGAGAAAGAAGGAGAAAAAGAAAGAAAGAATAGAGAAGCATAGAAAGAAAGAATAGAGAAGCATAGAAAGAAAGAAATAGACAAAAAACAAAACAAACAAACAAAACAAAAAAAGGACAAAAAAGACAGAATGAACATCAAGTATCCTTGACATTTTCACCAACCTGTAACAGCCACTGACAACCTACACACATTTTTCACAGAGAGACTGATCGAGAGAAGTCACCGATTCTCAAAATTCCCAAATTTCAACTACCATCCATTTCTTAATTAATCAAAACAAAAAAAAATCTGTTCATTTCAAATTTCCCTAAGTTTCAGTTTCAGTAGCTCAAGGAGGCGTCACTGCGTTCGGACAAATCCATATACGCTACACCACATCTGCCAAGCAGATGCCTGACCAGCAGCGTAACCCAACGCGCTTAGTCAGGCCTTGAGGAAAAAAAAAATCCCTAAAAAACCAAGAACACAGAAAAACCAAGAAAATTCTCTCCATTTCAAAATTTCCCTCAAAAACTAAGAACATACCGAAGAACATACATACATACACACCGGGACTGGCCACGCTATGTACTAATTAACTTCAAGCGCAATCAGTGAAGAAACAAATCGTACCACTACAGTCCCGGTACACACGGGACAGACAGACAGACAGACCAATCGAATCCTATACCAGCCCCTCTACTAGTAATACAGGAGACGGCTCAGGGAAAGAAAGAAATAAACAACAAAAGAAGGGGATGGGTTGGGGGGCGGGGGATGGGGGGAAAGGGGGGAGAGGCGGGGGATGTGGGTAGGGGGGATGTGGGGTGGGGGTGGGGGTGCGGGGGGGGGGGGGGGGAGACAGACCGACAAACCACTGGGGCAGACGTACTATAGCAACACTTCCGACGTATGTAAAGGGTAGTGGTGAAAGATGAGAAGTAAAGGCAATCATCAGGGTTAGGAGAGAGAGAGAGAGAGAGAGAGAGAGAGAGAGAGAGGTGCGTGTCTGTGTGTGTGAGGGGAGGGGGAGGGGGAGGGTAAGGAGGGTAAGGCTTAGGACCGGAAGGTCAGGCCTACTAGGAAACAAAAAGGAATTCAATCAGTCTGGAGAGAGTCAGTCTGGTTGGCTGGTGCTGGTGGGGGCTTAAAAAACGCCGTGAATTCAATAACAGTCTGGAGTTTTGTCGGCTAGGTGACTGGAGACAAAAAGAGAAGAAAAAAAAAAAAGAAAAGAAAAAAAGGGCGTCGTCATCGTCATTAAGTCTCGACCATAGCCG
>NC_134878.1:56553813-56573813 GCF_041734735.1 Babylonia areolata | reverse complement strand
CTCGGCTCTGGATTTTTTTCAAATTTTTAACCGATCTGTTGTTCTTCAGACAAAGACAGTGAATGGAAAGTGACCATGTGTGTTTTTTACAACGAGTGGGATGGAAGGAGACGGACATCTCTCTCTCTCTCTCTCTCTCTCTCTCTCTCTCTCTCTATATATATATATATATATATATATGTGTGTGTGTGTGTGTGTGTGTGTGCGCTGCATGTTCTTTTTAAGTTGGATTCGGAATGCGACAATGGTATTGATGTTCGTCAAAGAGAGCCTGTGTGTGTGTGTGTGTGTGTGTGTAGTGGCACAGCTGCTAAAACAGTCTGCTTGTCTGAATGTCATATCTGCCCCTTCTGCCTGTATCTGCCGCTCTCTCTCTCTCTCTCCCTCCCCCCCTCTCTCTCTATCCATTTTAATGCCCTGTTGTCTGTACAGGTATTGCTTTTCTCTGTATCCAGAAGAAAAAAAAACGAACTAGATAAAACAACACAGACACACAGAGACACAGACACAGACAATCCACAACAACCACCCCCCTCACACCCCCCCCCCCTCCCGCGTGATGAGCCTTTTTTTTTTCTGTCCTAACGATTTTCTCTCTCTCCCTTTTAGTCTAAGAAAATTACGAAAATACCTCAAAAAAATTGCAAGAAAAGGTTTTTTTGGCTCTATGTATTCAGGATTTTTCACACTATCACCTGTAAAAAATCGAAGAAAATCGAATGTCAGATAAGAGCAGGAAAATTAAATAAAGAAAAATAAACACAAGGAGATGGCGCGAACGGAACACCATATTTGAGTCTGAAACTCTCAACTGGGTCACGTCACTGACACCTTGTCAAGGATGCCACAACGGGGATGGGCCTGTTAAGTACTACGCTTCTCCGGCATTTCGTCCGCGCAGCTGAACCTGCCTACCACTGTATCTTATGCTTCTCTGTTGAGCGTACTGAATATCATACATGATTTTACAATGCTTCATTGTTAAGTAATGTTTCCGAGAAAGCAAGTGTACTTACAACAGTCAAATTAGACTGTTACTAAAATATAATCACAGTTATCATGATCTTAAAGTGTGCTAGCACAGACTGCATGGCAGTGGCATAGGGGTAGACAGGTTCGCCCGTGTTCGCGTGTGTGAAGTCAGAGTATGGTAAACCATGCGCTTAATAAAGTTTCTTTCGCTGAAAATTTAAAGATTTTCTTTTTTGAGATTTCTTTGCAAAATGGAAACGGACTAATATCAAGACACATGTGTGGTTTGCAAACACCCATGCAGTGTTGACAAAACATTTTCTGTGCTATCGGAAAAGGCTGCAAAGGTGATAATAACATTTTTTATAGTAAGTTTGTGGGCTTTCGTTCCCATCAGTGTTTATTTCATATGTATTCGTTTGTTTATTTCCTTAAGCACTGTCTTCAAGGCTTAGCTTTTATTGTTTTCTTTTGTTTGTTTGTTTTGTGTTTTTCTGTTTGGTTGTTGTTTATCTCCATTTAACTACTGACTGTGAAATTGTGTGTGTGTGTGTGTGTGTGCGTGTGTGTGTGCGTGTGTGTGTGTGTGTGTGTGTGTGTGTGTGTGTGTGTGTGTGTGCGCGCGCGCGCGCGTGCTAGAAAGGCAGAAGGGCGAGGGAGGGTTTAGGAAGGAGAGGGACGGAATTGAGAAGAAGAAGAAGAAGAGAAAGAAGAGAGAGAGAGAGAGAGAGAACTAACAGAAGGAATCTTGTTTACTGAAGGAAAAGAACAAGCACAGGAAGATTTTTCTTACGTACTACCCCAATTTTATGAAGAAAAAAAACTTGAGGAAAGGCAATAAGAAAAACAAGGTATTACATAAATGTATATGCCAGAAAACAAACGAATTTCAACTGATAGCGTACAGAAAAGCTAGTCAGTGTGATTTTAACGCACGATGCATATCTGTGTATAAACAGAACGTTGCAACAGAAGAGGGAGAGGCCTGGTTGGTCAGGTATGATGCAAGCTGTTCACATGGGCAGTCACTGTGGCATCTCTGGCTTCCTGCCCATAATCGACCTCAGTCCAAGTGACATGGCCTGTCTCTACTCTACCATACATTTCATCACAAAACAGGCCACACGACACAACTCAACACCTGTCCTGACTCTGGATCAACCACTCTGGTGGAAAGCCACTGACATCTTGCTAATGAGCCTCCTGCCAGTTATATGAAGTCGATGGTGCTGCGCCTTGGTGCTTTCCATGCTGAAATGAGCTTCTGAGGCTGCATTGGACGGTTGATGGAGGGCAGTGGGTTGCAAGAGGTTAAAGGTTCTGGAATTGCCCTTCTCTCCAAACACTGTCATGCACATGACGCAAGGAAAAGCAGTGACACGAGCAGGAAGGGGACATTTTAGTGGACTCTTTGCTTAAACGCACTCGTGACTGCTAAAACATGTGGAGTCAAGCTGCCAACTACACAGAACCTAGATCTTGTTCCAGAACACCTTCATTTGGAACAAGTGGATCAACAAGTTCAAAATGAACTTCAAAATTCAATTGACACTTTCAAATCAAATGCTACTGATCACACGGACTTTACCGAACCAATGTTAGATGAAGATCTTGATCACGGACTGGCTTTGTATAATTTCTCTCATGGAGGGCAAACTTGTAGCTCATGACCTTGAGGCAAACACGCATCTTATCTCCACAATTTCTGACAAGTTGGATGCAAAGAAGGAGGAGCTAAAACAACACCCCACAGCTGCCTCGTTGTTGCAATACAATCATCTCATAGATATTTTACGATGTTTTCTGAAGGCAGAGAGGACGGGAAACTGGCATCTTCACCTGCGTACGTTGCAGGAGATGATACCTTTTCTTGCTTCAGCTGGTCACAGTCTGTACACAAAGTCAATCCAGCTGTACCTACAAGATATGGTGCAACTTGAACCAACCCTGACGTGTACAACAAATTTCAAGGTCATCATATTTTCCACAGAAGTGATCGCTACTTGGCTGGTTTTTCTGTCGATCTTTTATTTAGCAAGTGTTGATGAGAAGCATCAAATCAACAGGGGGGATGACACGTGATCGTGGAATGTCAGAATCCCAACGTGCAGCATGGCTTCTATCAATGCCCACTTGTGCTGACATCAATACGTCAGTTCAGAACATCACCGGGTTGTCTTTTTCAAGTGAACAGCACAAAGACATCAGCATTGCCAGAAAGAGGCAGGATGGTCACGACATGATGGTCATCCTTGCTCTCCTGGAAGAGAGAGATCCCTTCATTGCTGGTCCTGTTTTGAAGAATACAGCCACAGGTGTGGTTGCAAACACCAAGGTGGATGCACACAAGGCAAACCTAGTGGGAAATAAAATCTTGAAGAAGATGGAAGGCCACAAAGCTACGGAATACACCTTTAGGTCAGAACAGGCTGTTAAGATGGCCTCCATAAACACTGTCAAGATCGACGCAGAAGTGGTGGCTATCGAACCTCAACTTCTGTTTCAGCGCCTGGTTTCAGCCGCAGGCAGTAAATACGAGGACAAGAGTGAGGTGTTCAGATATGAGCTGTCGAGTCACCCATCATCTCTTTCTAAGTCTTCTATTTTTCTTCGTCAAGGAAATAAAGCCCTTCTTGCTGATGGGATCTGGAAGAGAGTTTCCAAACCCATGCCAGAGAGTGCCGTTCTTGGTGACGTGCGTTTGTTCTGCATGGAGAGGCACTTCTCAAAAATATCCCTGGTCTCGTGGCTCAACTTACATTTCCATCATTGAAACGTACGTCAGACATGTGCGACAGAAGTACAAGAAGCCTGTAATGGCTATACAAGTGGCCCAAGCACAAAAGACGTCACATATATGTGCAGAACTGAGGGAAAGTCGTCCACTGAGGTTCAGTTTACACCAGACATGACCCTGCATATCGGGAAAGACCTGTTTCTGGCCAATCATAAAAACAAGCAACGTTTTATTGACTTGCTTTCTTGTAAGCTGCGGAACAACGGATGCGTGACTTTCTGTTCTGAAGGAGACGCTTACTGCATGATTGTTGCTGAGGTTCAGGAAAGCGCAAAAGGCAAAGAGACAGTGGTTGTTGACGATGACACAGATCTTTTAGTCCTTTTGGTCTGCCATTTCAATAGTGATTCAGAGGAAGTCTTTCTCAAGAAAAGCAGAAAGCCGTTCAGGTGCTGGAACATCAAGCAGTTTCAGAGTTCACTTAGCAGCTTATGTCATATCTTGCCTGTCATCCATGCAGCCATAGGTTGTGACACAACGTCCCGAGCTTTTGGAACTGGCAAACGGACAGGTTTCCAGAAATTTCTGAGCTCAGAACGACTTTGTGAACTGGCAGAGACATTCCTGAAGAACTTGCTGCTGCTGAGCAGATGCTCTTGTCTTTGTATGATAGGAAGACAGCGTCCACCCTTGACAAGATCAGATACATGATGTTCTGTTCAAAGGTAGCGTCTGAGACAACATTCATACAAGTTCACTCTCTACCAACAACGTCCTCTGCTACCAAATACCACAGTTTGAGGACATATCTGCAAGTCCAACAGTGGACTGGAAATGACACACTTGTGCCAGGACAATGGGGCTGGAAGATTGTTGACAACCAGATGGTGCCGCCTTGCACAGCAGACTTGCCTCCTGCTCCTCCCAAGCTTCTGTGCATTATCCGCTGTGATTGCGAGTGTGACTGTGACAAAAAGGTGTACCTGCAGAAAAACAAGGTTTTGACTGCTCGCCAGCATGTGGAGAGTGTCATGGAATACATTATTCGAACTCAGCACAGGTGACAACCGCTGAAGAACAACACTGAGAGGGAAACCTTTGTGAGGATGGACATTATTATGAATTAGTCCAGTAATTCTATGATAAAAAGTGGTCTAATCCCAAAATAATCGCAATATGTGTGGGTTTTTTTTTTCCAGACTTGCATCTGTACTTATTGGTGAAGAATGTCTGCAAAATGTAAGTGAATATTTTAAAAATGCAACCTTAAGACGCATAAAGACAGCTTTGTGTGAATAAGTCGCTCTGCTTATACATTGCCTTTCACGTTAACAATTTGCACAGACTGTCAGGATCGATGTTCTTCTTGTATGGTTTGATTTCTTTTGATACTGTACTTATTACTGCTGAAAAGAGGACCAGCTTAAGGTCAAATGGAGACCAGGTCACGATCAAACATAGGATTATATTAATTGGATATATATATATATATATATATATATATATATATATAAATCTGACATAAATGAATCCATTATAACAGACAACATCTCATGTATGAATTCTACGTTTCCAGGTCACAGTGGACAAAACATCTACATGAATGACACATATTGCGCGCGCATGTGTGTGAGTGTGCGCATATCCACATTTGGTGATATTTTGCTTTCAAATTCAAAATAATGTTTTGCCTCTCTCTCTCTCTCTCGCTCTCTCTCTTTCTTACACACACACACACACACACACACACACACACACACACACACAGTCACGTGTTTGAAATACCCCCACGACAGGAGATAATAATAATAATAGATAAAATGAAACAAACAAGACAGTTCATAATTAGATAAATAAATGAATAACCAAAAATAAACTGAATGATAAATGTGTAACTAATAAACAAAAAATAAAACAAATAGATGAATAAGTAAATTGATAGATGCATAAATAGAAAAACAAACAAACAAACAAAATAAATCAATGTTTTTAGAACCCAGACAATGGCTTCTCGTCACTTCAGATCACACAAGTGCCTTGATGACCGTCCGTTTCAGTTTTACATACAATTACTTAAGAAAGTTGAATATTGTAATTTCTTCAGTAAAATATTTTTTTAAGCGCATGGTTCACCATACTTCAACACCACATTTTGCGAAGGCAACATGTGAACCTTTCTTCAACGCCACTTTCGTGTTGTCTGTCTAGATGCAAATTAGGAACAAGATAACTGTTATAACAGTTCAGTAACTGATTCAATTGACAGTTATAAGTAAGTTTTATTATTCCGGAATCGCTAATTGCTAACAAATCAACGTAAAACATTCACTACGGTCAGGGAAGTACGAAACAGGTTTCACTGCACGGAGTGAGAAAGCGCGGGGAGGAACCAGGCCTGCCCGCAGAGCCCGACTTGACAAGACGCGAATGACAAGCTGCGGCAGCAAAAAAGTATGGTGTGCTTTTTCTTCCATCTCAGCCTATTTATTTTTCTTTATTTAATTTTCCTGATCGTATCTGACGTTCGATTATCTTCGATTTTTTACGGGTGATAGAGCGAAAAATTCTGAACACGTAGAGCCAAAAAAACGTTTTCTTGCAATTTTTTTGAGGTTCGGCCACTTTTTCTCACAGAATTACTAGACTATTTGTTCATTCCCTCCCCATGTGTCCTTCCTACCCCCCCCCCCCCCCCCCCCGACTCCCTCTCTGTATCTAACAGTCTCTATGATTATGACATATGCCTGCATGTCTGCCTCCTCAACTCCTCCAAACCCCCTCCTTCTCTCTCTCTCTCTCTCTCTCTCTCTCTCTCCCCCACTCTTTCTCGCCCCCCTCCCTCCCTTCTCCGCCCTCTTTCTCTCTTTCTGTCTGTTTCTTCCTTTCTTTCTTCCCCAGACACCTGAAAGAGGGGGGTAACTGCCGGAGAGAACATGATCACCGGGAATCAAAGAGTTTTTTTTTTCTTTAATAAAGAAAATGAAAGAGTACCATAAAAAGGAGAAAAACGTAGATACGGGGAAAGATATATGTATGTCTATGTATCTATCTGTCTATCTATACGTGGTGGAGTGATGGCCAAGAGGTAACGTGTCCGCCTAGGAAAGCGAGAGAATCTGAGCGCGCTGGTTCGAATCACGGCTCAGCCGCCGATATTCCGCCCCCCCCCCCACTCCCCGCCCCCCTCCCCTCCACTAGACCTTGAGTGGTGGTCTGGACGCTATAGCCGTTCGGATGAGACGATAAACCGAAGTCCCGTGTGCAGCATGCACTTAGCGAACGTAAAAGAACCCACGGCAACAAGAGGGTTGTTCCTGGCAAAATTCTGTAGAAAAATCCACTTCGATAGGAAAAACAAATAAAACTGCACGCAGGAAAAAATACCCCCCCCAAAAAGGGTGGCATTGTAGTGTAGCAGCCCGAATTTCACACAGAGAAATCTGTTGTGATAAAAAGAAATACAACTACAAATATGTATATATATATATATATATATATATATAGAGAGAGAGAGAGAGAGAGAGAGAGAGAGAGAGAGAGAGAGACAGAGAGATGTGTGTGTATATATATGTATGTGTGTGTGTGTGTGTGTGTGTGTGTGTGTGCTGAGTGTGAGATAGTGGGGGCAGGAGAAGGCGGGGAGAGAGACAGAAAGGAAAGAAAAAGAAGGAAAAGAAAACAGAGACACAGAAAGAGAGAGAGAGAGAGAGAGAGAGAGAGAGAGAGAGAGAGAGAGAGAGAATGTGGATTTCTTTTTATTTTTTACATTTTTTTTTTTTTTTTTACAATTTTTAAGGAAGTCTTGAAAACTTGGCGAAAATCATCCGTACTTTTCTGTCATTACCCCCCTCCCCCACCCACCCATCCCCTCACACCTCCCACCCCCAACCCCCACCTCTCACACCCATCACAACTTGTAATTGGGTCCACAACTTTTAGGTTAACAACTGCCTCATAACTGTATCTTTTTTTCCCCTTATCTTCACACTGTGTCTGTCTAGCCTGATTTGTCTGTCTGTCTGTCCCTCTGTTGGTCTGTGTCTGTGTGTGTGTATCTGTGTGTGTCTGTGTTCTTTTTTTTTTAACTGTACTTTGACGTCTTTTCACTGATTAGTGATAATAGACGAAAAAACAAACAAGCAACAACAAAAACAAAAAAAGGAAAAAAAGAAAAAAAAAAGAACAATAACAACAAATAACCAACAACAAAAACCAAAAAGAGTTGTATGTGTGTGCGTGCACGTGATCAGGTGTGTGTGTGGGGGGGGGGGGGGGGGGGGGGGGTACAATAGGAAGAGGTTTTGGTTTTACTCTGTGTGTGTATGTGTGCGTGTGTGTGTGTGTGTGCGTGTGTGTTTGTGTGTGTGTGTGTGTGTGTGTGTGTGTGTGTGTGTGTGTGTGTGTGTGTGCATGCGCACTCGCGTGTAGATATAAAATACTATGGAAGAAGGAAAGACAGAAAGAGACAAGAGAGAAAAAGATAAGACACGCAAACAAAGAGAGTGGAGAGAGATAGCAGGAGACAGGGAGGGTGAGAGGAAGAAAACGACATTATCTGGCACACACACACACACACACACACACACACACACCGCTGCCACACACACACACACACACACACACACACACACACACACACCGCTGCCACACACACACACACACACACACACACACACACACCGCTGCCACACACACACACACACACACACCGCTGCCACACACACACACACACACACACACACACACCGCTGCCACACACACACACACACACACACACACACACACTCCAACAATACCCGGCGACAACACAGCACAGGGAAGTGGAAATGGGTGGGGGAAAGGAGGTGGGGGGCAGGGCTGGGTGTGAGTTTGGGGGGTGGTGGGGGAGGGGCAACGGGGGGGGGGGGGGGGATAGAGTTTCAAATTCCAGTTTCATTACCCACCCCTGTACGTTTAACTGCCGGGTCGATACACAAAGTTGCAGCTCTAGACGTTTCTCGGCTCTCCTGTGAGTGAAAATCCATCCTTTTACCCATGCACGACTGCATTGCATAACCCTTCCGTTTGATTACAGTAGTAAGGGTTACGGTATGGGTAAGGTGAGGGACATTGGGGTCTTCGGTTTGATTTCAGTGTTATTGGGGTGGTGTGGGGGTTGTAAGGGGGGTTGGGGGGATAGGTTTTCCCTTTGATTACAGTGGTAAGGGGGGGGGGGGGGGGGGGGGGCGAGAGGGGGGGGCATACAGCTTCCGTTTGATTGCAGTGGTGATGGTGGAAGGGGGGCATGGGCCTTACGTTTAATTACAGTAGTAAGGGTTACGGTATGGGTAAGGTGGGGGACATAGGTCTTCGGTTTGATTTCAGTGTTATTGGGGTGGTGTAGGGGTTGTAAGGGGGGATGGGGGCATAGGTCTTCCCTTTGATTACAGTGGTAAGGGGGGTGGAGGTGGAGGGGGGCGAGGGGGAGCATACAGCTTCCGTTTGATAACAGTCGTGATTGTGGAAGGGGGGTATGGGTCTTCCGTTTGATTACAGTGGTAAGGGGAAGGGCATAGGCATTAACAGTGGTAGGTGGTGTAGGGAACGTTGGAGACCTTCCGTTTAATTACAGTGGCAAAGTGGAGGCATAGGCCTTTCGTTTGATTACAACGGTAAGGGGGGCAGGGGGAGGTAGGGGGGAGGGGGGGGGCAGACGGGGTGGGAGTGGGGGAATAGGTCTTCCCTTTTGATCACAGTGGGTAGAGAGGGACACAGGCCTTCCGTTTTGATTACAGTGGCAATGGGGGAAGGGGGCATAGACCTTCCGTTTGATTACTGTGGTAAGGTGGTGGTTAGTGGGGAGCATAGGCCTTCCGTTTTGATCACAGTGGTAACGGGGGGTGGGGGGGGACATAGCATTATGTTTGATTACAGTGGTAAGGGAGAACGAGGGGGCATAGGGATTCCAATTGATTACAGTGGTAGTGGGGATTGGGGGGCAAAGACCTTCCGTTTGATTACAGTGGTAAGGGAGGTTGGGGGTGGGGGGGTGGGGGTTGTGGACAATGAATAGGGGATGGGAAGGGCTGTAGGGCGGGGGTGGGGGTAGTAGAAAGATAGAAAGAAAGAAGAAAAGAAAAAGAGACGAAAGAACGAAAGACAGAAGAGGCTAGAGAAGACAGGAGAGAGAGAGAGAGAGAGAGAGAGAGAGAGAGAGAGAGAGAGAAAGAGATGAAGGGAGAAGGAGCAAAAAAGAAGCAAGAAAAAAAAGGAAGGAAGGGAGGAAGGAAGTGAGGAAGGAAGGATATATATATATATATATATATATATATATATATATATATCATCTTGAAGAAAGAAAGAGGTTAGTGCGAGATTTCGAAGTGGGTAAGGAAGGGGGTGTGACAAGGGAGGCGGAAAGAGAGGGGAGATTGACGAGAGAGAGAGACATACAGGCAGAGAGACAGAGACAGACAGACAGAGGAGTTTTATTTTAAGAGGAGAGTAGAATAAGCATTATTACATTTTTACATCCAGCCCTCTGGCCAAAATGGGAAAGGAATAAATACCAAAAAAAAACCCCCAAACAAACCAAAAAACAAAAAAACAAAAAACCCAACAAACCAACCCAAAACAAAGACTATATATATATATATATATATATATATATATAGAGAGAGAGAGAGAGAGAGAGAGAGAGAGAGAGTTTTTATTTCACGAGGAAAGTGGAATAAGCATTATTACTTTTTTACATCCAGCTCTGTGGGTTAAAATCTGGAGGGGGGGGGGAGGGGCCCAAAGACGCTGATAAACAAGAGAGACAGACAGACAGACAGACAGACAACGAAGAAAAGAAAGGGAAGAAAGAAAGAAAGAAAAGAAGGAAGGAAGGAAGAAAGAAAGAAAAAACAGCGAAGAAAAGAAAGGGAAGAAAGAAAGAAAGAAAGGCAGGAAGAACACAGTGAAGAAAATAAAGGGAAGAATGAAAGAAAGGAAGGAAGAAAGAAAGGCAGGAAGAAAGAAAGGCAGGAAGAACACAGCGAAGAAAATAAAGGGAAGAATGAAAGAAAGGAAGGAAGAAAGAAAGGCAGGAAGAAAGAAAGGCAGGAAGAACACAGCGAAGAAAATAAAGGGAAGAATGAAAGAAAGGCAGGAAGAAAGAAAGGCAGGAAGAAAGAAAGGCAGGAAAAAAACAGCGAAGAAAAGAAAGAGAAGAAAGAAAGAAAGAAAGGATGAAAGGGAAGAAAGAAAGAAAGGATGAAAGGGAAGAAAGAAAGAAAGGATGAAAGGGAAGAAAGAAAGAAAGGCAGGAAAAAAACAGCGAAGAAAAGAAAAAAATTCTGCTTGTCTTCCTTCCTCCCTTCCTTCCTTCCTCCCCCCCAACCTCCTTTCAACCCCTTTCTCACACCTTTTCTCACCCCTTCCCCCTATCTCTCTCCGAAAACCCCATCCTTCTCCTCAGCCCCCCCACAACCACCTTCACCCCCACCACCACCACCACCCCCACTCCAGTCCATTCTTCCTCTGTCTTACTGTTGCCTATGTCTGTCTGTCTGTCTGTCTGTCTCTCTCTCCGTCTCTCTGTCTGTCTCTGTCTCTGTCTCTCTCTCTCTCGCTAGCAGACCTTATGTCTGTTAACTGTTACCTTTGTTAGTGAGAATCATGTATTATGTTCTTTTGGTATTCAGCCCCATTCAGTGTGACCATGGGGCCAAGGCCTTGATCTGAATAAGTCTTCATGTTCATGGTCTCTCTCTCTCTCTCTCTTTCTCTCTCTCTTTTATATTCCTTTCTCCCTTATTCTACCTCTCTCTCTCTCTCTCTCTCTCTCTATATATATATATATATCTTCATCTACCTACCTGTCCCTATCCCCTTCTATCTATCTATCTATCTATCTATCCTCCACCCCACCCCACTCTCTCTCTCTCTTGATCTGTCTCCCAGTCTGTCTCTCTGTCTCTACCTCTGCTGTTCTGACTGTCTCTGCTACCCCCCCCCCCCCCCCCTCCCCGCTACCCCCTCCCCACACACTCTCTCTCTCTCGAAGACCCCGCCCCCACCCCCTCAACCCCGACCCTTAATATAACCCTCTCAGTCTCACTTTCCCAGCCTTTCTGTTTCTGTTTTTTCTCTGTGTCTCCCTGTCTTTGTCTGTCTGTCTGTCTGCCTGTCTGTCTCTCTCAATCCGTCTGTCCGTCTGTCTGTCTCTCTCGTATTAAAACAGTTTTATGTCGCGGAAAGTGGTGCACATTGTAAAGGTTCTGTCTGTCTCTCTCGTATTAAAACAGTTTTATGTCGCGGAAAGTGGTGCACATTGTAAAGGTGCAGAAAGCACCGTCTTGTGAATTCGTGTCCAGTTTACGAGTAGCGGAGTGGGTTTAGTTGAAGAGCTGGAGAGAGGAGGAAGGAGACTCTGGGGTGGGGTGGGGGGTGGGGAGGAGGAGGTGGGGTAGTAGAAGGACGGAGGGGGGGGAGGGTATGAGAGGCAGGGTGGGTGACAGGATGGGGGAGAGGGGGCGGCTGTCGCCGCCGCAAGCAAGCAAGCAGCATCAGAAAGCAGAAAGGGAAGCGGGAGCGATAAATTATAGTTGAGGAGAAAAAAAAAAAAAAAAAAAAGGATGGAAAAGAAAACTTTCCGACTCCATCTCAACCCCTCCTCACCATCTCCCCCACCCCCACCTCCTCCTCCTCCCCCAACCTCTTCACTACGTACGACCAGTCGTCTTCTATTATTATTTCCTTTGTAGCTGCCACCCCCTACCCCCCCAGCCCCCCCTTCCCAACACCCCTCAACCCCCACCACCCACTACCCACCAAACACCACTTCATTCCTACTTTCCACACCCCACCCACCCTTCTCTCCGTCTTTTTCTCTGCTTGTTGGCAGGATTGCACTTGGAGCGGGTTTTTTTTTTAAATTGAAATTTATAATATATATATATATATATATATATATATATATATATATGTAAAAAGGTGTTGTTTTATGTGAGAGTGTGGTTCGATTCTGATAGAAGAGAGAGGGGAGTTATGCAGGGGGGAATATGGGATCAACTAATGATGCACTCACTCACTCTCTCCTCACATCAATAGCAGGGCCACATGGAGTGGTTTTTATAGAGTGTTTACTTTACAATACAGCACACAGTAAAAAGATCATCCTACACCTAAAGCAGCACCTATAAGCAGCACGGTAAAATTCACCCTAAACCTAAAGCAGCACACCTGGAACACAAACACACACCCAAAACCAAGGTCAGATAAAATCTCAAATATCTGGACATCACTGACATAAAAGGCCTATACCCTCTCAGCACCTTTCATCACATGTCCACCAGTATGCACTACTCTCACACAAAGATCTATGTGAGGTACAAGCTTCATCAAGCTTACCTGCCACCAGCAGTGACATACCAATTACCATACTGTGTACAAAACATATCACTGACCAATACAACCCTGTGTTCCAACTCATGTTACCCATCATTCAACTTAACTGTGTGCTACCATTACCAAACAAATCTCTTTGTCTTCACAAAGTATGCCACCGACACAAGTACATGAAAGGAAATCATTACTTCCTACATATCTCTGGTAAACAGCAATGTACAACAACATAGCACTGACCCTCAATGCTCTCATAGTTTACCAACTCATTAATCACATTAAAATATGCTTTCCCACTTTGTCTGAACAAAGTAAACCACTAACACAAAGCACAACTCCTACACATGTTACCACAACTACCAATAACTCAAACATGTGTTCCACAACGCTTGCTGCTACCCCCATGTGCATACACACACACACACATGAAAAACCCTCAACACACACTGACAATGTGTTAGCCTATAGATCTGTTCAGTTCACACTGAACCAACACCACCTACTATATACAAAACAAGTATGTATACATCAAAAATACAGAACAAGATATCTGTAACCAAACACAAGGGGGGGGGGGGACTCAAAAGTTATAGGCAGTACTTCCCTCACTTAATGGGTAGCTTTCACACGTTAACCCCTTTTCTTTCCACAAGCCACAAGATCAACTTACACTGGCTGTCCACTGACATAAAACATAGTTTCCCAACACAACTAAGTTATCAACATAACATAAAACCATTACAAGTCATGTACTCACAGCCCAACAGGGATTTCCTTGTTCCTCACATCACTGATCAGTCAGTCACCCTGTGTCAGTCAGTTCTTCTGGGAGACAGCTAAGAAGTGGCTGTGCTGACTGGTTTTATCCCTTCCCCCAACATACTGTGTATACTAATCTAAGCTACAACACTCACTCCCCTAACTAGTTGAACTAAAATAACCAATCTCTGCTTGTCCTAGTGACGCTATGTGAATGACTGACAGATTCACTGCTTGATCCCAGTTCAACAGATTGATCTGATTCGCTACAATTCAACCAACTTGTTTCTACAACATTCTGTGATGACAGGTTCACCCGTTTACGTCACAAAGAGATTGGGGAGACAGGACAATACAACTCTGGGCCTGTTAGCCGGCTTGATCAAAGTTCGAATTAGCATAAATTCTCACTAGCTTACGTTCTGAAGTCCCGCCGTCTAGCTCAGACCTGTTTGTGAACGGGGAGACGGGGAACGACTTGAAAGACAGGCCGCCGTGTTCGTCTGTTTCGAACACGGGAATTGTGGCAAACATCACGTAACTGCACGTATTCCTATAGCTGGGGCCGGTGACGCAGCGTCGCTGACCAAAGAGGGCCGACTAGGGAGTGGGGTGAGGAGGGGAGTGGAAAGAGGGAGTGTGGCGCGGTGTCGGCGCGACCTCAAAGACTGGACTTTGGATGGAGCGGGAAGGGAGATAAGAAGGAGGGGGGGGGGGGGGTGAAGGGATGGGGAGGGAAGGGGGACAGTGTGGGTGGTGGGGGGTGACACTGCTGGCACACTATAACATATATATATATATATATATGTCAAAGTTTCCAAAAGAAGTAAAGTTGTTGTTTTTGTTTTTGTTTTGTTTTGTTTTGTTTTGTTTTATCTCGCTTTGAATCAAACTGTGTCTGGGAGGGAGCCCAGGTCTGGATAGGCATACCGCCACACTCACTCTTATAAATAAGCGCGCGTGCGCACAGACAGACAGACAGAAGAACAATACAAACAAACAAACAAACACATACGCGTGAGACGCGCATGCACTCATAGAAATACACGTACACATACACAGACTTAAACACACACCCCGCACACACACACACACACACACACACACACACACATACACGCGCATGCACTCATGCACACACTTAGACATGTATATACACACTTAAACACACGAACACCCCCCCCCTCCCACATACACACACACAAACACGCACGCACACTTCAAAACACACACACACACACACACACACACACACACACACACACACACACAAACAAACAAACAACGCATCACACGACATTTAGAAACACATGCACTCAAGAAAGCAGGAAACAATTTTGTTTGTTTGATTGTCTGTTTGTTTGTGGGTGTTTTTTTGTGTGTGTTATTTTGTGGTTTTGCTTCTTTTTCAAAATGCTGTGGGGCGGAAGCTACTTCGAGAAAGTAGATCTCATAATTTGTTGTTGCATAATAATTATCAGGTATTGCACGGGGCTCGCGGTAATTTATTTGCACGGCACACAAATAAACTGTGCCATTGCGTGTACGTCTTCTGTCACGACTGCCCAAAGGGCAGGGGGCGGGAGTTGAGTTGGGGAGGGGGGTATGGGAGGGGGGGGGAGGTTTCTCATGGAACATTGTGTGTGTGTGTGTGTGTGTGTGTGTGTGTGTGTGTGTGTGCGTGCGTGTGTGTGCGTGTGTGTGTGTGTGTGTAGTCACGTTTTGGTGTGTGTATGTAACAAAGATATAATGTTTTATGTTAACAAAAGCGTTTTTGTAAAGCACCTAGAGCAGATTTCTGGATAGTGTGCTTTTTAAGTATCCATTATTATTATTATTATTATCATTATTATTATTATTATTATTAACATACTAATTATAGCCTTCTTCGTCCTAGAGGGAAGTGGGGAAGACTTGGAGGGAGGGAAAATGGGGGTGGTGGTGGTGGGGTGGATTATAGGGGAAGGAAGACGATGGTTCAAGAGATGTGTTGTGTTTCTCCATTTAAATGGTGGACTGACTATACCACGCATCTACCCTGTCCTCTCCCCCCCCCCAACTCTCCCTCCTCCCGCGCAACACACACACACACATTCAGACAAACACACACACACATTCAAACAAACACACACACACACACATTCAAACAAACACACACATGCACGCGCACACACACACACATTCAGACAAACACACACACACACACACATTCAGACAAACACACTCACACACACGCACACACACACACACACACACACACACACACACACACATTCAGACAAACACACACACACACACACACACACACACACACACACGTGCATCGCGATCAAAGATCACCCGGTAGTGAGTGGTACGGTGTGAGGAGGAAGACGTGAAGCCATCACCGTCACTGCACATCACTTCACTTCACTGACTTGACTGACTGACTGACTGACTGTGTGTGACGAGACAGGTCTCCCTGACTCTGGTCTGCTGCTCCCCCTTCCCTTGCACCAACACTTTATCCTCACATTTGCTCCCCCCCAACACCCCCCTCCCTGCCCTTCCCCCGACACCCCCCCCCATCCACCCTCCCCCCCCCCTCACTTACCCAAGTCTCTGTATCTCCAAGCCTTTCTCTCATTCTGTGTGTCTCTCTGTCTCTCCCTCCTGCTCTCCCTCTCTCTTGTCTCTTTCTCTGTTTCTGTCCCCCTTATATTTCTCACCTCTTATTCCCCTCTATTTAGTGTTGTAAATGTCAAATTACCATTCATGTATCCAAGACAATAATATGCATGCTGTACTGACAAAGTGATTCCCCCCTTTGTTTATGTTACTGTTTCCCCTTCGAGGGCTGCATGAAAAAGAAACACATTAGTAGAAGGACAAATGAATACGCTTAATAGCCAAAAAAAAGCGTAAGACGAGACAGAGCGTAAACCTGACAAGATGGCGTGGAGAGCCTTGGCCAAAGGAATGATTCAGCGCTTATAGCTTTTAGAGGCATTTGATTGGCTGAGAGCGGACCGGGGAAAGACAGCTCGTCTTTTCATTGTTAGCCGCGCGAAATTTGGCCAAGCAGAGCAAACCGATAGGCCTAGTTTGCATCAGTTTGACATGGTACAGTATATGACACCCAAACATTATTTAGCTTATGTATTACCCTAAAAAAATAAAATTTATTCAATTCATTATCTCTCCCTCCCTTCCCCCCCCTCTCTCTCGCCCTCTCTCTTTCTCTCTACTCTCCCTCCCACTCTCTTTCTCCCTCTCTCCCTCTTTCCCCCTCCCCCCCCCTCTCTCTCTTTATAATCGCCATCGACAGACAGATATACATATAGTCGAAATTTGAAATTACCAAGATGTAAATCTTCCAACGAAGAACAAAATTGATTACTTTTGTACCTTCTTGTCCTGGACTGAGTGATATTGGAGAGCAGTCTATATTCCACATATGTATACGAAAAGACCCGTGTTTGTTTAAATCGACTGTATATTGTTGTTATCAAGAACTCAAGAAACGAACGCATTATAAAGCAGTTGGCTGTTTATCTCTACAAAGTATTTAAAAGACTATGTACATCATTATATAACACACATACAATGAATACGTTTCTGTAATGTTCATGTACATCCGTTTTTGAGGGGCTATGGTCTTGAGAACAAACCATCTCTCTCTCTCTCTCTCTCTCTCTCTCTCTCTCTCTCTCTCTGTGATCATGAGAGAACTTTTAAGCTCAGAGAGAACAATATTGTCTTGGTCTATTTTCTTTAATAAGCTGTGAAATCAGTTTGCATTTCACATAAACACTGGCAGTTATGATGACATACATTTGACCAATTTTGTTATCGTCCCTTGTTCATGATTATACGCTGCATCTCAATTCTCAGTCTCAGTCTCTCTCTCTCCCTCTCTCTCTCTCTTAGCTCACCATCTCTCCCTCCCCCCTCTCTCTTACCCCGTCTACGTTTTCCCCTTCATCCTTCTCCCAACCTACCTTTCTCCCTCCGTCTCCCCTCCTTCTGCCCCCCCTTCCCCCCACTTCCCCACGCCCCAACCACTCCCCACCCACCACACCCCACCCCACCCCTCAAAGCCTCATAGCTCTTTCTGATGTTCGGAATGACGTGTCATCAGTAGAGAGAGAGAGAGAGAGAGAGAGAGAGAGAGAGAGAGAGAGAGAGAGAGAGAGAGGGATCTGATTGTCCTGGTCCATACCAGTCCACTCATTCCCCCCCCTCCCCTGTCCCCCCCCTCTCTCTCTCCCTCCCTTCATCCATCCATCCATCCACTCCACTCCACTCTACTTGATTTCTCCTCAAATCGTCGCTGCCTCGCTTGCTTGTTGACCTTGGGGCACTCCTAGAAAAAAAGACAACCCGAGCTTCGCCACTTGATATTCCTCTGTAGCCCTTTGACGCCTGGAGCTACTACTGTCTGCTTCTGTCTGGGTGACTGGGGTGACTGTGGGAGTCGTCTCTGTCTCTTTTCAGTCTCTCTCTGTCTCTCTGTGTGTCTGTATTTGTTTCTCTCTCTCTCTGACGCTTTGTCTCTGTCTCTATCTGTCTGTCTGTCTGTCCGTGTCTGTCTGTCCCTGTCTGTCTGTCTGTCCCTGTCTGTCTGTCTGTCTGTCCCTGTCTGTCTCTCTCTCTCTGTATGTCCCTCTCTCCATCTCTCTTGCTCACTTTCATAAAGGCTGTGTCTCTTTCAATTTATGTTTGTTTTCTTTGGTTTTGTTTTTTTGTTGGTTTGATTTTTGTTGGTTTTGTGTGTGTGTGTGTGTGTGTGTGTGTGTGTGTGTGTGTGTGTGTGTGTGTGTTATGTGTGTGTGTGATGTGTGTGTGTGTATGTGTGTGTGTGTGTGAGGGTGTGTGTGTGTGTGAGAAAGAAAGAGAGAGAGAGAGAGAGAGAGAGAGAGAGAGAGAATGTGTGTACGTGTGTGCGTGTATACGTGTGTGTTTGTGTGAGTATGTGCGTGTACGCGCGACAGACATACAGAGAAAGAGAGAGAGAGAGAGAGAGAGGGAGGGGTGGGGAGATTGGGGGAGGGAGAAAATAACAAAGGATACAATTATATAAAAACAATTTTAAAAAAAAAGACATGATGAAATCTGTTAATACCTATCTTTCTTGTGGGAAAAAAAAGAAAAAAAAAAGAATACATCCGGACGTTCGGAGGATAGTATCCCCACTGAAAATAAACACGAGGAGATGAAAAGGAAGGAAGGAAGAAATAAAGAAAAAAGAGAAAGGAAAGAAAGAGACAGGAGGAAGAAAGAAAGAAAGAAAGAGAGAGACAGGAGGAAGAAAGAAAGAAAGAAAGAACGATTTTTTAGAGTAGATTTTGTATTTGTATTTGCATTTCTTTTATCGCAACAGATTTCTCTGTGTGAAATTCGGGCTGCTCTCCCCTTTTTTTTTTTTTTTTTTTTTTTTTTTCCTGCGTGCAGTTTTATTTGTTTTCCTAACGAAGTGGATTTTTCTACAGAATTTTGCCAGGAACAACCCTTTTGTTGCCGTGGGTTCTTTTACGTGCGCTAAGTGCTTGCTGCACACGGGACCTCGCTTTATCGTCTCATCCGAATGACTAGCGTCCAGACCACCACTCAAGGTCTAGTGGAGGGGGAGAAAATATCGGCGGCTGAGCTGTGATTCGAACCAGCGCGCTCAGATTCTCTCGCTTCCTACGCGGGCGCGTTGCTTCTAGGCCATCACTCCACATATCAATTCTTGGCTTCTAAAAGCATGGACACCCCTCTTACCCAATCGATTCTCCGGAGACAGGAACATTTCAAGCCTCTGGATAAAAAAAGTCAAACATTGATATAAACACACAAGTGATTCAGGTGTCAACAGAACGTGAAAAACCACACCCACCAAACAGGTATCGAACCGTTTCTTTCTTTCTTTCTTTCTTTTTTTCGAAACCTTTTCTTTTTCTTTGTTCGTGGGCTGCAACTGTGCGTGTGTGAGTAAGTGCATGCACACACGTGTGTGTGTGTGTGTGTGTGTGTGTGTGTGTGTGTGTGTGTGTGTGTGTGTGTGTGTGTGTGTGTGACAGAGTGCGTGCATGGTGCGTGCGTACGTGCGTTTGTGAGTGTGTGTTTGTGTCTATGTCTGCGTGTCCGCGTGTGCTTGTGTGTGTGTGTGTGTGTGTGTGTGTGTGTGTGTGTGTGTGTG
>NC_134878.1:56546069-56551213 GCF_041734735.1 Babylonia areolata | reverse complement strand
AGGACCCGCAGACATTCAGAAGGAGAAATGAGAAAGGCGATACCCAATTTCCTTTCTGTGCTTCTTCTGTGTTCTGGTCAATTTTCTCTCACTTTTTCTTTTCTTAAAATTTTGTTTCGCACCCTACACCATTTTTCGCACAGTTTTTTTCTTCTTCTGTACGAGCCCCCCCACCCCTTCCACCCAGCCCCCTATCTCCCCCCCCCCCTCCGTACACCGTACCCCCACCGACTCTTTAACTGTTCCTAATGTTCTGTTCACTTTTGCCATTGACGAGACATGGCTTGATATTAGAATGAGAAGTGTAGACAGAAAAACAAAACCAGGGGTTGGAAGGGGCGAGAGCTATGTGTAGTACAAAAGGATGGAGTCAACAGATTTTTTCACAGCAGATTTCTCTGTGTGAAATTCGGGCTGCTCTCCCCAGGGAGAGCGCGTCGCTACACTACAGCGCCACCCCTTTTTTTTGTTGTATTTTTTTCCTGGCGTGCAGTTTTATTTATTTTTCCTATCGAAGTGGATTTTTCTACAGAATTTTGCCAGGAACAACCCTTTTCTTGCCGTGGGTTCTCTTACGTGCGCTAAGTGCATGCTACATACGGGACCTCGGTTTATCGTCCCATCCGAATGACTATAGCGTCCAGACCACCACTTAAGGTCTAGTGGAGGGGGAGAAAATATCGGCGGCTGAGCCGTGATTCGAACAAGCGCGCTCAGATTCGCACGCTTCCTAGGCGGACGCGCTACCTCCAGGCCATCACTCCAAAGAAAGAAAGAAAGTAGGTGACAGAGAGGGAGAGAGAGGGGGAGGGTGGGGAGGGAGGGAAGGAGGAGGGAGGGGTGTCTGTGACGTAGAAAATAATGTGTTCGAAAAGGAAATGAACCCGCCACGAAGTGATGGTTTTTGCTGGAGCCATTTGTTGCCATTTGCTGACATGAATAGTGAGAAAGATGTTACTCCGGAAACAGGACACACAAACAGACAGCAGGCAGACAGATACGAGATGAAGGGGGGAGGGGGGGGGGGAACGAAACGAAACGAAACGAAACGAAGTTTAATTTTACCAGGGAAATAAGTTTAGAGAATGAGAGAGAGAGAAAAAAAAGTGAGACAGACAAACAGAACAGAAGGAGAGGGAGATATAGCGACAGAGACGGAGAGAGAGAAGGGAGAGAGGAAGACAGAGACAGACAGACAGACAGAGACAGACATACAGAGATAGTGAGAGAGAGACAGTGAGGGAGTGAGAATGATAAGTTAAAGATTCAGTCACCAGCAAATCAACAGCTAAACACAGATATACCAACAGAAAAATGATAAGAGAGCGAGAGAGAGAGAGAGAGAGAGAGAGAGAGAGAGACTGGACGATGGACACAGGACACTGGAATTATTTATTGTCATTGTCAAAAAAAGTCTTTTAAGAGTGAGAGAGACAGACAGAAAGACAGACAGAGTGAGAGGGTCAAATAAAGTGTAAGAGAATATATTAAAAAAAAATGATGAAAAGAATTTCGACCAGTGTTGAAACAGCAGATCCAAGTAGAATCCCAGAGGGATTGGAGAGCACTAATCGACCGGTGGGGACCGATAGATGTCAGAAGAAAAAAATATACGAATTTTGTTTATGGCACAATGACTTGGGCAATTTGTCGCTGGCTGACAAGGGACGCCCCGGTGGCACAATCGGTTAGCGCGCCGTACTTATAGACAGTACCTCCCCGTACTTTGTGCGGATGGAGACATGCGGAGGTTGTGAGTTCGAACCTCACCCGGGGCAGCCGACTTTTCTCAAATGCAAAAAAGGCCTTTCAGTCTTAAAGGCAATGGCAACCAAAGGCATTGAACAACGCCACCTCTTCCTGCTATACCAATCACTCGTCCTCAGTGTGATCGACTACGGACTTGGGCTAACAACACCGTCTCAAAGCAACCTCCTAAAATTAGAAAGAGTACAAAATGAAGCTATGAGGCTGATCCTTGGAACAACAAAAGACACGCCCACAGAAACCATGCGATACCTGCTTGACCTTCCTTCAGTGCAGGCCAGAAACAAGTTAGAACAGGTCAAGACCTACTTCAAAGCATTAGAAAACCCTCAAAACCCACTGCATGACGCAGTCAAAGAACCAAAAGGCAGCCGTCTAGGGCGAGGAAGATCATGGATGGGGCAAGCAGAAGACACAATCCAGCTAGTATGCCGACTACAAGACCTGAAAGAAACAAAAGAATGGGAGAAAAACCCCGAACACCTCAACCATCTATTCAACACAGCCATTTCCCCCACTCTAGGAAGACATTGTCGGGAATGGCCAGAGGGCAAAACTGATGCGGAAGTGAAGCTACTCATAGAAGAAAACAGTAAAGAAGAGGACATCATCATATACACAGATGGCTCAGTCACCAAAGACCAATCCGGTTGGGGATTCACTGCGAAACAAAATGGAAAAACAGTTAGGGAAGAGAATGCTGCCTACAAAGTCACAACCTCCAGCCTAACGATGGAAGTTGAAGCTGTGACACATGCCCTCCAGTGGCTATCGTCCATCCATACGCCCGGAAACCAACATGCCATGATTCTAACAGACTCAATGAACCTCATACAGAAAATTGAAAACGGAATGGGAAGCCCAGAGTGGCATTAGGCAATGCGCAACTTTCAGATAAAAAAAATCACATGGTCATACTGCCCGGGACATGCAGGTGTTAAGGGAAATGAGCGAGCTGACAGACTTGCTGGTAACGCAACACCAACGAGCGGCCTACATCTAGGAAAATCGGAAATCCTCAGAAAAGTCAAAGAATATCAAAAAGAACAGGTACAAGGCCATCACACCATCGATCGCCTCAAAGAAATAAAAGCAAAGAGCGGGAGCGGCCGTAAGTCTAACATGAAAGGTAGAGCACGATGCATTGCAAATCAAACAAATATCGGCATCATTTCCAAACCAACATTGCGCAAATTTCTTCAAAACGGAACAGAGTCTCTGTGGGCTTTTCCAAAAACAATAGACTGAGCAACACACTAGACGCCACGTTCTTGGCACCAGAGATCTTTTCCCATCCCTCTTGCGGCCAGTCAGTGGCAGCCTCTGTGCGTGTGTGTATGTGTGTGTTTGTGTGTATGTGTGGGTCTATGTTTTTGAGTGCGTTTGTGCATGCGTGAGAGTGTAAGTGTACACAAGTGTCAGGAGAGTTCTGTGCATGTGTGTGTGTGTGTGTGTGTGTGTGTGTGTGTGTGTGTGTGTGTGTGTGTGTGTGTGTGTGTGTTGTGTGTGTGTGTGTGAGGGGGAGGTGGGGGTGCAGGGAGGAGGTGAGATAGAGGATGAGGTATGTGAGTGTATGCATGCCTACACTGTGGGAGCATCAGGATATTGGAACGTATATATTATATATATATCTTTGTATATATGTGTGTGGGGTTGGGGGTGGGAGATATGGACGTGTGTGTGTGTGTGCTTGTACAAGTAAGTGTTCATCTGTGTGTGTGAGTGTGTGTGTGCGTGTGCGTGTTTGTGTGTGTGTGTGTGTGTGTGTGTGTGTGTGTGTGTGTGTGTGTGTGGGTGCATGTGCCGTGGAAGCTGCGATACATAGACTAGAAACTCCGAGTGTGTGGAGGAGGGGGTAGAGGAGGTGCAGGGAAATTTGTGGTGTGTGTGTGTGTGTGTGTGTGTGTGTGTGTGTGTGTATTGGAGCTCATGTACGTTTCTATGTATTTGACTGTGCTTTCATATCTATGAAACTGCGTTTTTGGGGCATATCTGTGTGTGTGTGTGTGTGTGTGTGTGTGTGTGTATTGGAGCTCATGTACGTTTCTATGTATTTGACTGTGCTTTCATATCTATGAAACTGCGTTTTTGGGGCATATCTGTTATGCATGTGTGGGTGTATGTGTGAATGTGTGTCTTCATGTTTTATATTTATTTGCTTATTTATCATCATTGTTGTCTTATTTATTTAATTATTTATTTATTATTATTATTAGTATTATTATTATTATTATTATTATTATTTTATCATTATTTTCATTACTACTACCTTTTTTTTTTTTTTTCCCCATTCATAATTATTATTTATTTATTTATGTATGTACGCTTCTCTCTCTCTCTCTCTCTCTCTCTCTCTCTCTCTCTATATATATATATATATATATATATATATATATATATATATATATATATATATATATATATATACCGGTTTTTTTTGGGTTTTTTTTTGTTTTGTTTTGTTTTTTTCTCAAGGCCTGACTAAGCGCGTTGGGTTACGCTGCTGGTCAGGCATCTGCTTGGCAGATGTGGTGTAGCGTATATGGATTTGTCCGAACGCAGTGACGCCTCCTTGAGCTACTGATACTGATACTGATACTGACAAGGGAGCAAAATGGAGAGAGAGGGGGGTGCGCGGGGGGCGGGGGACGGGGGTGTGTGGATCAAATAGAATGCAATATATATATATATATATATATATATATATATATATATATATATATATATATATATGTCAGTCGTGTCCGACTATGACCAACAGAACAGAAGAGGCAACTGCTGTTCCGACTATTTGGGCTAGAATTTGATTATGGTGGAGAGTGTCTTGCCCAAGTTACATCCCCACTCTCTCGGCCAAGAGGGTTTTAGGACAGTCGGCTTTGGGATGATTCCCAAAGGCCGACCAGCTCACAAGGCTGCAGCACTAATAGCCAGTGCAATTTTGCCTCCAAGTTTGAGAATCATAGTCCTTCACAAAAGACCAAGCTGTAAATGATTTCCCATTGACTGGAGAAACCATTGATAATACAGCTCTCACTTGGCTGTTGGCCCAAATGTAAACTTATGTCAATCTGTGATATAAGCTGAGTGTTGGAAAATGCAATATTAGGAAACAAAATGAGGATGAATAGGATTCCGACCAGCGTTGAAACAGATCCAGGTAGAAAACCAGAGGAGACTGGAGAGTGTTCATCGACCGGTTGGGGACCGATTTATGAAGAGGGCCTTACATATTTGGTGATTACATTGGGTCATTGACATTCTCACTGATTATATGACACGGGAGCTGTCCGAAGAAAACAGATCTGAATTTCGTTTATGGCGTAATGACTGGGGGAATTTGTCGCTGACTGACAAGGGAGCAAAAAGGAGAGGGG
>NC_134878.1:56533569-56541069 GCF_041734735.1 Babylonia areolata | reverse complement strand
GAGCTCCCAGTACCCCCACGAGCACCGCTACACCCCGGCCGACTTCCCGGACGGCGACTTCCCTAGCAACTACTGCCGCACCACCGCCGACTCCTCCAGGCCCTGGTGCTACGGGCGCAGTCTGGAGCAGCGCTGGGGATACTGTGACATCATCAACTGTGGTGAGGGTTTTGTGGGGTTAATTTTTTTTTTTTTTTTAACTCACTTAGTACGGCCAGTCCTCTTCTCCTCTACACAGACCCCTTGGATGTCCAGTGGGTGTCTGAATGACCCAACCTTTAGCTTCCGTCGTCAGAATTGTGGTATTCTTTGTCAACATTCACGTCTTCAATATAAGAGCCTTCCGCTTGCAATATTTTGATGATGGTAATTGGGGTGAAACGCTGTTAACGTCGTCTCTTTCGCCGTTCGTATGGAAAGAGTTAATGTGGTTGTGGTTGTTGTTGTCTGTCTGTCTGTTTGTCTGGGATTTTTTTTCCAGTTTCAGTGACATTTTACTGCATTGTATATGCTTCGCACATCATCAACTATGGTGAGGGTTTTGGTTGTTATCGTTGTCTGGTTTGTTTTTTGTTGTTGTTGTTTTTCAATTTCAGTGCAGTTTCACTGTGGTATATATGCTACATTCATCTTCAACTGTTGTGGGGGTTTTGGGTTTGGCTGTTGTCTGTTTGCAAAGAAAAGGCGGCAATACAAGGACATCCAGGAGTCATGACCTGGGTGCGGCCTAGCCCCCTTAGAGTGTAAGGAGTTAAGGGCCGAAACACTTGACTGAGAGGGGGTTCTCTAAAGACTTTGTACTGTCCAGCTCTCCCTAGAGTTTCTTATCACTATATTCATCTTCAACTGTGGTGAAGGTTTTGGGTTTGGTTGTTGTCTGTTTTTCTGTTTGTTTGCATTTTTTTTTTTTCACAGTTTCAGTAAAGTTTCACTGCGGTATATATGCTACATACATCATCAACTGTCGTTACGAGCAGTGTGGCAGAATAGTTTTTAAAATGTTTTCTCTTTTAGCGCCAATGCCGCATTTCAACACCAGCCAGGTTAGAACACTTTGATTGCTGATATACGACCGAGTCATGACGGGTCGGTTATTCACAAGCTTACTGTTTTTCATTTTCATGTTTTGGGACAGGCTATATTTTCGTTCACATCAACGAATTCCCAGGACCGAATTCCCAGCTATTCTTACTCTTAGTCATCATTTTTGCCATGCTTTTTTTTCTGGTTCCAGGGGAGTATTTCACCACATACTGACTGGCGGTGAAGGGAATTATTTAGACGCTTAATACTGCCAATACAGTGTCCCTGAGGGCCTGGGTTCGAATCCTACTCTCACCCTCCCTTTCTCCTCACGTTTGACTTGGAAAATGAAACGGAGCGTCTGGTCATTCGGATGAGACAATAAACCGAGGTCCTATGTGCAGCACGCACGTGGCGCACTACAAAAAAAAGGGGGGGGGGATATATATAAATAATAAAAATTTAAAAAAACATGGCAACAAAAGTGTTGTCCTCTGGCAAAAATTATGTAATAGAAATCCACTATGATGGATACGCAAATAATTGTGTACATGCATGCACTCAAGGCCTGACGAAGGGCGTTGGGTCGGTTATGCTGCTGGTCAGGCATCGGCATCTGTCTAGGAGATGTGGCGTAGCGTATAAGTATGGATTTTGTCCGAACGCAATGACGCCTCCTTGAGAAACTGAAACTGAAACTCAGTGGTGAGTGAGAGTGTTCCCGTTCTGTAGCTTGGACGACCATCTGCTGAACCCCCTCCGATGGGTGACGAAAATAACCTCTTTGTGGCGGGAACCCATCAGACTTGGGGAGAGTTTCAGTTTCAGTTTCAGTTGCTCAAGGAGGCGTCACTGCGCTCGGACAAACCATATACGCTACACCACATCTGCCAAGCAGATGCCTGACCAGCAGCGTAACCCAACGCGCTTAGTCAGGCCTTGAGAAGAAAAAAAAAAAAAAAAAAAAAAGGGGGGGGGGAATAAATAATAGATAAGCTTACATAAATAAATAAATAAATAAATAAATAATAATTATAATATAGAAAAAGGTAGTAGTAATAATAATAGTAATACTAATAAAATGATAATAATAAAAAATAAATAAATAAATAAATAAATAAGACAACAATGGTGATAATTAAGCGAATGAATGTAAAATATGACGACACACATTCACACATACACCCACACATGCATAACAGAAATGCACCAAACATGCAGTTTCACAGATATGAAAGTACAGTCAAATACATATAAACGTACATGAGCTCCAACACACACACACACACACACACACACATTACCTTGCACCTCCTCCAACCCCCTCCTCCACACACTCATTTCTAGCCTACGTATCGCAGCTTCCACGGCACACACACACACACACACACACACACGCACGCAAACACACACTCACAGAGATGAACACTTACTTGTACAAGCACACACATATACGCCCATATCTCCCACCCCCAACCCCCACACATATATACAAAGATATATATATATATATATATATATATATATATATATATATATACACACACACACCCGTACACAGATCTCTCCTGACACTTGTGTACACTTACACTCTCGCGCATTCACAAACGCACTCAAAAACACAGACCCACACATCCACACAAACACACACATCCACACACGCACACGCACAGAGGCTGCCAAGAGGGATGGGAAAAGATCTCTGATGCCAAGAACGTGGCGTCTAGTGTGTTGCTCAGTCTATTGTATTTGGAAAGGCCCACAGAGACTCTGTTCCGTTTTGAAGAAATTTGCGCAATGTTGGTTTGGAAATGATGCCGATATTTGTTTGATTTGCAAAGCATCGTGCTCTACCTTTCATGTTAGACTTTCGGCCGCTCCCTCTCTCTGCTTTTATTTCTTTGAGGCGATCGATGGTGTGATGGCCTTGTACCTGTTCTTTTTGGTATTCTTTGACTTTTCTGAGAATTTCCGATTTTCCTAGATGTAGGCCGCTCGTTGGTGTTGCGTTACCAGCAAGTCTGTCAGCTCGCTCATTTCCCTTAACACCTGCATGTCCCGGGCAGTATGACCATGTGAGTTTTTTAATCTGAAAGTTGCGCATTGCCTTATGCCACTCTGGGCTTCCCATTCCGTTTTCAATTTTCTGTATGAGGTTCATTGAGTCGGTTAGAATCATGGCATGTTGGTTTCCGGGCGTATGGATGGACGATAGCCACTGGAGGGCATGTGTCGCAGCTTCAACTTCCATCGTTAGGCTGGAGGGAGAGAGAGAGAGTGGTCTCCCTTGGGCTGTGTGATACATAACATTCTATGGTCTTCTCCTTAGAAAGCAGAGAAATTCATCTTGCTGATTGCTCTGTTACTCCGCCTTTTTTTTTTCTTTTTTCTTTTTTTTATTACCAGACGATGGTTTATGGTTAGTTGGTTGGCTGGTTGGTTGGTTGGTTGGTCTGGAGTCTTCAGGTGCCAATAGCGTGTTTGCAGAAAGCGGCGGCACTATTCTTGTTGTTGTTGTTGTTGTTGTTCTTCTTCTTCTTCTTCTCCTCCTCCTCCTCCTCCTCCTCCTCCTTCTTCTTCTTCTTTTTCCTTCTTCGTCTTCGGTTTCACGTCTTTCCACTCTTGGTGATATTAGGCGGGTGAAAAGTGGAGATGGAGGGGGTCGGGGGGCGGGGGGTAGGGGGGGGGGAGCAGCGAGAATGGGAGATGAAGATGTCTGTATGTGCGAAAGCATGAATGCGTGTATGTGTGTGTTTGGAGGGTTGGGGGGGTGGGGGGGGGGGGTATGGATCTGTGTGTGCGTGCGTGCGTGCGCGCGTGTGTGTGTGTATGTGTGTGTGTGTGTGTGTGTGTGTGTGTGTGTGACCGTGTTGACGTCGTCACCACCGTCAGTGTGTCGCCCACTGTTTTGCAGCCTGCCCGGCGGGACTGTTCGGCCATAACTGTGCCAAGATGTGCCACTGCAAGGACCGGAAGGAGAAGTGCGACAGCATGCTGGGAAAATGCCAGAGCGGCTGTGACAAAGGATGGGTTGGTTTCGACTGTCAGACACGTGAGTTATTATCGACAGTTGAATGTATTGTACTTGTAGTACAATCATATCTATCATCATGCGATAATCGTTTTGTGTACAATGGATGGAGTTTGTTTGTTTGTTTGTTTGTTTTCTTTCAATATAATTATGATCTTTCTTGTTTAGTATTTTGGGCATAATAAAGGAAGGAATTTTTTGTTTAATGTCCCGTCACACATATCGGTGATTGAAGACATTTTGTAAAAGTATTTATGAATACATCTGTGTATTATCGGTTAGAAGGGGTGGGAGATGTGGATGAATGGAGGGTTGGGGGAAACTGGGCAAATGAGGGTAAAAATGTGGGTGAAATTTGAAAGAAAAACAAAACAAACAAACAAACAAACAAAACAAAAAAACTCTCTAAATATAGTTACAGGAAATTACTTAAAGGACTTCATAAAAGAGAAGTCGTTAAACTGACAAGCGAAACAACTGATAATGAATGCAAAAAGTCAAAAACATCAAAGTTCTCAGTCACTTGTGAAGACACACTTTCGTGTACAAAAGGCTTCATCAAGCTACAGTGAAAAATGATATGCTCAATTGTCAGGTTATTAAAGCATATACACTTGACATTAGAACAATACTTGGTCCGTAATGAATTTGATAATAGTCTGAGAGCTAAGCTCAGAATTGGTCTGCGAATCGGACCAAAGTCTGAGAGAGTCAACTGACGAGGTTTTAGACTTGAATTCAAGCACCTATAAAAGTCTCTTTCTAGTATATTGCTTATTTCCTTGTATGACAATGGGCAATATACTTTTATACTATCTATATGATTTTTTGCTCCCCTTTTTGCTGCCCTATCTGCTTGGTCGTTATAACGGAATCCAGTGTGGGATGGTATCCAACAAAAATAAACATTTGTACCCTTCACAAATAGGGAGTGCAATAAATACCTAATTTCAAAAAATAAATCTTCTCTTTTTTTTTTTTCTTTTTTTTTTGGCCTCCAACCTCCTCTTTTTTCCCACTTTCTTTTCTTTTCTTTTTTTTTTTTTTTTTTTTTTTTTTTTTGGTGGGACCTCCATCCTCCTCTTTTTTCCCACATCTTTCTTTTTCTTCTTCTTTCACAAACTCATATTTACCTTTCATGCACCACTTTCCCCCACACACCTTAACTAATCACTTTCATTCTTTCCCCTATCGTCTGGCGCAGCAATTGCCCCAGTGTGTCTTGAGGCATGCTTTTTAAGAATATTCGATGTCTGTGTACATTTGCCAGGGTTTTTTTGATGTTCTAGTGTTCTGATGTATGCATTCTAAACATGTATGACAAGTGATTACATCTGTCTGGGTTTATTGTTGCCCTAGTGTGAGTTGTTTGTTTGATATTGAAGCTTTCTCTCTCTTCCTCATCTATCTTAACCCAATAAATAAATAAATAAATGAATAAAAGATCTGTCATCTGTATCATAACAATGGGCCGACCCTATCTTCCCTTTTAATGTTTACATTTGTTTACATGCCAGTGGTTTTGTTGACCTAGTGCATGTATGTAACAGTGTATGCGGAGTTAGACGTGGTAGGGCACATCCTTTCCATTGAGCATCTCTCCCAGAAGGCGCCGTCCCTTGTTCAGTTGAAAGGTAAAGCGAAAGCGAACAAGGGATAGCTAGGAAGAGTGGTCAAAGGAAAGGTTTAAAGTGGCAAGAAATTCACTCCCTTCCCAGCAAGGGAAGAAAAGCCAGTACTTGCCAGGATATGTGTGTATGTGTGCGTGCATGTATATGCATATGCGTGTATGTTTTTGTGTGCTTGCGTGCATGCGTGCATGCAAGCAATTTATATTATGAAATCTTACAAATCTTACGATATCTAAGCTGATTTTCAAATATCATTGACAATGGTAATTTTGATTCAGTTTTCTTATATATACTGATGCACATTTTGGCAATCAGAAGAATATGATTGATTTGCATCAGTGTATGGTCCTGGGTCTTGTGTAGGACTGGTATCCCAAACAAAACATCAGTTTCAGACAAAATTACTTTTACATTATATTCAATTAATATGTATTGACTAATATATTCCCAGAATACTTTGACAGGCGGACAATGAAAAAAGAAATGCTCAATATAATCAGTTTCTTCTGGGCAGTAGGTACACCTTTGGTTGTCTTTCTTTCTCATTTTACACAACAGGATATTAGTTGGATAAATATTATGCAAGATTTTCCATTGCAATACTCTTAAGCGTGTTTCTTTTGAGCATAGACGGGGAATCTTCCATATTTTCTTATTCAGATCTACACCAAATTTATGATTCCAAAACCTGATGGCACATGGTATGGAGTAGGTGTTATTGCACAATACTAATCTAAAGTCTTTACAAGTGAGTAATTTCTTACCACAGAAAGGAGGAATATTTGACAGGTCGATGTCAGACCTCTCTTGTTCATTAATCACAGAGGTGAACTGTCGAACAGCAGCAACAACAACATTGTACTCTAATATTCTTGCTGGGGACTCTCCGATTTTCAAACATATGTCATTATAGGTAAAAATGCCATGAGTATTATACATATCTTTTACATTTATTATCCCACCCCTGACCCAATCAGGAAAGAAAAGAACGTTTCCCTGATACTTTAAGTGTCTGTTATTCCATAATAGGTTTAAATATGGTGTTTCACCTCCTTGCACATTAAGATCTAACCATGTTTGCAAAACCATCCTCCAAAACTGAGAATTAACCAGATGCAAATACTTAAATACAGTACTCGTTACGTTTGTGAAAAAACATATGTTAAATACACCAAAATTAGTAAACATTTTCCTGGGTACATGAACCCATTTTTCGTGTTCTCCTGCACTACAAAGACGCACCACCCATTGCAAAAGAAACGCTGACTGCATTTGCCTAACATCAATCATCTTTAGCCCCCCCTGTTCAAAACCACTGCATACTACACTTCTCTTAACTTTCTCAAAAGCTTTTTTGTTGCAATTCTGTTTACGCCAAAGAAATCTAAAAAGTATTTGATTGATCGATATAAGTACCTTTTCTGGAATAATGAAAGCCTGCATAATGTAAACAATCTGAGAAATAAGAAAAGTTTTTATTATGTTTATCTTTCCAATTACACTTAAGTCTCTCTTTTCCCATGAATGAATAATTCTTTTGATATTCTCAATTCTGTACACCCAGTTCTCTTCTAAAGAGGACGCAGAAGTATTGTTGGCGTAAAAAATGCCAAGAATTTTAATCTTTTTCCTCCAAGGAAACCCATACAAAGTATCAGTACAATCTTTTTTACTTCCTAGCCACATTGCAACTGATTTAGAGCGATTTATTTCAAGCCCTGAAAACCTAGAAAAATCTTGAAATATGTTTAACACGTATAACATATCATGTTCATCCTGCAAAAATAAAGTAACATCATCTGCATACATAGCTAT
>NC_134878.1:56516069-56526069 GCF_041734735.1 Babylonia areolata | reverse complement strand
TCTTTGTGTTGTGGGTTGTTGTTTTTGTTGTTTTGTTCTTGTTGTTTTGGGGTTTTTTGTTTGTTTGTTTGTTTGTTTTTGTTGTTGTTGGTTGTTGTTTTTGTTTTGTTTTTTTTGTTGTTGTTTTTTTTTTGGAGGGGGGAGTAGATTTATGACCTGAACACTTAACACGCATTGATGCTCAGGGAAGCACTTCTCCGCTCCTCTCTCACACGCACGCACACACACACACACACACACACACACACACACACTCACACACACACACACACACACACACACACACACACACACTCACACGCACACACACGCACACACACACACACACACACACACACACACACACATACACACACACACACACTCACACACACACACACACACACACACACACACACACACACACACACACACACACACACACACACACACACACACACACACACACACACACACACACACAACTTTGAACATCCGCGCAGGAAAACACGACAAAAAAGACAGACACAATTTATCGTTCATCCACAACTACTTTAAGAGTCTGTGTGTAGGTGTGTGTGTGTGTGTGTGTGTGTTTGCATATGCGTGTCCGCGCGATTGCGCATGTGTGTATTTACGATTCACGTTCATCTTTGTGTATGCGCGTGTGTGTGATTTTTCTCAGCAGGCGGCAGGTCTTAAAAAAAAGCAACCAGGGCATCACATGCATTATTAATTTTTCTCTTTACCCGCAAGTCTTAAATATAGAATGAAAAACAAAATCGTAAACCAAAAATAAAAAAATAAAATAAAAACAAACAAAAAACACGCCATCACATGCATTATTCATTACTTTATTTCATTTTATTCATTTTGTTCCTTCCTTCTATCTATCTTCATCCTTCTTTCTTTTCTTGTCTTTTTCTGTTCTTTTTGTCTGTCTATCTATCTATCTGTCTTTCTTTCTTTCTATGTTTTTTTTCCTTCATGCAGTGACCAAGCCTCGCATCGTGGAGTTCACCAGCGAGAAAGTGAACCCCGGGCAACCGGCTACGTTCAACTGCACCGTTTCCGCCTTCCCCACGCCCAAAGACAAGGAGATTCGACTACAGGTCCCCGACGGGCGCCAGGTCACCTTAACGCGCTCCGTGGAGCTCTCCAACTACGGCTACACTCGCAAGAACACGTTCAAGGTGACTGATGATGATTGATTACTGTCTCGTATTGTGTACTGTGCTGTGTTGGGTTGGGTTGGGTTGTACAAATGGCAATTGGAGGAGTGACGTCATGAAAAAAAGAAAAAAAGGCAAGTGGAGGAGTGACGTCATGCAATACAGCGTGTACAGCCATATAAGAGAGCCGGCGGTGACAGTGAATGTTCAAACAGTTCACGCCCATAAGCTGATGCATGGATCTTTTGGAATTTCGGCTTAGATCCAGATCAAACTAACGTTTATCAACTGCAGTCATGATGTGCATTGCCATAAAATCAGCTGACGTGAAATCGGCCTGGAACATCGGCTCAATAATTAGTCTCTATGGCCTGGATCAAATGGCAAATCCACTGAATGTTACAACTGAAGTGACAATCATGTCGTTTGCATGCAGCATTAAAAAAAAAGAAAAAAAAAAAAGCATCCGCGATGTGGATGATACATCGACTGTGTCGTTGGCTGGTCCCAGTCTTCCCAGCAGCACATTCAACTCAGGGGTAGGAGCGCCGGCCCGTGAGCCGAAAAAGCCCAAACAACACTCCGCTGAGAATCGAACCCTCGGTATCATTCCAGTCGTCAATCCGCAACGCTTACCACTTCGCCACGGTGGCTTGTTAATTTCCCCCTTTTTTTTTTTTTTTTTTTTTTTTTTTTAGTGATTGAGCTGGATGGGGGGGGGGGGGGGGGGGGGGGGGGGGGGGGGGGGGCTAGGGGGGGACAGCGTGGAGGGAGGGTGAGCATATTGTGGCAATTCCGTTACCCTCTTTCAAAAAAAAAAAAAATCGTTTCGCCCCCTTTCTTCTCAGTTTGTGTAATCTGTTTTGCGTAATTTGGCCTGGGTAAAGAAAGCCAATTCGTTTGGCAACAAGTAAATTCGGAAATCACAAAAGATGAAGCAGCAGCTTATTGTTGATTAGTCTTAGAGGACAGAGGAGTTAACTAGCTTGACAAGGGACATAAACGAGCGATCAAACAGACAACTAACAAAGGATTAAAAACAACAACAACAACAACAAAACAACTCACCGCAAAGAATTAACATTCGCTAAATTAACGAATCTCCAGAGCACCTTTAAACAGAAAACAGATGAAATAATTCCAAACTAAAGGCAATGAAAGAAAGCGCTTTATAAAATCAATAATACACAGAACGAAAACGTAACCCCTCTGAGCTTCTTTATTTAAAAAAAAAAAAAATTAAGAAAAAAAACTGGACTGCGCAAAATGAAAGAATACAAAAACAATTAGAACTGAACTCTTCAGAGAGAGAGAGAAAAAAGAAGGCAAAACCAATGTCAACAAATAAACCTCCAACTCTGAAGATCAGGACAGTGAACAAGGTCAACAGAATTTTTTTTTTTTTTTTTTTTTTTTTTTTTTTTTTAAATCGGTGGGTTTTTTTCTCTTCAAAAGAGCGTGGTAATTGCTTCCAGAATAGGCTGTGGTCCCTGTTTAAAAAAAAAAAAAAAAAAAAAAAAAAGTATGAGAAGAGCTTGTGTAGTCTACTTCCCTACTGTGATCTTCCAAGCTTATTAACCCTTTCCCTGCCAAACTCGCATTTATGCAGCAGCTAGGTAGAGGACCCATGTCACTGAAAGGAGACCAGATCACAGGTCTGTTATCCATGAGCCTACTGCTCACTAATGTTCGGTGGCAGGGTAGGCCATACTTTCTATACATCACTGGGGGGAACCCCCACTATTCTTTGACACCGTATTTTCTGGAGTTTATATAGCACAAGGGAAGTTTGCACTCTAAATTGACTGGCGGCGAAAGGGTTAACAACTTTCCCACCAACCAATCTCCCCCTCTTCTTTCCAGTTCTGCCTTCTCCTTTCGGTTTCTGTACTTTCTGTCCCCAAGCAAGTCGCCCGCCACAACTGAGGAAAAGGGATATGATTAATTGATTATGCGACTAAGGAGTCATGCAACCGCACACACACACGCGTGCGCGATTTTGGTCGCGAAACCGAAACAAAGCAAAATATATAAAGACAGAAAGGAATAAGTCATTCGTTCGTTTGGATATATTAATCATAATGCTAATTTTATTAGCTATAAATTATAATCCACTTCCTTCATCAGCCCAAAACCAACATTCAACAAAACAAGTCATGAAAAAAAAGAAAGAAAGAAAAGAATAAGACACAGCAACACGTACGTACAGCAGCCCTCAAGACCTAGGCATTACATCATACCCTCTCTTACTTTTTTCTGGGACCACAGCCTATTCTGGAAGCAATTACCACGCTCTTTTGAAAAAAAAAATTGAAAAGAAAAAAGAAAAAGAAGAAAAGAAAAAAACGAAGAAAAAATTCATTTGACCTTGTTTACTGTTCTGATCAAGCAGCATCTCATTTCTACAGCGCGCTGTGCATGGCTTTACTCTGTGCAAGTCGTTTTTCTGTTCTGCCGCCGTCAGTCTACCAGAGCCTGAAGCTGTTTCGTTACTTTAGTTTGTTCGTCATGAGATAAGGGAATGCCACCTGCTTGGAACTAAAGAGCAAGAAAAAAGTGCTGCCGTGGACATAACCAGTGATCTCTTTCCCAGTTCCCTTTCCCAAAAATTACCATCGAGACGGCTCACCAGATTCAAATGTTCAGTCGGATGCAGTTCCTTTAACTCAGTACGGCCAGTCCTCTCTTCTCCTCTACACAAACCCCTCGGATGTCCAGTGGGTGTCTGAATGACCCAACCTTTAGCTTCCGTCGTCAGAACTGTGGTATTCTTTGTCGACATTCACCTCTTCAGTATAAGAGCCTTCCGCTTGCAATATTTTGATGATGGTAATTGGGGTGAAACGCTGTTAACGTCGTCTCTTTCGCCGTTCGTATGGAGAGAGTTAAATGAACGATGGATCCACCACACACCAAAAGCGGATGGAAACAGTACCGACATCGGTAATGGTCAACGCCCCCACGTTAATTTCTGCTTGATCAGTCAGGGAACTTGGGCGAGCATGGTGGTCCAATACAGGCACACACACACACACACACGCGCGCGCGCGCGCGCGCGGACAGACAGGCAAACAGACAGACAGACCGACAAATAAACAGACAGAGCGAATACTGTCCGCAGCCGTGTGCTTTCGCATTGAACACACACACAGGACCTGATAGACAAACACTGAGATAGACTGACATACAAAAAGCAAAAATTGTATTCATGGCCTTCACCTACGCTGTGTAAATTATGACAAGAAACTTCACAAGATAGGAAAACGAATATATTTGCAGTCAGATAAAAAAAAGAAGATGTTTTTAAAGGGGGAGGGGGTGTGGGTTGGAGCGGGGCTATCATTGTACAGCGACGCACTCTTCCCTCGGGACAGCAGCCCGAATTTCACACAGACAAATCTGTTGTGACAAAAAGAGTTTTACAATACAACACAGTGCGTTACAATATCAATGCAATCCAATGCAATACATTACAATACAATGCAGTACAATACAACTAAACAAGACAAGACAAGACAATACAACACATTACATACATTACAACACAACACCCCGCAACACTATACAGCACAAAACAACAGAACACAGCACAATACCATACACCGCAGCGCAATACAAGACATACAATACAACGCATTGTATGATAGTCAGTCGTGTGCGACTATGACCATCAGAACAAGACAGGAGGTAACTGCTGTCCCGACTACCTAGGCTAGAATTTGACTATAGTGGAGAATGTCTTCCCCACTCTCTCGGCCAAGAAGGTTTTAGGACAGTCGGCATCGGGATGGTTCCCAAAGGCCAACTAGCTCCCAAGGCTGCAGCAGCACTAAGAGCCAGTGCAATTTTGCCTCCTAGTTTGAGAGTCACAATCCTTCACAAAAAGACTAAGCTGTAAATGACTTCCCATTTCATACAGCTCTCGCTTTAGATCATACAGCTCTTACTTTGCTGTTGGCACAACTATAAACTTACGTCAATCTGTGACATGAGCTGAGTGTTGGGCCTAAAGCTGTTATTGTCATTTGAAGGGGGCATAGTAGGTGGTGTCCTAAGTACGTTAAATCAGAACAGGCACTACTGAACACCACCGAAGTGATTCAGCAGCAGTGCAGGGTCTCCTCTTGTGTGTGGTCTCTTGACAACCTTTACAGTGATAGTTCCCTGTGGACTGCCGGCACTGGGACTGCGCACAGACGAACCCGGGATGGATGGCGGGGAGCAAATGATGGGGGGGGGGGGGGGGACACACACACACACACACACACACACACACACGGAGCAAATTAGTCACTTACTTCATTCATTTATACCCTTCACTTTCTTGATTTTTTTTTTTTTTTTTTTGTGCTAACAACATTGACAACGTCACTGGCACCACACCAATGGCTATGTTTTCTTTTAGATAGTTTCTTGTTTGTTTGTTTGTTTGTTTTTATTATAATCGCTTATGTTTTGAATAAGCACGATTTTTTTCATTTGTTCATGCCCACTCATGTTTCGTTTTCATCCCTGTTTTCATAAGTAATTACTTGTTCGATTACCTTTTTTAAATTTTTGTCAAGAGATTTTATATCGTGTGTGTGTGTGTGTGTGTGTGTGTGTGTGTGTGTGTGTGTGTGTGCGTGCACAACACAGGTGAGCTACGTGCACAGCGGAGAACAATACAGATGCGTGGTGCAGGCGACGGCCGGTACTGCCCAGATGGTCAGCTACTCTGAAGTGTTTGGTGAGTTATTTAGTAGCTTTTGTGTGCGTTGGATATTATTATGTTTTGTAAAGTTGTGGAATTCTGTCTGTCTGTCTGTCTTTCATTCTGTCTGTCTTTCTTTCTTTCTTTCTTTCTTTCGTTCATTCGTTCGTTATTTCTTTCGTTCTTTTTTTTTTCTTTTTTCTTCCTTTTTTTTTTTTTTTTTTTTTGTTTTTGTTTTTTGTTTGTTTGTTTCTTTTCCCATGTGTGTCTTTATTTTTACGAGAAGAATGTTGGTCGCTGGTATCATTGGTGTGAGTGTGTGTGTGTGTGTGTGTGTGTGTGTGTGTGTGTGTGTGTGTGAAGCACTATGACACTGGCGTCTATTGTATAGCAGAAACCACCAAAGAACACTGGATTCATGTGAATTTTCAAAAAAAAACACAAAAAAACAAAACATGCAAACCAGTGGGGAGAGACAGTCGTGAGTTCCTGATCATAGACACACAACAACAACAACAAAAACAACAAGAACAAAAAGAAAAACCGACAAAAACACAACAACAACAACAATAACAACACTGCTGTCTATCAAGGGAAAGAAAATTAGCCAACAACAACAACAGCAGCAGCAACATCAATAACACCGCTGTCTAGCTAGAAAGAACAGCAAACTGGCCAACAACAAAAACACAACAACAATCGCTATCTATCAGGAAGTGAAAACCGGCGAAAAACAACGACAACAACAAATAACTACGATAACAACAACACTGTCTGTCAGGAACAGACAACAGTGATGGGTCGGACTCACGCGCGCGCACACACACACACACACACACACACACACACACACTGCACACACACACGACACACACACACGACACACACACACACACACACACACACACACACACACACTGCACGCACACACTGCACACACACACACACACACACACACACACACACACATCACACACACGACACACGCACACACATCACACACACTGCACACACACACACACACTGCACACACACACACACATCACACACACACACACACACACACACACACACACACACACACACGCTGCACACACACACACACACACACACACACACACACGCTGCACACACACACACACACACACACACACACACACACACACACAGACGCTTCCAGCTAGTGTCACCAGGCAGACAACGCGCCCTTCATAGTGGAACCCTCGGGTGAACGTGGAGAGAGGGGGGTGTGGGGAGGGGGGTAGGGGGTAGTTAGGGGGGGGGGGGGGAGGGAGGGATACAAGAAGAAGGAGGCGGACCAAAAAACACAAGAGCCACAGTCTAAGGAAATTAGGAAAAAAAAAAAAAAACAACTGCGCAGCCTGACCTGTGCGACTGTAATAAATAAATAGATAAACAAATAAATGAATGAAGAAAAAAAAAGAAAAAAAAGGCATAGCAGAAGGACCACCACATTGAATGCCCGGTGATCCTCGAGAAGCATAGAAAGGGGATCATGTCTGTCACACCACGTCACACCATCTGTTGCGTAAGTACGATCACCGTCATTATCGTCATCATCATCATCATCATCATCATCATCATCACTGTTAACAGCAGCAACGTAACCACCAAATTCATCAGTATTATTATCATCAGAACTGGAAAGCATAAGTGGAACATCATCATCATCATCACCGTTAACAGCAGCAACGTAACCACCAAATTCATCAGTATTATTATCATCAGAACTGGAAAGCATAAGTGGAAGATCATCATCATCATCATCATCATCATCATCATCATCATCATCACAGTTAACAGCAGCAACGTAGACATTCATTAGTATTATTATCATCAGAACTGGAAGCATAAGTGGAAGTTCGTCATCATCGCCATCCCTGTTAAGTGTTATCAGCAGCAACATAGTCATTAAATTCATCAATATTATCATCAGAACTGGAAGCATAAGTGGAAGATCGCCATCATTACCATAGTTGTTACCAGCAGCATAGCATCATTGCTATCATCATCATCATCACCATCATCATCATCATCATCATCATCATTTTTTTTTTCATCAGAACTGGAAGCAGAAGTGAAAAATATCATCATCATTACCATCGCTGTTATCAGCAGCATCATTGTCATTAGCATCATCAGTATTGCCAAGGCCATAGTCGTCGTCATCATCATCATCATCATCATCATCAACACCTTTATCGTTATCAGCGTCTTCGCCTGCCCGTATTCGAAAGAAAAATACCTTAACTAAAAACATCATTGTCACTACGCGTATACGTTACAGCTCCAATTTCAAGGAGGTATCAGATCGTGCTGACTGATCAATGTATGTTAAAAACAAGACATCTGCTGTTGAAACGAAGTATAAAAAAAAAAAATAAATAAATACATAAACCCACCGCGTTGATACGTCTTGAACGCCTACCCCTAGGTGTGTGTAAAACTAGAATATAAATTTTTTTTAAAAAAATTAAAAACCATGACTGGCCATGAATCCACGGTGATTATTGTATTGTATTTTATTTCATTTTTATTTTTTTTATTTATCTACTTTGTGTGTGTGTGGGGGGGGGGGGGAGGCGGAGGGAGGCACGGAGCCACTTGAATAAGCTTGTTTTATATTTCGCCATCTCACATTCTGGGCTTTAGCGAGTTCGGTTCCACGCGCAGGAAATGTTCAATTTCCTGTGTCCATGACTCTCCCTGATCATTAATTTTGGTTTGCTCTATGTGGTCATCAGCACTGGTTTGAAACACGACGCTACCAGCTTTCCCCCTAACTCACTCGGGTGCCGCTTGCTCCTTTGCTGCTAGAGGGTAGGGGGAGGGTGGTGGTGGTGGTTCGTCTGTGTTTCAAAGGGGGGGGGGGGGTCTGGGGGGGAGGGCTTGTTGGGGGGGGGTGGGGGGTTAACATGGCGGCGAAGTCGAAGCCTTCTGAAAGCTGAATTATTCTTCGTCGTGGCATTAATTTCCAGTTAATGTGCGTCATCTATTTCTGGTGGTAGCATTTTTATCGTCTTCTCTTCTCTCTCTCTCTCTCTCTCTCTCTCTCTCTCTCTCTCTCTCTCTCTCTTCCCCCGTCCTCCCCCCCCCTCCTCGCCACCACCTCTCCCCGCCACCCCCTCCCCTCCCTCATTCAGTTCATCTAGGAGTTTTAAAAGCACGTTGCCCTCTAGGAATGATGTCTGGGGTTTTTTCTCTTTAGTTTTTTTTCTTCTTTTTTTTTTTTTTTTTTTTTTTACTACTTTGTGCATTTGTGTCTGTCATTTCTTTTTTTGCCCCCCTCATTCCCTGTTGTTTTTCAGTTGTTCATTTTCATTTTTCATTTTTCTAGCACGTTTTCCGGAAAAGGATATCATTCTTCCTCTTTCTTTTTGACAGTTTCTGTGTTTCTGTCATTCTTTATGTCGTTCTTGGTTTTTTCTTTCTTTCTATCTTTCTTTCTTTTCTTTTTCATTCTTTCTATTTCTTTCGTTTCCTCCTTTTTTTTCTTCTTTTTTTTGATATCTTTGTATTGTTTTTCTTTCTTTCTTTCTTTCTTTCTTTCTATCCTCGTGTTTCGTTTTCTGATCTCTGATTTGACCGTCTCCCTCTTCTACTACCACATCGAAGAATTTTTTTTTTAAGTTTTTTTAAGGGCTGCAGATCCTGGATGTTAGGAGTAGGAGGAGGAATTTTGGTTTAATGTCCCATCGCACATAACTGTGATTGTAGAAATGTGGTCGTTACAGTATTCATTTTCACATTTGAACGTCGCCATCGTTTAACTCTCTCCATACGAACGGCGAAAGAGACGACGTTAACAGCGTTTCATCCCAATTACCATCATCAAAATATTGCAAGCGGAACGCTCTTATACTGAAGAGGTGAATGTTGACAAAGAATACAACAGTTCTGACGACGGAAGCTAAAGGTTGGGTCATTCAGACACCCACTGGACATCCGAGGGGTCTGTGTAGAGGAGAAGAGAGGACTGGCCGTACTGAGTGAGTTAAAAGGAAGTAGAGAAGAGGGAGGTGTGTGTGTGTGGGGGGGGGGGGGGGGGGTGAATGATGAGTTGGAGGGGAGGGGGGGGGAACCGGGTATAAGAAGGGAGTAGTATCAAAGACTGAATATCTGAAGTAGACATTCA
>NC_134878.1:56498569-56506069 GCF_041734735.1 Babylonia areolata | reverse complement strand
CCCACCCAGCAGCAGCAAGAATGGGGGGAAAAAAGCACGGCATAAAAAAAACAACCTTTTTTTTTTTAATGTTCGATCTTGCAAAATATTCTGCAGAAAACTTCACGATGATAGGGAAACAATGATGTAGTCAATGCAGGACACAAGATGTAGTCAATACAGGAAACCAGATGTAGTCAATACAGGACAAAAGATGTAGTCAATACAGGACAAAAGATGAAGTCAATACAGGAAACAAGATGTAGTCAATACAGGAAACCAGATGTAGTCAATACAGGACAAAAGATGTAGTCAATACAGGACAAAAGATGAAGTCAATACAGGAAACAATATGTAGACAATACAGGAAACAGGATGTATGTAGCCAGTGCATGAAACAAGATGTAGCCAAGGAAAGAAGATGTAGCCAGTACAGGAAACAACATGTAGCCAATGTAGGAAACAATATGTAGCCAATACAAGATTCAAGATGTAGCCTATACAGGAAACGAGATGTAGCCAATACAGGAAACAAGATGTACCCTTTACAGGAAACAAGATGTAGCCAAGGAAACAAGATGTAGTCAATACAAGAAACAAGATGTAGTCAATACAAGAAACAAGATGTAGCCAATACAGGAAAAAAAGATGTAGCCAAGGAAACAAGATATAGTAAATACATGGAACAAGATGTAGCCAATACAGGAAACAAGATGTAGCCAATACAGGAAACAAGATGTAGCCAAGGAAACAAGATGTAGTCAATACATGGAACAAGATGTAGCCAATACAGGAAACAAGATGTAGCCTATACAGGAAACGAGATGTAGCCGATACAGGAAACAAGATGTAGCCAATACAACAACCAAGATGTAGCCTATACATGTAAACAAGATGTAGCCAATACAAGAAACAAGATGTAGCCAATACATGGAACAAGATGTAGCCAATACAGGAAACAAGATGTAGCCAATACAGGAAACAAGATGTAGCCTATACATGGTAGAAGATGTAGCCAATACATACAGACATGAAACAATGTGTATCCAGTACAGACAGGCAGGAAACAAAATGTAGCCGACACAGGAAATGAGATGAAGCGAATGCATACAGGAAACGAGATGTAGTCAATATACACAGACAGAAAACGAGATGTAGTCAATACACACAGGCAGGGAACAGGATGTAGTCAATACACACAGACAGAAAACGAGATGTAGTCAATACACACAGGCAAGGAACAGGATGTAGTCAATACACACAGACAGAAAACGAGATGTAGTCAATACACACAGACAGAAAACGAGATGTAGTCAATACACACAGGCAAGGAACAGGATGTAGTCAATACACACAGACAGAAAACGAAATGTAGCCAATACACACAGACAGGGAACCAAGATGTAACCAATACATACAGACAGCAAACGAGATGTAGCCAATACACACAGACAGCGAACAAGATGTAGCCAAGCCAGTAAACACAGACAGGTTAACTCACTCAGTACGGCCAGTCCTCTCTTCTCCTCTACACAGACCCCTCGGATGTCCAGTGGGTGTCTGAATGACCCAACCTTTAGCTAAACGAGATGCAGTCAATACACACAGGCAAGGAACAGGATGTAGTCAATATACACAGACAGAAAACGAAATGTAGCCAATACACACAGACAGGGAACCAAGATGTAACCAATACATACAGACAGCAAACGAGATGTAGCCAATACACACAGACAGCAAGCAAGATGTAGCAAATACACACAGACAGGGAACAGGATGTAGCCAATACACACAGACAGCGAACAAGATGTAGCCAAGCCAGTAAACACAGACAGGTTAAGGTGGAAATAAGGAATCAAAATCTGACGTCGCCATTTCCGTGGAAAGCACGACCGAATTTCACACAACGTCAGAAATCGATTTCGACGAGAAATCTACACGTGATGCAACGCAGTACCCCACGTGTTTGAAAATGTGAAGGAATATTAATTAAATTGATCGACATGTCTGTGTGTGTGTGTGTGTGTGTGTGTGTGTGTGTGTGTGTGTGTGTGTGTGTGTGTGTGTGTGTGTGTGTGTGTGTGAAAGAATAAATTAATATCACTCGTGTTCTTTAAAGGCAGCTTCTGATCAACATTAGATTGCCTGAAACCACTAAAGACACTTGCCCATCAAAGTAAAATTGTTGGTCTTGGCTCTTTGATATGAGAAACTGCACAATTGCATTTGGCAAAAAGAAATAGAAAGGTAAAGGAAAAAATACAAATACGGTCATGTTTTTTGTTGGGGTTTTTTTTGTTTTGTTTTGTTTTTGGTGTTTTTTTGTTGTTTTTTTTAGTATACCAGAACTTTTGTTTTTCGTGACAAATATGATCCATGTCTGTCTGTAGCTGCATGTTTCTGGTGTGAGTCGTGTTTGTTTTGTTCCAGCGTATTTCAACATCGATGGGTTTTTTGTTTTTTGTTTTTTTGTTTTGTTTTTGTTTTGTTTTGTTTGGTGTTGGTTTTTTGGGGTGTTTTTTGTGGGTTTTGTTTTGTTTTGTTTTGTTTTTTTTTGGGGGGGTTCTTTCTTTTTTTATTATGATTAAACAAAACAAAAAAACCCGGACTGTCCAAGACTCGTTCTTAGTTGCTGCTGTGCCAGAGACACCCCCCTCCTTCTCTCTCTCTCTCTCTGTCTGTCTGTCTGTCTCTGTCTATGCCTCCCCCCCTCTCTCTCTCTCTCTCTCTCTCTTTCTTTCGCATTCTCCTCTCCCTCCCCCCCTCTCTCTCCCTCTTTCTCTCTCGCGCTCTCTACCCCCCTCTCTCCATACCCACTTCTCTCTAAACCTCCTTCTCTCTCATCCTCCCTCCCTCCCCCCTCTCTCTCTCTTTCTCTCTTTCGCACTCTTCTCTCCCTTCCCCTCTCTCTCCACTCACACCCTCTTTCTCTCTCGCGTTCTCTACCCCCTCCCCCCCCCGCCCCCTCTCCATACCCACTTCTCTCTAAACCTCCTTCTTTCTCATCCTCCCTCCCTCCCCTCTCTCTCTCTCTCTGTCGCACTCTCCTCTCCTTCCCCCCTCTCTCTCCACTCCCTCTTTCTCTCTCGCGCTCTCTACCCCCCTCTCTCCATACCCACTTCTCTCTAAACCTCCTTCTCTCTCATCCTCCCGCCCTCCGCCCTCTCTCTCTATCTCACTCTCTCTCGCACTCTCCTGTCCTTCCCCCCTCTCTCTCCACTCACTCCCTCTTTCTCTCTCGCGCTCTCTACCCCCCTCCCTCCATATCTACTTCTCTAAACCTCCTTCTCTCTCATCCTCCCTCCCTCCTCTCTCTCTCTCTCTCTCTCTCTCTCTCTCTCTCTCTCTCTCTCCCTCTTTCGCACTCTTCTCTCCCTCTGCCTCTCTCTCCACTCACACCCTCTTTCTCTCTCGCGTTCTCTACCCCCCCCCCTCCGCCCCCCCGCCCCCTCTCCATACCCACTTCTCTCTAAACCTCCTTCTCTCTCATCCTCCCTCCCTCCCCTCTCTCTATCTCTCTGTCGCACTCTCCTCTCCTTCCCTCCTCTCTCTCCACTGACTCCCTCTTTCTCTCTCGCGCTCTCTACCCCCCTCTCTCCATACCCACTTCTCTCTAAACCTCCTTCTCTCTCATCCTCCCTCCCTCCCCTCTCTCTATCTCTCTGTCGCACTCTCCTCTCCTTCCCCCCTCTCTCTCCACTGACTCCCTCTTTCTCTCTCGCGCTCTCTACCCCCCTCTCTCCATACCCACTTCTCTCTAAACCTCCTCCTCTCTCATCCTCCCTCCCTCCGCCCTCTCTCTCTCTCTCTGTCGCACTCTTCCCCCACCCCCCTCTCTTCACTCACTCCCTCTTTCTCTCTCGCACTCTCTGTTCCCCTCCCTCACCCACTTCTCTCTAAATCTCCTTCTCTCTCATCCTCCCTCCCTCCCTCTCTCTCTCTATCTCACTCTCTCTCGCACTCTCCTCTCCTTCCCCCCTCTCTCTCCACTCACTCCCTCTTTCTCTCTCGCGCTCTCTACCCCCCTTCCTCCATATCTACTTCTCTAAACCTCCTTCTCTCTCATCCTCCCTCCCTCCTCTCTCTCTCTCTCTCTCTCCCTCTTTCGCACTCTTCTCTCCCTCTGCCTCTCTCTCCACTCACACCCTCTTTCTCTCTCGCGTTCTCTACCCCCCCCCCCCCCGCCCCCTCTTCATACCCACTTCTCTCTAAACCTCCTCCTCTCTCATCCTCCCTCCCTCCCCTCTCTCTATCTCTCTGTCGCACTCTCCTCTCCTCCCCCCCCTCTCTCTCCCTCTTTCTCTCTCGCTCTCTCTACCCCCCTCTCTCCATACCCACTTCTCTCTAAACCTCCTTCTCTCTAATCCTCCCTCCCTCCTCTCTCTCTCTCTCTCTCTCTCTCTCTCTCTCTCTCTCTCTCTCTCTCTCTCTCTCTTTCGCACTTCTCTCCCTCTCCCCTCTCTCTCCACTCACTCCCTCTTTCTCTCTCGCTCTCTCTACCCCCCTTCCTCCATACCCACCTCTCTAAACCTCCTTCTCTCTGATCCTCCCTCTTCTCTCTCTCTCTCTCTCTCTCTCTCTCTCTCTCTCTCTCTCTCTCTCTCTCTCGGCCTATCTTATTTAAGTGTCTTCACAATGATAATCTATAACTGATAAAGTGAGGACTAAAGATTTATTCATTTGTTTGTCTGTTATATATCTGCTTATTCTTTGCGCCTTTTTGTAGGTTTCTTTGTGTATGTTATGTTTGCAACGGGTGCCAGGTATTGCGTAATTAAACTATTTGTTCTTGTTGTTTTCTCTCTCTCTCTCTCTCTCTCTCTCTCTCTCTCTCTCTCTCTCTCTCTCTCTCTCTCTCTCTCTCTCTCTCAAAGGAAGGGCTACATTTGGATGGTCAATCTCGACAATGTGATTATAATGATGTGTTCGTATTGATATGATGGGTTTTGATGTTCAGGCACAGACAGTTATTTCATGATTTATATGTACTTTAGTATGTGTTTATACTGATATGATGTGTGTCGATGTAACATGCTAACTGATTATTATATGATTTATATGTAATTTGTTTTCTGTGTACTGTCCAAACCTTGGAGATGAACGACTGAAAAATAAGGCAGATTGCCCCCTCACCCCCACCCCCCTGTCACATGTACTTTAAGTTTATGACAAAGTGCCAAAGTGTCGCAAATCTCCTATTAGTTTATTTTGTTTCAATTCTTTCTGATCCTTTCTGATCCATTTTATCTGTTTCGCACCATTTTGTTCTGATTAGTGCCTTCTATGTCACCAGAGCTTTACAGATAATGACACTAAACATTTCAGTGTATAGTGTTCAGTGTTCTGTGTGTGTGTGTGTGTCCATTGTGTGCTTGCTTATTTCTTTTCCCCCGCTATGTAAAAAAAAGCAAAAAGTGTCAAGTTTTCCATTTCCAGTTCTCTCTGTCCCTTTTCATTTTATTTTATTTTTTCATTATGTTTTTCGCTGCTGCTGTTATTGTTCTTGTTGTTGTTGTTGTAAACATGAACTGATTACTTCTGTCCGACAGCTCCCAGTTTGCCCGCAGCAATCGACAAGCTGAAAGCCTCACTGCAGTACAACGCTTCGCATCCCAAGACCAGAATCATCGTCACCTGGACCGTGAGTACAACAGTTAACAGATTCGACAAGATTATTAATTAAATGAATGGTGAAATTGGTGTTTTAATTTCCCCCGTCACACATAGCGGTGATAGTAGAGACTGTCACACGAGACTTAACCTGTTCGATCCTAGAGTTCATGCATGCCCTGCACACAAAAAAAGGGCGCCACGAAAGAAATTATGTGGCTGGATGGTTGGCTGAGTTTAGAAGTAACATTTAGGTTTTGAACTGTTGCTTGTGTTTCCTGGCTGGCTGGCTTTTACTAGTTTTAGAATCGTGGGAGAATTTGAGGGTGGGTTCTTGTTGTTTGTTAAGTAAGACAAAGGCTGGGGCCGATGGTTTCTTTCGGGGCGACCTTCTTTACAAACGGGAGACATCAGAGCAATTGGTCTTATTATTCAAATCAAATCAAATCAAATCAAAAACACTTTATTAATCCACATGGAAATTAAGTTGTGCAATCACAGGCTCATTGTAAACACTGGCATAAAATCATGCGCAACACAAGAAGAGATTAAAACTAGTCAAATAAGAATTCCCAATAGCTGACGATATACTAATCCCCCCCCCCCCACACACACACACACACACATACTCATGTTAAGACAATAGGGTATTGCACAACAATATTAACAAATGAAAACATCCAACAAAAAAAGGGTATAAGATTACTAAAAATGACATGCGCGCACGCACGCACACACACACACACACACACACACACACACACACACACACACACACAAACACACACACACACACACACACACACACACACACACACACACTCACACAATCACACAAACAACGTATGCATGCACATAACATATGTCACGCCAATAAGATTAGAACATTAACATTAAGATACATGAAATCCAAGTAAAATAAGAAAATATTTAAAATCACTTCCGATCACACACACACACACAAATGCTTGCTTGCCCGTGCTCACCCGCTCAGTCCCACATGCACGCATAATGTCTGCTCCCATACACTCGTCTGCTGGTGAAGTTCAGGTGTTGCTGTGGCGAGTGGGCTTGGGGGGTGGGAGGGTTCACTTAGTGTATTGGATGTTTTGATTGTGTGCGCGAATGGCTGTAGGAATAAATGAATTAATGTATCGAGATGTTCTTGCGCGTGGAGCTCTAAATCTACCACTTATGTCTGACCTTCTGCTATTAATGTCATCATGTAGTGGGTGGCTTACGTCGGTCAAAATTGTTATTAGTCTGTCAGTCAGTTTTCTATTGCGCATGTCACTAAAGGTGTCTTGTCTTATATCCACCACCCCACCCGCTTTCCAAATGACTTTTTCCAACCTGTCTTTGTCATGTTTGGTCAGGTTTCCCCCCCAGCACACGGCTCCGTATGTTAAAACACTACAGACAACAGATGTGTAAAACATTTGGAGCATCTGCTTGCATACATTAAAAGATTTCATTTTTCTAAGACAGTACATGCGACTGTTGCTCTTTTTAATGAGTGCAGTTGAGAATGAGTGTCTCTCTCTCTCTCTCTGTCTCTCTCTTGCACTCATTCTCAACTTGTTAATATTGTTTTCGTGGTTGGTAGGTTTGGTTGGTTGGTTGCTGGGTTGTTTGTTTGGTTGTTTTTTGTTTTTGTTTTTTGTTTTCTTTGTTTTTGTTGGGGTTTTTTTGTTGTTGGGTTTTTTTGTTGGGTTTTTTTTTTGTTGGTTTTTTTAGGGGGGGGGGGGGGGGGTTCTTGTTTTTTTGTGTGTGTTTTTTTTTTTGTGTGTTTTGTTTTGTTTTGTTGTTGTTTTGGGTTTTCTTTGTTAGGTTGAACGTTGATATTTTTTCTTTGATATTTCATTGTGGTGTTTTGGGGTTGTTGGGTTGTTTTTTTCAGTTTTGTGAGTG
>NC_134878.1:56488569-56493569 GCF_041734735.1 Babylonia areolata | reverse complement strand
TGTTTCTTTTTTTTTTGTTTGTTTTTGTTTTTGGTTGTTGTTTTTGTTGTTTGGGTTTTTTGTTGTTGTTGTTGTTGTTTTGTTTTTGGTTTTGGTTTTGTCTATCACTTTTATGTGTGTATAAATCGGCGATTGTTTTGAAAGAATTGTTGTTCTTCCGATGTGTTCGGCTCGTCCGTCCAAATTAGCTATGGTTGTAGTTTGTTTTTGTTTGTTGTTGTTGTTGTTGTTTTCACTCTCATCTCCTCTTTTCGGCTTCTTCTCGTCCTTTTTCTTGTTCCTCCTCCGGGCGCAATAGCCGAGTTGTTAAAGCGTTGGACTTTCAATCTGAGGGTCCCGGGTTCGAATCTCGGTGACGGCGCCTGGTGGGTAAAGGGTGGAGATTTTTCCGATCTCCCAGGTCAACATATGTGCAGATCTGCCAGTGCCTGAACCCCCTTCGCAGAAGATCAAAATGCGCACGTTAAAGATCCTGTAATCCATGTCAGCGTTCGGTGGGTTATGGAAACAAGAACATACCCAGCATGCACACCCCCGAAAACGGAGTATGGCTGCCTACATGGCAGGGTAAATAAACAAAACGGTCATACACGTAAAATGTTGGTCTTAGTGTGTATGTGTGCGTACCTGAGCTCTGATTGAATGACACAGGAAACGAATGATGAGCGCCCAATGGCATCCGTCAGTCGGCTCTACCCAGGTAGGCAGCCTGTTGTGTAAATGACCCCGTGTTTGTAAAACGCCTAGAACTTGGTCTCCGACCGAGGATAGGAAAAAACCACCACGATAGGAAAAAAAGAAATAAAACTGCACGCAGGTTTAAAAAAAAAAAAAAAAGGGTGGCGCTGTAGTGTAGCGACGCGCTCTCCCTGGGGAGAGCAGCTCGAATTTCACACAGAGAAATCTGTTGTGATAAAAAAAAAGAAATAAAAATACAAATATATAAGGATCCATATCAACCAATCAATCAATCCTCGTATTGTTTGTCTTTGTCATCGTCCTCGTCATCTTCCTCCTCGTTCTAATTGTTGCTCTTGTTGCTGTTGTTAATGTTATTGCTGTTGCTGTTGTTTCTTCTTCTTCTTCTTCTTCTTCTTCTTCTTCTTCTTCTTCTTCTTCTTCTTCTTCTTCTTCTTCTTCTTCTTCTCCTCCTCCTCCTCCTCCTCCTCCTCCTCCTCCTATCAATCCGTTCTTCCAGGTGAGCGTTTTGGTTTCGGTTTTCTGTGATACAATTGACAATACTCACTGCTTGTATGGTATTAGATAAAACCGCAGTATTCTTTACAAGGAGATCGATGGATTAATAGTTTCAGGCCATTCCTACCCAACGTTATAGGACACCTTTAATTATAATAAAATGGGTTTCATGATAGAAGGAAGCAATCAAAAAAAAAAAAAAGTTAAATTGTTTGATGCCATGTATTTGTGTGTGGCATTAAAATGGCTCTCTTGGAATTTCTGATTGACACGGAAACTCTTCTGATGGCAAAAGAAAAACCCACTGAGAGGGAAGCGCGAAACACTTGATGGCACGCAATTCACGCGAACGAGGACTAGAAGAAGAAATAGTTGGGGGATCAGCAGAACAGTTTTTCCCTGCAGAAGACTGTTCCGTCATTGGCCTAGGCTGGTGTTGATAGTTGCCCCAACGACGTCAAGAAACACGCATTCATGAGAGAGAGAGAGAAAACAAGACACAATAAAAACAAACAGTCTTCATTTTTTTTTTTTTTTTTTTTTTGCGTTACGTGTAATAGCTTGTTTAGATAATAACGATGAAGACCGGAGTATCGTTATTATCATCATGATCATAGTCATTATCGTGATTATTCGGGACAAAATGGATATTGTAATTCCGCTGAACAGGCTGTCAACGCCAGCAAAGAAATAATCGGAAACAGCAGCAAACGTCTCTATTCTGTTGATGTTGTTGTTGTTGTTGTTTTTCTTCCACAGACAAGCCAAACCAGGCTCGTGTTGTTGTTGTTGTTGTTCTTGTTGTTGTTGTGTGTTGTTGTTCTTTTTGTTTGGAGTCGTTGGCAGAGACGTTCTTCCGTCCTTAAGCTTTAATCAAAGACAAGCCAGGCAGGTTACACGTGATTTGGGAAATGCTCTTCACATTCCCAGCTGTCGTTGTTTTTTGAACAGATCGGATTTTCGCGGTGCATGGCCCTCTCAAACTGCACCCCCTCACCCCTTCTCTCCCTCCTTCACACACACACACGCGCGCGCGCGCGCGCGCTCGTGCTCGCAGGCAGGCAGGCAGGCAGGCAGGCAGGCAGGCACACACACACACACACACACACACACACACACACACACACACACACACACACACACACTCACACTCACTCATACGCACGCGCGCACACACGAATACACACACCCACACACACACTCATACGCACGCGCGCACACACGAATACACACACACACACACACACTCATACGCACACACGTACGCACACACACACACACACACAACACACACACACAAAACACACACACACACACACACACACAAAACACACACACACACACAAAACACACACACACACACACGCAAAACACACACACGCGCGCGCACGCGCGCGAGCGCACACACACACACACACACACACACACACACACACACACACACACACACACACACATCACCTCTTTGCCTCCCTCCCCACTATCTTCATCTTTGTCAGAGTAGACATTTCCTGGATCTGGCACAGACCGAATGGCATCGGGAACTGTGTGTGTGTGTTGAGTGTTGGGGGATGAGAGAGAGAGAGAGAGTGTGTGTGTGTGTGTGTTTGTGTGTGTGTGTTTGTGTGTGTGTTGAGTGTTGGGGGATGAGAGAGAGAGAGAGAGAGTGTGTGTGTGTGTGTGTGTTTTTGTGTGTGTGTGTTTGTATGTATGTATGTGTGTGTGTGTGTGTTGGTGTATGTGTGTGTTGTGTGTGTGTGTGTGTGTGTGTGTGTGTTCGGTGTTGGGGGATAAGAGGGAGTGTGTGTGTGTGTGTTTGTGTGTATGTGTGTGTTTGTGTGTGTGTGTGTGTGTTTGTATGTGTGTGTATGTGTATATGTGTGTGTGTTGGTGTATGTGTGTGTGTGTGTGTGTTAGGTGTTGGGGGATAAGAGGGAGTGTATGTGTGTGTGTGTGTGTGTGTTTTGTATGTGTGTATGTGTATGTATGTGTGTATGTGTGTGTGTGTGTTGGTGTGTGTGTGTGTGTGTGTGTGTGTGTGTTAGGTGTTGGGGATAAGAGGGAGTGTATGTCTGTGTGTGTGTGTGTTTGTATGTATGTGTGTGTGTGGTTATGTTTGTGTGTGTGTGTGTGTATTGTTTCTTTTTTTTTCTTTTCTTTTTTTTTCAGTCACTTTCTTTCGACGAAACAGGAAACAGCAATATGTTTCATGATTTTTTTTTCTATCATTTTGTTTCCCCAACCAAATTCCAGATGCAACTTATTCAACAGGAAATGATTTGTTGCCTGCTTTGTTGAAGGAATAAGAAACAGCAATAAAAAAAAAAAAAAAGAAGAAGAAGAAGAAAAAGAAAAAAAGAAAAGGCCTACAAATAAGGCGCGTGGCTGTGTGAGTGCGTGCGTTCCACTTCACGGATGCGTCTTTGGGTGTGTTGCTCTAATTTCCTGACCATCACTGCACGTGTCTGTATCTCTCGGGCCTGGTTGACGCCGAGATATCCTTATGACAGGAAGCGTAGAATACAGCCGTGTCACCTAGTCCCAAACCTAAATGGATCTCCATAGCAGTATCGTCGTCATCATCATCATCATCATCATCGTCATCATCATCATCATCCCCCTCCTTCTTCATCATCAATATTAAAACGAACTATGTGCGTACGTGTCTGTTCGACACATGCTTGTTGTTGTTGTTGTTTATTGTTGTTGTTTGTTGTTTTTTTTGGTTTTGGGGGGGGGTTTTGGGTTGTTGTTTTTTTGTTGTTTTTTTTGGGGGGGTTGTTGATGTTGTTGTTTATTTGTTTGTTTTTTGGTTTTGTTGTTGTTGTTGTTGTTGTTGTTTTGTTTTGTTTTCTATCTTTCGTTGTTGCTGTGGTTGTTCAATATCCACTGGACCGACTTTTCAAATTGTTCACCACTCCGCCAGACGAAGGCCTGCAATGCTGGGATAGTGTGATAACACTGATGGCGCTGTGGCGATGATGATGATTATGTTGAGGGATGACGGCAGTGGTGGTGGTGGTGGTGGTGGTGTCGGTGTTGTTGGTGGCTTTTGTGTGGTGACGATGAGGATGGATGGTGGTGAATGAATGAATGCATGCATGTGCGTGCGCGCGCGCGTTTGTGTGTGTGTGTGCGTGTACCAGTGCGCACGTGTGTGTGTGTGTGTGTGTGTGTTTATATTTTCTATATTTTCACCCTGTGTGTGTGTGTGTGTGTGTGTGTGTGTGTGTGTGTGTGTGTGTTAGTGCTTGAGTGTGGGATGGGTGGGTGGAAATGGGGGGGTATGTGTGTGCATGTGTTCCTGGTTGTGTATGTGTGTGTGTGTGCGCGCGCGTGTATGTGTCTGCGTGCATGTGTGTGCGTGCGCGTGTGTGTGTGTGTGTGAGGGGGAAGGGAAGGGAAGGGAGTGGGTCACTCACCGCTGTATGACCTCAGTGAACAAAGCTGTGAAATGCAATCTTTCGCTGCCCTTAAGTTAAAAACAAGGCGGACGCAAAAAATGAACGGTCTCCATCTCCTGGCAATAAAGAATAAGATAGAGAGCGTGTGTGTGTGTGGGGGGGGGGGGGGGCAGAGGGGGGCTGGGAGAGGAGTTGAGGGGGGTATGTGGAGGAGTTTGGGGGTCAAGGGGGGAAAATTGTTTTTTACCCCATCAAGGATGAGGGGCGGGGGGAGGAGGGGGGAGTGCTGGATGAATATTTCTTTCTCTGGAATCCATTACGGCTTCCGGAGAAAATCGAGAGAAAACATAGAAAGAAGGACTGGGTTTTTGTGTGTTTTTTTCCCCTTCCCTTTTCTTT
>NC_134878.1:56471069-56483569 GCF_041734735.1 Babylonia areolata | reverse complement strand
TCTTCTTCTTCTTCTTCTTCGCCGCCGCCGTCGTCGTCGTCGTCGTTGTCGTCGTCGTCATCGCTATCATCAGCATTATCATTATCATAACTCTCCTTCTTCTTCGCCTCCTCCTCCTCTTTCTCTCCTTCCTCCTCTTCCTCCTCCACCTGCTCCTCCTCCTCCTCCCCCTCCCCATCCACCAGCTAACTTTTCCTCCTCCTCCTCCTCCTCCTCCTCCTCCTCTTCTTCTTCTTCTTCTTCCTCCTCCTCCTCTTCTTCTTCTTCCTCCTCCTCCTCTTCCGCTTCTTCCTCCTCCTCTTTCTCCTCCTCCTCCTTTTCTACCTCATCATCTACATGCTCCTCCTCTTCATTCTCCTCATCCACATCCTCATCTACCTGCTCCTCCTCCTCCTCCACCATTCTCCTCATCCACATCCTCATCTACCTCCTCCTCCTCCTCCTCCATTCTCCTCATCCTCGTCCTCATCTGCTTGCTCCTCCTCCTCCTCCATTCTCCTCATCCACATCATCATCTACCTGCTCCTCCTCCTCCTCCTCCTCCTCATTCGCCTCATCCACATCCTCACCTACCTGCTCCTCCTCCTCCTCCTCATTTTCCTCATCCACATCCTCACCTACCTGCTCCTCCTCCTCCTCCTCATTTTCCTCATCCACATCCTCATCTACCTGCTCCTCCTCCTCCTCCTCCATTTTCCTCGTCCACATCCTCATCTACACACACACACAACCACCCCACCTTGCTAGCAGCCCCACCCCACCTCCTCCCCCCACTCCCCCGAACCTCCTCCCTCCCAACCCCCACCCCGACCACCCCACACCCCCATCCCCCCATCACCCCGTCCCCCCATTCCCCGCTGCTAACCCACTCTTCTTTATGTGGCAAGATGGCGGAGAGGAAGTTGTAATGAAACTGAATCCGTGCAAATGTGATGAATGGGAATCCATACTTGGGCCGCGGGAGCCGGAGTCTGTTTACTCCCCCTTTTTTTTAGGGGGGGGGGGGGGAGGGAGGGGGGAGGTGGGGGGGTGGCGCATCTTTGTTTGTCTGTTCGTTTGCGCGTGCTGGTTTGATTTTCTTCTTCTTCTTGTGCTTTCGTTTGTTTTTGTTGGGTTGTTTGTTTGTGTGTTGGAGTGTTGACTTGGTTGGGTTTTGTGTGTGTGTGTGTGTGTGTGTGTGTTGTTGTTGTTGTTGTTGTTGTTGTTGTTTTCTGGGGGGGGGGGGGGGGGCGTGGTTTCGTGTTTCAGTGTTTGTTGTTCTTGTGTGTGCGGGACGGTGCATGCGCGGGCTTCGTTCTTGTATCTCGATTGTGTTGGAGTGTTAGTTGATTTCCGGCCTACCCCCCCACCCCCACCCCCCTCTCCCTCTCCCTCTCCCTCTCTCTCCCTCTCTCTCTCTCTCCATCCATGAAAGACCCAGATCCTTTTTTTTTTTTTTACTACATTTAAAAAAAAAAAATCTTTAAATCTAAACACAAATCGTGTGTAATGAGACAGAATCTGCGAACTGCTGAAGTGGGCTAATTCTTTCGAGTCCTCTCTCTCTCTCTCTCTCTCTCTCTCTCTCTCTCTCTCTCTCTCTCTCTCTCTCTCTCTCTCTCACGCGCGCGCGCGCGTTTCTGCTTGTGTCTGTCATTCTCTGTCTGTCTCTCTCTCTCACTGTCGCTCTCGCTCTCACTCTCTGTGCGTGCACATGTGAATGTATGTGTGTGTTTATGTGAGTTTGTATGTGTGTGTTTGTGTGTGTGTGTGTGTGTGTGAGTGAGTGAGTGTGCATGTGTGTGTGTGTGTGTGTGTGTGTGCGTGCGTGCGTGACGTGCGCATGTGTTAATGTCAGTGTGCATTTCATTGAAATTATTTCTCGAGAACACACACACACACACACACACACACACACACACACACACACACACATGAAAATGGAGTCGCATGCAGACTCTGGCAAGGAAACCATTTTCAGTTGTTAGGGATTTAAATAGGGCGGTGAAATGCACAGTCGGCACTTCTCAGAAGACGGAAGATTGAACAGACGATCTGAACGGAGTAAGAAGGAGAGGGAAAGAGAAAGAGAGAGAGAGAGGGGGGGGGGCGGTGAGGGTACTCAAGCGAACCCACCCATTCCGGTCAATGGAAATCTCAATCTGTTTCAAACAATTTGCCTTGAAAGTGAAAAGCTGGGTCTTTCAGGTGGAAGGAATAGAAGGAGAGAGAGAGAGAGAGAGAGAGAGAGAGAGAGAGAGAGAGAGAGAGAGAACTCGAAAGAATTAGCCCACTTCAGAAGTTCGCAGATTCTGTCTCATTACAAACGATTAGTGTTTAGATTTAAAGATTGATTTTTTTTTTTTTTTTTTATCTAGTAAAAAAATCTGGGTCTTTCATGGATGGAGAGAAAGAGGGGGAGAAAGAGAGAGAGAAAGGGGGGAGAAACAGAGAGAGACAGTAAGGATGTTATATGTTTGGGGAATATGGCGGGTGTGGGGGGGTGAGGGAGGGGAAGCGTTTAATCTTCTTTTATCGATCTCTCTGACTGAGAAGCGAACACCTGTTCAGGAAAACGTAAACGTAAACAAATGATATCGCCCGTGGCGAAGTGGTCAATCCTTAGCGTCGTAGACGAACGACAGGAAAGACGTTGGTTCGAATCCCCTTTGAGGCAATTCATCGTGGGTTTTGTGAGTCTGCTGACCAGCTCTTGCTCAGAGCCCAGGTGCTAGTTGCATTGCTTGGCTCTTAACTTTTTGACAGTTACACGTGACTAAATGCCTACGTTGACCGAACTACGTCATTGGTCAGTTCCATAATGCACACAGTTAGTAGCGGGTTACGACCATACTAGGCTCTTCCGTGCGAGCAATGCAACTGGCTCCAGAGTGTTATGGGCTCAAGCAGGAAAGTGTGGGGGGACCATATACGTTCGGATGTCATTCACTTGATGGAATTCTTGTTGAAGCGGGAAGAGGCCCCTCGATGTATTCCCTGTGATGAGCCTCTCACCGTGAAACACGTGCTCCTTGACTGTTGGGATCTGCATGACGTTAGACACAAACATTACACGGCGGTTTCTTTGAAGACTTTGTTTCGTGATGTCCCTCCGTGGGCGCTGATGGACCTTTTAAAAGAAGTGAACATTTTTAACCAGATTTGAAGGTTTTAAACTATGGAAGTGTTTTTTTTTAAACCTTGGAGTGGAAAGTTTGAAGTGGTGACTCGTTTTAATTGTTTGTTTGTTTTTACCCATGTAGTAGTTATTAACGCGGCGGTAGCCTTGAGATGGCCTTAGTGGTCGGCGAGGCTCTAAGCACAATAATTTCATTTCATTTACTTGATGGAATGGCTCAAATTTCCTGACCAACCCTGGAGGTGTTTGTACATCTCCGTCCTGGTTTTCGTAGGAATTAATTTGTGAAGTGGGGCGTAGAACACAGCCTGGTCACTTTTTTTTTTTTTTTTTTTTTTTTTTTTTTGTATTCGTCATGGTCTCTTGGTGACGTCACTTTTGACATTCCCTTCCCACTTTCGTGCTTGCTGTGAATTTCTGTCAAGGTCTTTGTTGATGTCTTCAGATTCATAGATTCATCGGATTTGTCGCTCCCAAATGTCGGGCGCAATAACCGAGTGGTGAAAGCGTTGGACTGTCAATCTGAGGGTCCTGGGTTCGAATCACGGTGACGGCGCCTGGTGGGTGAAGGGTGGAGATTTTTACGATCTCCCAGGTCAACATATGCGCAGACCTGCTAGTGCCTGAACCCCCTTCGTGTGTATATGCAAGCAGAAGATCAAATACGCACGTTAAAGATCCTGTAATCCATGTCAGCGTTCGGTGGGTTATGGAAACAAGAACATACCCAGCACGCACACCCCCGAAAACGGAGTATGGCTGCCTACATGGGGGGTAAAAACGGTCATACACGTAAAAGCCCACTCGTGTGCATACGAGTGAACGCAGAAGAAGAAGAAGACGTCGCTCCCAAATGTCGTGGTGGTGATCTCTACCCATGGAGGACGCCGACTCAGTCTGGCTCCCCGACTTAATGATTATTGTTGTTTCCCGTACGGGGCTTGGAAGTTGGTGTCATGCCTCTGCTGGATCACACATGTAGGCACAGCATACTACTGGGCACCACACAAAGTAACACAGAGGCAGTGCAGGGTCTGCTCCAGTGAGTAGCCGCACGGAGGACTTAATGATCATTGTTGTTATCTCACTGTGAGTTGCTGGGACTAGGACTTGAGTGAGTGGCAATAGGATTGTCGGTGTAAATGTGAGTGTGTTCCCACTGAAACGACAAAGACAGTAAGTCAGCCAAAACTGATATATAACATACTCAGTTGTCATGTATATTATAGTGACGAAAAGCATGAAACATTTTCTGGAGCATGTTTGCTGGCAAGCATGTGAGCAGTGTATGCGAAGTGTATATAAACCGAAATCGTTAAAAATACGCACTTAACGGAAGAGATATATTCTGGAGTATTTGTAGTTCATCTCGTGTGCTCGCGCGTATATCTGTGTCTGTGTGCGTTTGTTTTTGATGTTTTAGAGAGCGTGTATGCGTGTGTCATTCCTGTACGTGTGTGGTTGTGTGCGCATGGGTGCATGCACATGGATGTTCGTGTGTTCGTACAATGCCATACAACATAACGCAATGCAACACCACGCAAATGAACGTTCTTCATCATCATCATCGTGTGTGTGTGTGTGTGTGTGTGTGTGTGTGTGTGTGTGTGTGTGTGCGTGCGTGCGTGTATGTGTGCATGTGTGTGTGTGTGTGCATGCGTGTGTGTGTGTGCCTGCGTGTGTGTGTGCATGCGTGTGTGCGTATGTGTGTACGTGTGTGTGTGTGTGTGTGCGTGTGTATGTGCATGCATGTGTGTGCATGCGTGTGTGTGCATGCGTGTGTGTGTGTGCGGGCGCGCTCGCATACGTGTCTGTGTTCCTGCATTCCTGCATGCGTGCGTGTATGTTTTCTCTCCAGGCTCCGTCCAGGGACTCTATCCACTGCAACCACATCGCCAAGTACGTGCTGCAGCTGACCCCGGCGCCAGCGGGCAAAGGATCGCGGCCTCGGACCTGGAACATTCCGGCCAGCAGCAGCCGCACCTTCGCCATCCCAGGCCTCCAGCCCTTCACCCAGTACTGCGCCAACATCGTCTTCCGCACCGACGGCGGCTTCCAGTCGCCCAAGTCGCCGACAAAGTGCGTCGTCACTCCACAGACAAGTAGGTGGATGATGAGAGGGGTGCAGGGTAATGTGTGTGTGTGTGTGTGTGTGTGTGTGTGTGTGTGTGTGTGTGTGTGTGTGTTGGGGCTCATGTACGTTTGTGTGTATTTGACTGTGCTTTTCATATATGTGAAACTGCATGTTTGGTGCAACAAATAAATGCACGCAGTAAAAAAAAAAAAAAAAAAAAAAGGGGTGGCGCTGTAGTGTAGCGACGCGCTCTCCCTGGGGAGAGCAGCCCGAATCTGTTGTGATAAAAAGAAATACAAATGCAAATACAAAATACAAACCCGGTGCTTGTTGTGGCCCCGTTCCTAGAACAGTCTGGGCAAGACGTAGGTAGCCAAGACTTGGTGTCACCTTGCCTGACAATTCCATTTCGGGATGTTTCCCAGTCTTGACCTTCTCATTTTTCCTTAATTAACTCTCTCCATACGAACGGCGAAAGAGACGACGTTAACAGCGTTTCATCCCAATTACCATCATCAAAATATTGCAAGCGGAGCGCTCTTATACTGAAGAGGTGAATGTTGACAAAGAATACCACAATTCTGACGACGGAAGCTAAAGGTTGGGTCATTCAGACACCCACTGGACATCCGAAGGGTCTGTGTAGAGGAGAAGAGAGGATTGGCCGTACTGAGTGAGTTAAAACACGAGAGGTGAAAAATCGAAAGAGTTTAAATTTTGTACCATCGTATGTATCCCCGTTTTGAGATTTGACCCACCACTGGCAGAGAGGCAACCAGAAGTCTTAAACTAAACCACCTCATGGTTTTTTGTTGTTTTTCTCCCCATTCCAGACGATTACCATCCTGTTTATGTGTTGTTATATTGTGTAATATGTATGTCACTGTTCGTGCACGTGAGAGACTGAGAGAAGGAGCGGAAGAGGAGGAGGAGGAGGAAAAGAAGGAGGAGAGGAGAGAGAGAGAGAGATAAATCGAAATCGAAATCGGAACTTTTTTTATTGAGGGAAAATGAATAGGCATTTGTTGACCTGTTTTCATCCTACCCTCGTAAGGAAACTGTATAAATTAGTGAAGGAAATACACGAGAAAAAGAGAGAGAGAGAGTTTTCATTGTTTTTCGAACTTTTTTTTTTCTTTTTTCTTTTTCTTTTAAGATTCCATTTCGTGCTAAGATTCCATACATCTTTCCAGAGTGCCTAATAGAAGCTCTCTGTATGCAAGCCGCGCAGAATGATTTCCGCTGAAGAATAGTTCTAGAGCAGTTTGTGTCAGCAGAAACCACAGCTTATTTCTGTCGATTTCCGTTCAAGTGAAGAAAATAATGTGCGAATAGATTTAACACAGAAAGGTAAGATAAGCAGTTCCTTTTTTAAAAAATAAAATTTTAATCATTTTCTGTTATAGGCAGTGGCTCAAAGGAGCTGAGATTTAAACGGTTTCTTTCAAATCATGCAAAGAAACGTTTTTTGGGTTTGTTTGTTTTTTTCGACAGTGAGCTTTTTAGATCTTGACAGAATATCATTTGCTTATATCAGTATGATTTTGATGATATTTTTTTGTTTGTTTGTTTTTTTACGCCTGTTTGCATTTCATTTTGCTTTACTTTTTGCTGTCATTCTTGTTGCCTCGGTGCAATATTTCTCAAAATGTTTGCTCTGTTATCTCACAAAACGAAATGACACATTTTGAAAAAAAAAAAAAAATCAAAGTCCTTATTCATTCATGAATTTATTTATTTTCATTTCTAGAGCCCTACCCTTCCCTGACCTCCTTCCTTATTATTCTTCCCTTTCTTCTTCATCTTTTCGCCACTGTTAAGTTTACCTCTCTCTCTCTTTCTTTCTCTTTTTTTTAAGGTCCATCTGTGTGTGTGTGTGTGTGTGTTCTTGTGTGTGTGTGTGTTCTTGTGTGTGGCTGAGTGTGTTGTCATTTTCGGGCGTGGGAGCCACAGCAATGGGTGGTGGGAGCCACAGAAATGGGTGGTGGGAGCCAGAGCAATGGGTCCAGTGGAAGGGGAGAAAAAAAACAACTAACGAGTGTGGGATACGTACCATTGCGCTCAGACTCTTTGGCTTTCCAGACAGGACGTGTTCTTATTTTTCTTGCTGTTGTTGATGAACTTGTGCAATATTGTTCTGGCTCTTAGCGCTGCTGCCGCGGTGGTGGGCTAGTTGGCCTGTGGGGGCCGAGAGAGAGCGTGGGAGTTGTAACATAGGCAAGCCACTCTCCACTTTATAATCAAATTCTAACCCAGGTAGTCGGAACAGCATTTGTCCTTCTCTGAATGGTTAAGACACTCATCTGCCAATACAGAGTCCGTGAGGGCGTGGGTTCGAATCTCTCTCTCGCCCTTTCTCATCATTTTGAATGGAAAATCGAACTGAGCGTCTAGTCATTCGGATGGGACGATAAACCGAGGTCCCGTGTGCAGCACGCACTTGGCGCACTGAAAAAGAACCCATGGCAACGAGTGTGTTGTCCTCTGTCAAAATTCTGTGGAAGAAATCTTCTCTGTAAGGTACACAAATGTATATGCATGCACTCAAGGCCTGACCTTGCGCGTTGGGTTATGCTGCTGGTCAGGCTTCTGACTAGCAGATGTGGTGTAGCTTATATTGATTAAACAAAGGTTTTTTTCGAACGCAATGACGCCTCCTTGAGAAACTGAAACTGAAACTGTCCTGTTGGTCTTTAGCCGGAACATACTTGTTGGACTCCTGCTCTACGTCTTCTACTTCTTTCTGTCTACTTCCTTTACACACACAGCGCCCCCTGCGCCCCGGGAACTGAAGGTGACGCGGGTGGCTAGCAAGGCGGTGACCTTCACCTGGCGGCGTCCCGACCCCCCGCGCGGAACGGTGGGGCTGTACCGGGTGATGTACTGGGAGCTCAACAGCACCGGGGCCAGCGGGAAAGAGTGTGAGTCCGAGGACCGCCTGGTGACCTACACCCTGAGCGACCTGAAGCCTCTCACCACCTACCAGGTTCAGGTGGGTAGTGTGTGTGTGTGTGTGGGGAGGGGGGGGAGGTGTTGGTTGGGTTGGTTGGTTGGGTTGTTTGTAGTGGTAGTTGTGGTTGTGGTGGTGGTTGTTGTGGTAGTGGTGGTGATGGTTGTTGTGGTAGTGGTGGTGGTGGGGGTTGTAGTGGTGGTGGTGGTGGTAGTTGTGATGGTGGTAGTTGTGGTGGTGGTACGGGTGGTGGTAGTGGTGGTGATTGTTGTTGTGGTGGTGGTCACCTACACCCTCACCGACCTCAAGTCTCTCTTTTCTCTCATTCTCTCTCGCCTTGACTACTGTAACTCTCTATTGTCTGGCTTGCCTTCATCATCCATTCAGTCCCTTCAGCGCATACAAAACTCTGCTGCCCGACTCGTCCTAGGAAAGAAAAGATCTGAGCACATCACTCCTCTTTTACAACATCTCCACTGGCTCCCTGTCTCACACCGAATAAAGTACAAGATCAGCATTCTGTGTTATAGATGTATTCACAAAACTGCCCCTTCCTATCTCTGCGGCTGCCTTCACTTCTACACTCCATCTCGCTCACTACGATCGGTTTCGGATCCACTCTATTTACGCATACCCAGATTCAAACACTGGACTGTTTGCCGCCGTTCTTTCTCTGGTTTGGACCTTGCAATAGAAATGAACTTCCTCTTTCGCTTCGTCAAATCTCCACACTCAGCTCTTTCAAGTCTGGCCAACCCACCTCTTCCCAAAATAGCCTCCTTTGCCTGCCTCTTTCTTGTCTTTAGTTTCTACAGTTTTAGAGTTATGCATGCATGTGAATGACTGGTGCGAAAGCGCTTTGATTTGTCTCTACACAAGATTCAGCGCTATATAAATACCATTATTATTATTATTATTATTACCACCTACAAGGTTCAGGTGGGTAGGGTGTGTGTGTGTGTAGGGAAGAGGAAAATCGAAAAGGTTGAAAACTACCCTCCCCCCCCCCCCACACACACACACATACACACACATTCACACATACCTTCAACGATATTGGCAAAGCAATAACAATACTGGATCTTTGTCAGAATTATCAGCAAGTAAATCAGCATAACACAACAAGAAAGAGATAGACATCCTCACACACACACACACACACACACACACACACACACACACACACACACATAAAATACACAGTTCCTCTTCCTGCTCTGTATCCATGCGGAACTGATTGAAGGAATAAAAGAGAGGGGGGAAACTGTTTTGAAGGAATAACAGATGGAACGAGCAAGCAAACAAACAAACAAACATATTGAGCCCAGAAGAGTTCGATTTAACCACTCTTATTTCTTTGCTGCTCTGCACGCTTTGAAAGCTATTGTCTTGTTTGTGTGTGTGTTTGTGTTTGTGTGTGTGTGTGTGTGTGTGTGTTTGTGTGTGTGTGTGTGTGTATTTGTGTTTGTGTGTGTGCGTGTGTGTGTTCGTATTTGTGTTTTGTGTTTTTGTGTGTGTTTGTATGTGTGTGTGTGTTTGTGTTTGTGTGTTTGTGTGTGTGTGTGTGTGTGTGTGTCTGTGTTTGAGTGAGTGATTGTGTGTACGTGTGTTTTTGCACGTGCGCATCTGCGTGCGTGCGTTCGTGTGTGTGTGGGCGTGGGCGTGTGAGTGTTTGTGTGTGTATAAGTGAGTGAGTAAGTATGTGTACGTGTGTTTTTGCACGTGCGGATGTGTGTGTGTGTGTGTGTGTGTGTGTGTGTGTGTGTGTGTGTGTGTGTGTGTGTGTGTGTGTGTGTGTGTGTGAGTGAGTATGTATATACGTGTTCGTGCGGATCTCTGTGTGTGTGTGTGTGTGTGTGTGTGTGTGTGTGTGTGTGTGTGTGTGACACAGAGAGAGAGAGACAAACACAGACGCAGAGAGAGAGAATGAATGAATGAATGAATCTTCTTTTTCCAACGGTGAAGACATTAGCACTTTGGCCGACTTACACATCCATCTGCCGTTGTTCTAAGAGACACACAAACATATGCGCATATATTTATGTTGTTACACTTTATACATGTATCCGTAGGAGAGAGAGAGAGAGAGACAGAGAAAGAGAAAGAGAAAGAGAGAGAGAGCGAGAGAGCGACTTCGGTGCCAGAAAACGCTTCTCCCTCAGGAAACTGCCCAAACTAACGAGGTTACACTGACATTCCGAATTGCTGCTGCAAACGAATAATTTTTATTATTTATTGTGTGTTGGGCTGTTTGCCTGTCTCGCTTTTCCCTCTGTCTCTTTGGGTCTCTCTTTTACTTTCTTCTTCTTCTTCTTCTTCTTCTTCTTCTTCTTCTGTGTGTGTGGGTGTGTGTATCTGTCTGTCTGTTTGTCTGTCTGTTTGTTTCTCTGTCTGTCTGTGTCTGTCTGTGTGTCTGTATGTTTCTCTGTGTATCAGTGTCTGTGTGTGTGTGTGTGTGTGTGTGTGTGTGTGTGTGTGTGTGTGTGTGTGTGTGTGTCTTTGTGTGTCTTTGTGTGTCTGTGCGTGTGTGTCTTTGTCTGTGTGTCTGTGCCCCTGTTTTTCTTTTTCACTCCGTCCTTTTCTGTTCCTCTCTCACTGTCTTTGATGCTCTCTTTCTCTATCTGTGTGTCTGTGTCTGTGGCTGTGTCTCTGTCTCTGTCTCTCAAGGTCCCCTCCTTATCTCTATCTCTGTATGTCTCTGTCTCTGCTTATCTCGTTTTGTCTGATTGTCTCTGTCTGTGTTCCTTTCAACGTCTCTGTCTGTCTGTCTGTCTCTCCCTCTTTCTCTCTCTCTCTCTCTCTTTCTCTCTCGCTCCCCCTCTCTCTGTCTCTCTGTCTGTCTGTCTGTCTATCTGTTTCCCCTCTCTCTCTCTCTCTCTCTCTCCCCCTCTTTCTGTCTGTCTGTCTGTCTGTCTATCTGTTTCCCCCTCTCTCTCTCTCTCTCTCTCTCTCTCTCTCTCGCTCGCTCGCTCGCTCGCTCGCTCCCTCTCTGTCTGTCTATGTCTCTCGTCCTCCTCCTCTTCCTTCTTCTTCTTCTTCCCGCTCTCTCTATCCTTCACCCCCTGACTTATCTCCCCTCCCTCTCCCTTTTTCAGTCCCCCTACGCCCGCCCCCCCTATCGATGACCTCCCATCTTTCATTGCCACTCCTACTTCTCTATCTCTCTCTCCCTCTCTCTATCTCTCTTTCTCTCTCTCAGCACCACCACAATCACCCTCTCTCTGTTTCTCTCAAACCCAGGAGCACCTCCACCCACCCATCCTCCACCGTTTAATTATTCTCCCCGATCCAATCAATTGAAAGCTTTGAAATGTAACTGAAGCTGGGAGATTTTTGTTGCGTGCTCCCACAGCTGCCCGCGTGACAAAAGAGCAAAAAACACACGTGGATGGTGTGGTTGGTTTGTAGGACTGTTTGTTTCTTTGTTTGTTTTTGCTTGTTCCCTCGTTTGTTCGGTTTTAAAACTCTTGGAGGTTGTTGCTTTTGGTTGTGATTGTAAGGAGGGCGTTGAGATAGCGCTGGCAGCAAAATGTAGGAGATGAAAGGTTGTGATTGTTAGGATGGAAGAGACAGCGCAGCAAATGTAGTAGATGAAAGGTTGTGATTGTTAGGATGGAATTGAGACAGCACAGCAAATGTTTGAGATGAAAGGTTGTGATTGTTAGGCGGGCACTAAGTCAGGGCAGCAAATGTTAGAGATGAAAGGTTGTGGATGTTAGGAGGGTATTGAGATAGCACAGCAAATGTATGCAATGAAAGGTTGTGATTATTAGGTGGGCACTAAGATAGCACAGCAAATGTATGAGATGAAAGGTTGTGGTTGTTAGGAGGGTATTGAGATAGCACAGCAAATGTTTGAGATGAAAGGCTGTGATTATTAGGTGGGCGTTGGGACAGCACAGCAAGTGTGTGCGATGAAAGGTTGTGATTGTTAGGAGGGCGTTCAGAAAGCTCAGCAAATGTTTGAGATGAAAGGCTGTGATTGTTAGGATGGCACTAAAACAGCACAGCAAAAAGCTGTTATTGTTAGGAGGGCACTAAGACAGCACGGTAAATGTTAGAGATGAAAGGTTGTTATTGTTAGGAGGGCACTGAGGCAGAGCAGAATGTATGAGATGAAAGGTTGTTATTATTAGGATGGCATTAAGACAACGCAGCAAATGGTTGAGATGAAAGGTTGTGATTGTAAGGAGAGCAGTGAGATAGCGCAGTCAAATGTTTGAGATGAAAGGTTGTGATTGTAAGGAGAGCAGTGAAATAGCGCAGTAAAATGTTTGAGATGAAAGGTTGTGATTGTTAGGAGGGCACTAATACAGCACTGCAAAAGGTTGTGATTGTTAGGATGGCACTAAGACAGC
>NC_134878.1:56446069-56466069 GCF_041734735.1 Babylonia areolata | reverse complement strand
CTTTGTTGTTTGTTTTGTTTGTTTGTTGTTGTTTTCTGCCACTGCGGTTGTTATCAAAGAAGGTAGGGAAGTTTATCTTTTTTGTTGTTGTTGTTGTTGTTGTTCTCTTGATTATGTTGTTGACCTATTGTAATGAGAACATTAAGATGAAAGCTGGTGGTGTGTATATCTGTCTGTGTGTGTGTGTGTCTGTCTGTCTGTCTGTTTGTGTGTGTGTGTGTTTAGTGTAATTTAGTTTAGTTTTACGTCTTTCCACTGTTTAGTGATACTAGACGAGGGAAAAAAAGGGGGAGATGTGGAGGTATGTGGGCATGGGAGATGAGGCATGGGGTGTATGAGAAGAGGGTGTGTGTGTGTGTGTGTGTGTGTGTGTGTCACAACTCATGACAATCTCGTGTGGAGTGTTTTGTGCATTACCTTCCCCATTTACCCTCTCCCATTCGAGCATTCGTTTAGTGTGTGTTAGCTCCCGGTTGTGCGTTTTCTACGTGCAATCGGGGAGTCTCGTTTGTGTGATTGTGTCACTGCTGAGCAGAGTTTAAAGTCTCTCTGTTCTGTCAGTGACACTTCTCTAGGCTTTTCGCCCGCGGCCTTCTTGGAGGAAGACAGTGTCTGTTGAGTTTGGGGCTTTTTGCCCAGTTGGCACCCTCACGTGGGGATAAGCTTTCCTCCAGGGGGCCATGTTTTCTGTGTTGGGTGTGCTCCAGCTCAGAGGGTAGGAGTGCCCTGCTGGACATGTGTCGTCCGTGTTAGTTTCCGGTGTCAGGGTAGTAGTACACGGTCGGCAGTTTTCAGCATCCCACTTCCTGCACCATCTCCCCTTCAGCCTGTGTGTTGGCCAGGCAGCGTTGCTGCTCCATCTGCTGCTTGACTGCTGTTTTCCTGCTGCCCTCTTCCCATCACTCTCTAGTTGTTTCGTCGTCTTCATCTGTTTCCAGTCTTCACCGTCCAAGTCTTCGTTTTCCTCTTGTGTTGTGCAGTGCTTCAGTTCATCTATTCGTCAAACGTCCTAAGTTCATTGTTAGCATTCTCCGGACTGACTGCCGCTCGGGCGGCCGTGTCTCAAAAGCTCTGTGTTTTGTGGGGGTTGTTTTTGTGTGTGTTATTTATCCATTCTGTCATCATTTAAGTTATCATTACTTGCTAAGATTGTAGTTGTTTTATTAGTCAAGTTCTGTGTGTGATGGAATAAATGTATGTGAACCCTGAATTATTTTAGTCTGTGTTGTCTGGGTGTTAGTGCTGGGTGGGGGTTTCTAGTCCGCTCTCTTATAGCGCGTGACAGTGTGTGTGTGTGTGTGTGTGCGTGTGTGTGTGTGTGTGTGTGTGTGCGTGCGGGGTGGGTGGATGGGTCGGTGTGCGGTTGGAGATAGCTGAGAACGTGGAAGACGATGGGGAAGAGGGGGCGGGACGAGGGGAGGGGGAGGGGGGGGGAGGGTTTGTGTGTGGGTGGAGTTTGTCTCGATATGTCTGCATGTCTGTCTTTCTGGGCCTCTCTTACATCATCTTCTTCTTCTTCTTCTTCTTCTTCTTCTTCTCCTCCTCCTCCTGCTGCTCCTCCTCCTCCTCCTCCTCCTTCTTCTTCTTCTTCTTCTTCTTCTTCTTCTTCTTCTCCCCCTCCTCCGCCTCCTCCGCCTCCTCCTCCTCCTCCTCCTTCTCCTTCTTCTCCTCCTTCTTCTTCTTCTTCTTCTTCTTCTTCTTCTTCTTCTTCTTCTTCTTCTTCTTCTTCTTCTTCTTCTTCTTCTTTCTTTTGTTTGTTTATTTGTTTGTGATTGATAAATCCACTGACCGTCCTGTTTCGGTGTGTGTGTGTGTGTGTGTGTCTGTGTGTGTGTGTGTCTGTGTGTCTGTGTGTGTGTGTGTGTGTGTGTACTGAATAGATATGGGAGGATGTGTGTGGGAGGAGTCAGAACGAAGGTGTATTATTTGGGTGCACTGAGAAAGGTCAGCTGTAGTAGACACAGGGAGAGTGGACCCTCTGTGTGCGTGTGCGTGTGTATATGTTATCAAAAAATATGTATGTTTGTAAGTGTATATATGCATGTGTGTGTGTGTGTGTGTGTCCTCTCTCTCTTTCTCTCTCTCTGTCTCTGTCTGTCTGTCTGTCTCTCTGTCTCTGTCTGTCTGTCTGTCTGTCTGTCTGTCTGTCTCTCTCTCTCTCTCTCTCTCTCTCTCTCTCTCTCCGTCTTCCTCTATCTGTCTGTCTTCTTCTTCTCTCTTTCACCCCTTTCCATTAGATACATATGTGTTACTGTAGCTGGTGTAGACTGGCAAGGACTGACTGGAAGAATGGGCCATGCCTAAAATCGTAATCCTTGAATAAAAAACATTTTGAGTTCTCTATCTCTGTCTCTCTCTCTCTCTCTCTCTCTCTCTCTGTCTCTCTCTGTCTATCTCTCTCTCTCTCTCGCTCTCTCTCTCGCTCTCTCTCTCTCGCTCGCTCTCTCTATATCTTGCATTCTCTTCTTATCCCCCTTCTCTCCTTCCTTCATCTCTGATCCAACATCTCTCTCTCTCTCTCTCTCTCTCTCTCTGTGTCTCTGTAACTGCTCTTTTTATCCTCTCTCTCTCTCTCTCTCTCTCTCTCTCTCTTTATCTCTCTCTCTCTCTCGTTTTGCATGGCAGAATATATTTACATACATATATGAAATGAGTGTGTTTGTGCGTGTGTGTGTGCGTGTCCGGGAGCGCATGTGTGTGTGTGTGTGTGTGTGTGTGTGTGTGTGTGTGTGTGTGTGTGTGTGTGTGTGTGTGTGTGTGTGTGTGTGTGTGTGTGTGTGTGTGTGTGTGTAAACAGGTGCAAGCAGTCAACGCAGCAGGAACTGGGGAGGCCAGTCCAGTTCTGACCGTCACGACAGAGGAAGACAGTGAGTGACCACACACACACACACACACACACACACACACACACACACACACACACACACACACACACTCACTCACTCACTCACTCACTCACTCACTCACTCACACACACACACACACACACACACACACACACACACACACACACACACACACACACACACACACACACACACACACACACTCACTCACTCACTCACTCACTCACTCACTCACTCACTCACTCACTCACTCACTCACTCACTCAACACACACACACACACAACACACACACACACACACACACACACACACACACACACACACACACACACACACACACACACACACACACACACACAGCAACACCATCGTCAGTCACCATCACTGCTAGCCACAACAGCTGCTGCAGTAGAGGTGGTCAAATCATGAGACAATGGTAGCAGCAGTTGTATGATTATGTAAAAGCTGTTGTTTCTGTCACTTTGACTCCTACCGCTGCTGCTGCTGATGCTGATGATGATGATGATGATGATGATGATGATGACAACGTGCACTCGTTGAAAGAAAGATCTTTGCAAGCGCTTAGGAGCTTGCATCGCTTTCTTCCGCGGTCCATGCATTTGATCCTGCTGCTGCTGCTGCTATGGAATAGATAGATATAGATATAGATTATATTATTATTGTCACAAAACCTTAAGGTTTATAAGACAGAATAAAAACACAAACATGAGCATCTTATGAAGAGAAACATTCGTGAACAAATTTCGCCAGCCTTGGCTGTAATTCTATGTAATGCTATATCTGTTCCCGCCTTTACAATCGCTAATGTGCTTCTGCTCCTGCTACTGCTGCTGCTGCTGCTGCTGCTGCTACTCTTGTGGCTGCTGTCATTTATTACCAAGAACTTCCGCTCCCTAGCGCTGTAACCGATTCAATGACCATACGAGTCTTTTCCACTGTCCAGTTCCAGGGAAGGTGAGGAAGTTGCGAAACGTCACCAGAACAGAGCACACGATTGAACTCAAATGGGACGCCCCTTACCCGAACGGCGGCAGTATTTTGCATTACACGGTGAGATGATTGTTACATGTTGTTTAATTGTTTCTTTGTTTTCTTTCTTTCTTGCTTGCTTGCTTGTTTGTTTGTTTTTTGTTTTGTCACTTTTCGCAATACATTGACACGTACTTATCGAATATTGCAACAGTTATCGTCGTTATTATGTGGTTGTTTGTTGTTGTTTTTTTAATGCTCCAAGAATGAAGGAATGAAGGGGGTTTTTTAAGGGGATTTTTTTCGCTCATGAGCGAAATTAGCAGCGCTAATTTTGCTTATCGTTAAGAATGTTCCTAACCCCATGGTAAACTCCATATACTGAGGAACATTCTTAACTCTAAGCAAACTTAACGCTGCAAAGATCCCTCATGCTACCCGGCCAAGGAATGACTGCTGATTTCTTAAAGCAGTGTGGCGCCATACTTGATTAATTAACGGAAGAGTCATGTTGAAGATGTCAGTAGAGACACTAGATAGTTGGACGGCGCACTTCCTCAAAAGGCCTAGCCTGGTGAGATGTTTTGTCAGGGCCAGCAGGTTTTCTCTTTGTCAGATGACTGAAGCCTGACCTCATTGTCTTGAACCGTGAATGGGGGGCGGGGGCTGGGATGGTGGGGAGGTAATGTTGGGTGCAACCATGTCAGAATTAGACTCTGGTTTGCCAAATCCAGAGTTTAAAAAAAAATGTGTTTAGTTACTTTGATAGGTTTCCTGTCAGTGCTGTTGACTGTCTGGTGAGTCAGTTGTTGTCAGTGATGTTCTGCTGTCCAGTCAAAACATTCCCAGAGTTGTTTGGAGACTTCTTTGTTTGTTTTTCCTAAATAGAAACAGTGCTTTTCGTTGTTTTTGTTTTTGTTTTTTTTTTTGTTTGTTTTTTTGGTTGTTGTTGTTGTTGTTTTTGGGTTTTTTGTTTGTTTTTGGTTTTTATCCAAATTCCCTTTTGCTTGATTGTGGACTATTTTATCATTTGATTCTCTCTTTTTTCTCTCTTTTTTATTATTTTATTTTGCTTAACAGCCCCATTGCAACAAATATTATCGTTTGCAAATATTTTGATATTTTCGGTTTGATACACACACACACACACACACACACACACACACACACACACACACACACACACACACACACACACACACACACACACACACACACAGAGAGAGAGAGCATTGAAATCATACACTGAGACGCCATAATCATTTGTCACTGGCTGAGTCCTTGACATCACTCCAGTGTGTACATTCAAACCAATCCTGCAAGGACTCTAGAACAGGGAACAGGGAACTGTTCTCTCATTTACTTATTTATACATACATACAAATAGATAGATAGATAAGATTAGATTGGATTAGACAGATTATATAAGATAAGATAGGACAGGATAGATAGATAGATGGATTGGCGGGTAGACAGACAGATAGATAGATAGATAGATAGACAATGTATGTATGATTCTTTTTATTTAATAATGCGCGATCTTTTCTTCTTCTGGGTGGGTTGGTAAACAGACAGACATGCATACAGACAGTTAGATAGATATAGATAGATAGAGAGATAGTCATTGTCTGTGCGCGGGTGTTTTTTTTTTGGTTTTTTTTTTTTTTGGGGGGGGGGGGGGGGGGGTTGTTGTTCTGTTTTGTTTTGCTTATATTTGTTTTTGGGGTTTTTTTATGTTGCGATCTTCCCATCCCCTCTACAACCTCTCCACCTCGTCCTCCGCAGATTGGTTGTGAGCCGCGACAGACTCTGCTGGCCGGGAAGGCGGTCACCTACCGAGAGCGCCGCCTGGGGGCCGGAAGCGAGGACCACGTGGTGCGGGAGCTGTCCCCGGCCACCAAGTACCTGTGCTCTGTGAAGGCCCACACTGCCCGGGGCCCCGGCCCCCCTGCTACCGTGATGGTGTGGACGCTGGCTGGAGGTTCGTATCCGTCTGTGTGTGTGTGTGTGTGTGGAGTGTGGATGTGTGTGTGTGTGTGTTTGTGTGTGTGTGTGTGTGTGTGGATATGTGTTTGTGTGTGTGTGGAGTGTGTGTGTGTGTGTGTGTGTGTGTGTGTGTAGTGTGTGTGGTGTGTGTGGGTGTGTGTGGTTGTGTGGAGTGTGGGTGTGTAGTGTGTGTGTGTGTGGATTGTGTAGTGTGGTTGTGTGTGTGTGTGTATGTATGTGTGTAGTGTGTGTGTGTGTGTGGAGTGTGTGTGTGTAGTGTGGGTGTGGGTGTGTGTAGTGTGTGTGTGTGTGTGTGGGTGGGTGTGGAGTGTGGGTGTGTAGTGTGGGGGAGAGGGGTGGGGAGATAGGTGGGTGGGTGCATAGGTGGATGGGGGTGTGTGGGGGGTGGATGTGAGACGAGGGGAGATGTCCCGGCCCTCCTGCTAATGTCACGGTGAGGACACTGGTTAGGGGTTCGTATCCTTTGTCTGTGTGTGTGGGTGGGAGGGGCGGAGGTGTTGGTGATTGTGTGTGTGTGTGTGTGTGTGTGTGTGTGTGCCCTGGCCCTCCTGCGACAGTGATGGTGTGGACACTGGCTGGAGGGTTCGTACCGTTCGTCTGTGCGTGTGTGTGTGTGTGTGTGAGGAGGGGATATGATGTGTGTGTGTGTGTGTGTGTGTGTGTGTGTGTGTGTGTGTGTGTGTGTGTGTGTGTGTGTGTTGTACTGTACTGTAATGTACTGTACAGTACTGTACTGTTATAAAGCATGTCGAATTGAAAAGAGCTTATAATCGTGGCCTTACAATTAAATTCAATTCAAAATTCAGAAAGACTTTTATAAATCCAGCACCAGCCCATTAACTATTTAAGTAATTGGCGGCGGATTCATTCCATATTTGCCTAAAACTGTTGGAACATCACAAAGGGTGTTTGTAGTGAATTTGAGTTCGAACAAATTACGATCGTAAAGAAACAGACAGACAGACAGACAGCGTGAAACCATGGCTAAGTCCCTATACAGTAAGTGTGGACAAGCAGGCCGGGGTGTATACGCATCGGGGACAAAGTTGTACTTTTGGTGTTATCCACAGTACCATGTCAAACTGATGCAAACCAGGCCCATCTGTTGGCTCTCCTCGTCCAAAACTTTTCGCGGCAACTTAGTGATAAGACCGTCTCGCCATTTGACCGCCGTCTGCTAGCCAATGAAATGTCATTTCCGACAAGAGTTAAATGGCCGCCATTTTTCAGATAAGTGACTCCTATCGATTTGCTCTGTCTGTCAACCTGTTATGCATTAGAAATGTTATTTTCATGCATGTTTGTGGTTTGTTGCGGCTCTCAGGGATGTTAACTCTTCGTTTCAATCGTGCAGTTCTCCTCCTCGTCAGGCTACTGTTGTGCCGTATCACTGACGTGTACTATAGTCAGTCGTGTCCGACTATGACCACCAGAACAGCAGAGGAGGCAGCTAGCTGCGCTGACAATCTGGGCAAGAATTCGTTTATAGTGGAGAGTAGTGTCTTGCCCAAGTTTCATCCCCACTCTCTCGGCCAAGAGAGGGTTTTAGGACAGCCGGCGTTGGGATGGTTCCCCCAAAGGCCAGCTAGCCTCCCAAGGTTGCAGCTCTCAAGAGCCAGTTAAATCTTGCCTCGAACTATCAGTCATAGTCCTTCACTAAAGACTAACTTTTAAATGACTTCCCATGGCAGCGGAGAAACCATTGATATACAGCTCCCACTTTGTTGTTGGCCCAGCTGTAAGCTAACGTCTATCTGTGATTGAAGCCGAGCGTTGGGCCAAAGCGACGTAATAACGCAGTAACCCCGCATTGACTGACACTGCTGTGACTGAAAGCCACGGGTGAAGGAGGGCATCATTGTCTTGTGGTGCAGAAGTGTCGGCAAAGTTCTAACTACCCACACAGCGAGACGGACATAAATTTTAAAAAAAAAGATTTAAAAAAAAAAAAGAAAGAAGAAACGGGGGCACTAGGTTGAAAAACGTGGAGGTGGACTGACTGAGATCGGTAGAAGCTTAGTCGGAGATTTCGTCTGAAAGTTTCGACCTTTCGGTGAAAGTACACTGGGATTATCTGTCATCAGTTTGTCAGGTTTGTTTTGTTTTTGTTTTTTGTTTTTTTTTACTATTCCGACGAAAATGGATTTATGTGGGGGTGGGAAAAAGAACGATAAGAAGCATAGAAGAGGAAAACTGGACCAGTAGATGAGTACTTAACAAGATTCATACACTCAAACATACAAAAAAACAAACACAAGCAAAGATTATTATTAGAATGTTTTCAGTACAACGTATTTTGGTGGGTGATGCAAGTACACTGTGATACAATACAAAATAACACAATGCTTCTCACTTCTGTTATTTCTGAATGTGCCTTTGAATGCCACACGGTAAACATCGCTTTGTTCCGTGAAAAAAAAAAAGAAGAAGAAAAGAGCATAGTGAAATAGAGCCAGGAGAAGGGGAGAAGAAGAAGAAGAAGCAGATAGAAGAAGGTGGGGGCTGGAGGGAAAGCGGTGGCGAGCTGGTAGGGTGAGAGGAAGGGGCGGAGGGGGGGTTGTTGGGATGAGGAGTGAGTTATGATGTCCATAGCCATGAGTCTAGGACCTTGTCTTTTCCGCCGCCGTCTGCGTTCTTCCATTAAAGGAGGGTTGGGGGGGGGGGGATGGAAGCGATACGTCCAGATGTTACAGTCCCCAGTCCCCAGGAAATTCGTACCAGCTGTCCGTGGGGCACTGCTAGGCTGGTGCTCTTTTTTATCTATTTGTCTGGAAGACACCCCCCCCCCCCCACACACACACACACACACACCCCGGCCCCCCTCACCCCCCTCCGCTGAAGCCAAATGGACCATTGCCCTTTTGAAATCCCTTCTCTTCTCTCTCCTTTCTTCCATATTATCCCTTCTGTCATGCAATACTTCCTCGTCCATTTAGTATCGTTAAGGTTTGGTTGTTTTTTGGGTTTGTTTTTTTTCTCTTCCTGTGACCAGTCTGCAGGGTTTTTGTGGTTTTGCTTTTGGTGATTTTTGGTTTTTGTTTGTTTGTTGTCGTTTTTTTTGGTTTTTTGTTTTTTCGTATTTTGTTTCATTTGTTTGTTTGTTTTGTTTTAGGTTTTTTTTCTTGTTGTTATTGTTGGGGGGGGGGGGGGGGTGTTGTTGTTGTTGTTTTCTGTTTTGGGGGAAAAAAACCGCTGGATTTCACAAGTAGTCAGACATCAACGTTTCAGCTAAATCAGTCAAGAAATGGGAGCGTGTATCTCGCATTCAGTCACAAAGAAATAGTGAGAGACACAAGTTTGTGGAACCCATTCGCGTCCATAGTGATAAGAAACTCTAGGGAGATCTGGACAGAACAAGGTATTCAGAGAATATTATTAGAACAAGCAGCTAATGAACAAAGTGGTCTTTTCAAGCGTACACTTTGCGTTTGAAACGGGTGGGTGTCTGTTGTGCTGAGTCGCGACGCAGTCTCCGAAATAACCTGCGATTCGCATGTGAGGACATTGGTTTTTTTATGTGTGTGTGTTTATTTTTTTGTTTTATTTGTTGGTTTTTGTTGTCTGGGATTGTCACTTACGTCCGGCGCAATAGCCGAGTGGTTAAAGTGTTGGACTGTCAATCTGAGGGTCCCGGGTTCGAATCACGGTGACGGCGCCTGGTGGGTAAAGGGTGGAGATTTTTACGATCTCCCAGGTCAACATATGTGCAGACCTGCTAGTGCCTGAACCCCCTTCGTGTGTAAATGCAAGCAGAAGATCAAATACGCACGTTAAAGATCATGTAATCGATGTCAGCGTTCGGTGGGTTATGGAAACAAGAACATACCCAGCATGCATACCCCCGAAAACGGAGTATGGCTGCCTACATGGCGGGGTAAAAACGGTCATACACGTAAAAGCCCACTCGTGTGCATACGAGTGAACGCAGAAGAAGAAGAAGAAGTCACTTACGTCCTCTAGCTACTTCAAGAGCAGAGCGAGACTGAGAAAAAAAAATCCCAAGACAAATTGACGCAAAGTCTAAAAATCGTGGAAACAGATTGAGGATTAAAGTGGATGAAGTATGTCTGGAACTTTTTCAGCTTTCGAAGTAAGCATATCTGGATTGTGTGTCATCACTCTCTCAGGTTTTCACTCCCCCACTGAAGAAAAGCTTTAGGGGTAAGAAAGAAAACAAGTGAAAGGGAAGGCCTCAATGAAAAGAAATGATAAAATATATCAAGAAAATAATGATAAGCTTCATATACGCAAACATAGAAGAAAACAAACAAATATGAATTATACCGTATTTTCAGTACATCAGTACGAAGTGAATGAGAGCAGTGCTGATGCAGTGTAAAGCAATCAGTACATAAGCACTCAGTTCTATGAGATGTGAATTTGACATCAGTTTCCTCATCAGGACAAGAATATCTGATCTATCGTTCCGTGAAAAAAGAAAATAGAGAGCAGAGTGAAATAGAGCCAAAAGGAAGGGAAAAGAAGAAGCCGACAGAACGTAGGAAAGGGTGGGGTATGGGAGGGGGATAGGGGCGGGGGGGGGCGAGCCTGGCATAGGGTGTGAAGATGGGGTGTGGTATGAGGAGTGAGTTATGATGTCCTTAGTGATGAGTCTAGGACTTTGCCTTTTCCGCCGTCTGCGCTCTTCCATTAAGGGGGGGGGGGGGGGGGGCAGGGGAGGGTGGAAGAAATACGTCCAGATGTTACTGCCCCCACACCTCCTACTTCTGTGGCCCGCGTGCCGCCTGTGTTGGCACTTCTTCAATTTGTCTGGAAACTGTCCATGCTGGTGTGAAACGAACCCTCGCTGTTTTAACCCTCCCTATGCGGCTCCATCCCCCCCCCGCCCGCCCCCCCCCCCCCCCACCCCGGCACCCCTCCCCACCCCTCCCACGCCCCACCCCATCCTTACCATTTCTGAGAACCCATCACTCTCAATTCCACCCAGTGGGAATGTTTCGGGAGTTACTGTTCGGTGGTTTAGGATGGAAGAAGGGCATCCAGTGATCTGAGCCATGCTTCAGACAACGTGAAGAAAATATACCATGGATGGCTCTGGCGGTGTTAGCCTTCAAGTGGGTGCAGCACTGATTTTTTTTCCCCCAAGTCCTGTGTTATTCAGCCTAAGGAGGGGGAGGAGGAATCTTTGTTATTGCCCCAGCCCGTCACACATACTTGTGATTGTAGACATTTTGTTATGGTGTTGATTTTTTACATTTGCGTGTTATCGTTTAGGAGAGTAGGGGTGTTGTGGGGGTTGGTGGGGTGGGGAGGGGGGTGAATGAGCCAAAGAAGAGGTTCGTCGGTTTTACTTATTTTTATGCACAAATTCTTAATTTCTTCTTTCTTTTTTTTTCTTCCATTATTTTCTTGAATATATTGTTTTTTCTTTCTTGTAAACACTTACAGTCTTGAGAGATATGAATGTTTTGTTGTTGTTTTGTTGGATCTTTTTATTGTTGTTGTTGTCTTTTTGTTTGTTTGTTTTGTTTGTTCGTTGTTGTTTTTGTTGTTGTTTGTTTGTTTGTTTTCTTTGATGGTGGTGGTGTTTTTTGCATCAGCCAAATATACAGCCGTGATCGCCAAAGATGATGATAGTTAGGGTGTCAGAAAGGATTGTGTATAACAGCAGACAGAACACAGAGAGAGAGAATTGATGGTCCGTGGAAGAAGTACGTGTGGCGGAGAGATGACAGATTTGTGGGCAGGGTTGGTCAGAGGAGACCTGAGTTATGATAACCTTCCAGGGCCTTCTTTTTTTTTTTTTTTTTTTTTTTTTTTTTTTTTTTGCTCCTGCCAGTCCCTCTTTCATAAAGGGGGAATGTAATACGGCCATATGTTACAGTCCCTGCACACCCATAATGTAATATATGCTGACTTCACCACTGCTGGCACTACTTCTGCAGTGTATGTGGAAAACCCTTTTCACTGGTACAAAATTACGAAATGGACCATTGATAATTCAAAGTCCCTCCCCCCCCTCCCCCTCCTCCCCCTCCCTCCAAACACCTCCCCCCCCATCCCCCCATATCCTCCCATTCAAAACTTACCAGTTCTGTCAGTCGTGTGTACTCCTCTCTGCCCCCGTCCAGCAATGTAAAAGTTTCTTCATGAGACCATTCTTGAGTTTTCTGGAGATTTTATGGGGTCATTTACCGAGATGTGGGAGATGTGGGAGTGAGGGGGCGAGTTGGTGATGGGGAGAGGAAGCAGGAAGGGGGGGGGGGGGGGGGCAGAGAGAGAGCAATCCGTAATGACACACGTATGTCTGTTCCGGTTTGCATCTCCTGACGAAACGAATACACAACTCTTATTGGGTCGGCTGGCTTCGTTAGGCTTCGAATCTGGTGCAGCACGGACTGTTTTTTTAGCCCCACAACATTCGACCAGTGGGAGGTTTTTTATTTTTATTTTTTAAAAGGGGGGGGGGGATGCGGGTGTGTGTGTGTGTGTGGGGGGGGTATACATAAATCATCAATTCAGCCATTTTAGTCTTTCCTTTTATGTTCGTTTTTCATTTTCTTTGTTTGCTCTTTCTCGAAATTACGATACAAATTTTTAAAGACCTGTTTTTATTACGACATATAACATTGAAATATTACAAAGAAAGATCTACTTTTTTTTTGTCATTGTTTTTACAGTGACAGCCTCATTAAAAAGAAATAATAACACCGAGAACATCAGATGATGGAAGAGAAGCAAAGCAGATGAGAAGGAGGGATGGTCTGTGGTTGGAATGATATAGTGGTGGATAGTAAAATGGTGGAGAGAGAGTTCAGATAAGATATGAGTTATGGTGTTCATGTGCGTATAGTAAAACAACAACAACAGTTGATCTGAGGTGGGGATATATATATATATATATATATAAGTGTGTGTGTGTGTGTGTGTGTGTGTGTGTGTGTGGATGATAAAATAGTAGAAGGCCAAGTCAGATAAGACGTGAATTATGATGTCCATGTGCACAGAGTAAAAGTGTGTGTGTGTGTGTGTGTGTGTGTGTGTGTGTGTGTGTGTGTGTGTGTGTGTGTGTGTGTGTGTGGATGATAAAATAGTAGAAGGCCAAGTCAGATAAGACGTGAATTATGATGTCCATGTGCACAAAGGGAAAAAAAAAGGAAAAAGAAATAGATCGTCTGAGATGGGGATGATATACATATTGGTGGATGGTAATGGCGAGATAGGTCAGAGGGGACGTGAGTTACGAGGTCAGTGTGCATAGCGATCAGTTCAAGACTTCGTCGTGTCCGCGGACTACTCTCTACTCTTCCATCAAGGGGAGAGCAATACGTGTAGATGTAACAGACCCCATGCCTCCAACACCTGCCGTCCGCGCACCCCATGCCATCACTTCTTCAATTTGTCTGGAAACAGTCCAGAATGACGAGAAATGGATCGTTGTCGTTAGAACCACAGCCCTTGCCCCTTCTTTCTCGCCCTCCATCTCCCAACACTTTTGTCATTACCCCCTTCCTGTCAGTCCTATTCCTCTGCTCCATCCAACACCGTTAACGTATTTGTTCGTTCTGGAAAATGTGGAGGTTTCTGACGTGCACCTCTGCTCCATCCAACACCGTTAACGTATTTGTTCGTTCTGGAAAATGTGGAGGTTTCTGACGTGTACCTCTGCTCCATCCAACACTGTTAACGTTTCTGTTCATTCTGGAATCTATGGGTGTTTCTGACGTGTACCTCCACTCTATCCAACTCTGCAAAAGTTTGTTCATTCTGGAATGTATGGGGTTTTCTGACATGTACCTGTATTCCACCCAACACTGTTAGAGTTTCTGTTTCTGTTCATTCTGGAATGTATGGAGGTTTCTGATGTGTACCTATGCTCTGTCCACCACTGTAAACGTTTCTGTTCATTCTGGAGTCTATGGAGGTTTCTGACATGTATTTGTAGTCCACCTAACACTGTAAAGGTTTCTATTCTTTCTGGAATAAATCGAGTTTGTGATGTTTATCAATGCTCCATCCAACACTGTAAACGTTTCTGTTCATTCTGGAATCTGTAGATGTTTCTGGAGGTTCGTGGGGAGCTGGTGGTCCGCTGGGAAGGAAGGTGTGTATGATGGCAACAGAGCCGTGATCCAGTCTGAGTTCTGTTCTGACCTCGTCAGGCTTTGACGCGGGTGTGTGTATTTGCTTTAACTTATGTGACATTCGTGCAGGAAGAACCTTGGCTGCTTTTCTTTCTTGCAGGAAGAACTTCGGCTCCTTAAGCTTGCATTTTTTTCTTTCACATTTCTTTTGTTCTTTAGTTTCTCCGGATTTTATATCTGTTGGTACATATTTCCATGTATGTACAGCGTAATATGACATTCAGCAGCGCAGTGCAGTGCAGTTCATAGTAGACAACACAGTAAACACAACAGTTAGTTGTTTCGTTGTTGGCTTCAAGCCATGTCTACTACGATGGTTATCTGTTGTCGGAAAGTACAGACACAAAAAGTATACAACACTACACTTCCTGTCCCTACCACCTTGCTAGGGAAGGAAGCCAGCTCACACAGCCAACCGTTCCTGCCACGTATGAGGAAGCAAAAACTCTCCTCCGCAGCAGATTCCGAAGAGGCTGGGTCGCCCTGAACGGAGGCTACCAGGCACACCAGGATCCCATCAGGACACTGGAGAGGAGACACCAGACTACCATCTACCGCCTTCACACAGGACACTGCGGCCTCCAAGCACACCTGAAGAGGATTGGAGTGGCAGCCACATCCCTATGTGATTGCGGCCAGGCTGATCAGACCCCATCCCATATTCTCCAAGACTGCCCCTTGTATGAGAAGATGCGGCAGCAGTCCTGGCATGGGGGTGCAGACCTCAACACCAAGCTCTGGGGGACGGCAGCCGATCTTCACCGGACGTCCGAGTTTGTGGCATCCCTCGGACTTCGACCCTGACTGCTAGCTGTCGAACGCAAAAGAAAGAAAGAACTTCCTGTCCCTGAGACCTCGGTGTGTGGGGCATCAAATTCCTCATCAAACCTGATTTACCCACATAAACGGTTTTGGTGACTGTTAGGGGATGAAGAGGATCAAAATGCGATTCATTAATTCTTTATCAGAACATAGCCCCACCTAAAGGGGTGTGCCTGGACATACAAGCACACCACTGCTATGATATAATATTGTACATACATTATCAACGGTCACGTCAAACGAGTTTTGGTACTGGAATCATGTAAAGATAATACATTGTCACTCTCTCCAATAGATGATACCAACAAACTTGATTTAAAGGCAGGACGTCATTATTTTTTGAAGGAATATACGTTTGTCTCCTGTCACCATGAAATGTACAGCACTAGAACAAATACTCATCACCTTTGGATTCTTTACCTAATGGACAAATCAAACCACTGTCATGAAATTCTCCGTATATGTGATGATAAACATTTAGATCAGAGGGAGAGGGGGACAGCAGAGAAGAAGCGAAAACAAATAGCTGGGTGGGTGGGTACAGATGATGGAGGGAGGAAGGGGCGGGGGGGAGGGGATAGTGCGCGGAATAGGTAGGCGGGCGTGTCGGAAGAGGAGGTGAGTTATGACGTCTTTAGTGCCGGGGCCCAACACCTTGACTGTCTGTGGCTCTTCTATCAAAGAAGGCGGCAATTTCCAGAAGGTTTCACATCCTCCACTTGACAGTATGCACCCGCTGCTGTTGCTGCTGTGCTGCTGGTGATGGTCTGGTACTTTCCTCCGGTGTGTCTGAGCGTGAAACGTGCTCTGCTGGTGCGGAATGCTCCGTCGTCTCCATTTGTCTGGCCTGGAGATCCCGTTGCCAGACCCCCGTTCTTCTTCTTTCCCTCCCTTTTTCTGGCACTTCGTCTTCTTCTTCTGGCACTTCTTCTCCTTCTCCTTCTTCTGGCACCAAATTGTTTAGATCTCAGGGGCGGTACCAGTGGCAGTGGGTTTGTGGACAGCTTCAGCGTCTCTCTCTCTCTCTCTCTCTCTCTCTCTATCTATCTGTCTCTCTCTCTATATATATATCTGTCTCTCTCTCTGTCTCTGTCTCTCTCTCTTTCTGTGTGTGTGTGTGTGTGTGTGTGTGTGTGTGTGTGTGTTCTTGTCTTCTTGTCTGTCTCTGTCTGTCTACCTATCTACCTATCTCTCACTCTCCCTCCCTTCTTACCTCCAGACCCCCGTCTCTCTCTCCCTCCCTCCCTCCCTCTCTCTCTCTCTCTGTCTCTCTCTCACTCTCTCTCTCTCTTCTCTCCGAAGTTCCTTGCCGTTTCCATGGCATCACCACCTCGCTGCTTATCCCATGCCCCCCACTCCCACTCCCGGCCCCCCACCCACCCGCCCCCCAACACCTCTACCCCCCGCCCATCCTCCACCCCCCGCTCCCCTAGCCGCACATCCCCCACCCCTCCCCTCCCATACACAGCTTTAAACGGATTCGTATCTTCTCAGTCTTGTTAGTAACATGCGCAACTCCAGGTTGCTATATGCATCGGAGTTGTCTTCCCTTGACGTCGGTAATCACAACAACAATTCTGGACGGTCTCTCGAGAAACCGTAAAAGCACAGGTGCTGCTGTTCCCCATGTTATTGTGTGTAAGGAATACCACCACTGTCGTCTCACACACCCACACCCACACAGTAGGCAGAACTGTACTGTAAAACACACGTTACTTACTTACGGAGGTATGATGGAGACGCAGTTACCTACTCTGTTTAGGTTCCTGTTAAAGAGTTGTTTGCTGTGTTTTTTTGTGTGTGTGGTTTTTTTTTTAATTCCCACCTCTTCACATACATAAAGGATTCCCTACACAATGCAGAACTCAAACCAAATGATGTTAGCCACACCCCGCTATTTCAAAACGAAGGCAAAACAAACGTCAAAATATCATGATGTAAATAAATGCTTTCAGTGACAGAGATAAGAGACAGACAGAGAGAGAGAGAGGGGGGGGGAGTGATGGAAGGGACAGATGTGAAATGAGAAATGTTTCAGTGAAACACACATGTTTTTAAACAGACAGACGGACCAAAATAAACTGACAAAATGAACAGATGGGTGGATTTGTAATGATAGTTGATTCACACACACACACACACACACACACACACACACACACACACTAACACACACACACACACACACACACACACACACACACACACACACACACACACACACACACACACACACACACACACACACACACATCCATCAAACCCATTCATAATTATACTTCCATACAAACACTGACTCATACGTTCATACGTATATCTCTGCATACATAATTAACAACCATCGCTGTGCTGCCTGCAGCTTTTCTTTTCTCCTACGTCCAAAGCACTCCGGAGTAAATATTTCATGGGCTAACAACAATCCTACCGGTGGTACTCGGGCAGCCTCCCAAAGCCCATCCCCTCCCAAACGGCCTCCTCCTCTCCTCCTCTCCACTCCTCCCAACAACCCTCACACACCCACCACCACCACCACTACCACCATCACCCTGATCGTTTTGGTGACAGTAGCTGAGGGATCTGTTGTCCTCCTGACCATCTGGCCAATTATATTGTCCGGCCAGTTGCCTGAACCAGACACCAGCTATCGGGTCAGACGTATCGTTTACACACACACACACACACACACACACACAGAGTTCTTCCGTTATCTAGGGCGGCTCTGGCACATTGATGTATGCATCCTCGCTGGCAGGGGCTAAGCTTGGTGGGGAGATCAATGAGCACCGTGTTGAACTCTGTCTGTGGCTGCTGCTGCTGCTGCTGCTGCTACGAGACACGGAACAGCGTTTATATATCTATCTGCCTGTACAATTAAGTTCGCTGTGGCACCGTGGTTAGATCCGCCGCGGACTGACTACCAGAGAGAGAGCTAGAGAGATCGTCGGTTCGAACCACATCAGAGATCTATCGGGTTTCTTTTTTTCTTTTCTTTTTTCTTCTTTTTCTTTTTCTTTCCTTTGCTGACTCCTTTACAATGTACCTTGGACTCAAGAGGGGAAGAGACGAAGCGTATTGTTGAGTGTCATCCGTTTTGTCGGACTGTTGCTCGATGAATTTCCTAACCAACATGCGCTCCACAAATGCTATTTATTATTATCCTTATTGTTCGTCGTCGTCTTCTTATTATTATTATTAGTAGTAGTAGTAGGAATAGGAGGAGTAGTAGTTGTAGTAGTATCATGATTGTTGTTGATGATGATGATGTTGTTATTTTTGCTCTCATGGGAAAGTCTCTCCCTGTTATGAAGGCTTATAGAACAGTCCTGATCATCCCTACCAATGGACTCTCCCTGTTATCAAGGCTGATAGGTCAGTCCTGATCATCACTAACAATGGACTCTCCCTATTATCAAGGCTGATAGGTCAGTCCTGATCATCACTAACAATGGACTCTCCCTGTTATCAAGGCTGGTAAATCTGTCCGATCACTCCCACCAGTGGACTCTACCAGTTATAAGGAGTGTGGCATCATTGGACCCTCCCTATTATAAAGGGCAAGCCCCCCCCCCCTCCCGCCCCCCGCCCCCTACACCTCTCCACCCCTCAGCCCCCCCCCCCCCCCCCCCCCCCCACGCCCCGATTACTCCCATCAATTGTCTCTCCCGGGTTCGAATCACGGTGACGGCGCCTGGTGGGTAAAGGGTGGAGATTTTTACGATCTCCCAGGTCAACATATGTGCAGACCTGCTAGTGCCTGAACCCCCTTCGTGTGTATATGCAAGCAGAAATCAAATACGGCACGTTAAAGATCCTGTAATCCATGTCAGCGTTCGGTGGGTTATGGAAACAAGAACATACCCAGCATGCATACCCCCGAAAACGGAGTATGGCTGCCTACATGGCGGGGTAAAAACGGTCATACACGTAAAAGCCCACTCGTGTGCATACGAGTGAACGCAGAAGAAGAAGAAGTCTCTCCCGACTAGTAATGCAGGGTGACTTCTGAACGAATCCGGTTGACCACATGATGTTTTGAACGACCTAGTCCTGTCGCGTAGAGTTTGGTTTTCGTTCGACATCACAGTCACTGGAGAAGGTTGATCGATAATTTGATGTTATGATCGAATGTTTAGCGTGAATTTACATTGACATATTTTCGAGTTGAGCACCTTGTCAGTCCTGAAGGAATACTGGGGGGTTTGTTTTTTTGTTTGTTTGTTTGTTGTTGTTGTTTTTGCTTTGTTTTTGTTGTGTTTTTTTGTTGTTTTTTTTAATGTACCATTGAATTGCTTCTTGTAGTTGAGAAAATTCCCCGAGGAGGTTTTGATGGGGGCGGGGGGGGGGGGGGTACATTTAGCCATGTCAGCTACAGAAATGTTCCATTCATGAGAGGTCTATAGCCGACGTCTGGTTTTCTAAGAGACGGTGGTGAGGAACTAGATATCGGATATTCTCTCGTGTGCTTCTGTGTGTCTGGGGTATAAGCGCGCGCGCGCGCGCGTGTGTGTGTGTGTGTGTGTGTGTGTGTAAGGGAGGGAGAGTGTGTGTGTTTTCGTATGTGTGTATGTGTATATGTGAGCATGAGCGTGTTCGTAGACATATACATGTGAGCATGCATGCACACCTACATGTATCATACATGCACACATACAAACATGCATGCATACATATCTGCATTCATGCATACGTCATAATTAGATTATATACTTGTACACACACACACACACACACACACACACACACACACACACACACACACACACAACACAACACAACACAACACAACACAACACAACATGCACACACGCACAACACACGCACAACACACACACAACACAACACAACACAACACAACACAACACAGGACACACAACACACACAACACACACACACACACACACACACACACACACCACAACACAACACAACACAACACAACACACACACTGCCAGAAAAGAAAAGTAAATCCCCTTCAGGTATCCCCCTGCCTGAACCCAGACGTCCAATGACTGATGAGTGACCACCTTCCCTGGAGCAAAATACCCCCCTCCCCTCCACACACCCCCCCCCCTCCACCCTCCGGAATCCACCTGTACACCGCCCGTCCCTCGTTACTGCCAAGCAGGGGCGAGGGGGTGGGAGTGGTTTGGGTGTGGGGGTGTGGGGGGTACTGCTTAACGTATAACCCGTCTGATGACCACATGCCCCATCTCTGGTCAGCTGCCAGC
>NC_134878.1:56413569-56431069 GCF_041734735.1 Babylonia areolata | reverse complement strand
ATTCAAATCTTCTTTCCCGTCTTCATTTTAGATTTGGTATCAACGGCACTGTTCTCAACTCGTTCAAATCGTATCTCACTGATCGATTCCAGTCTGTCATCGTTGATAACTTCCAGTCTGAACCCGTTAAAATCGGACATACAGTCCCACAGGGATCTGTTTTAGGCCCAGTGCTCTTCACACTGCACACTGCTCCTCTCGCTAAAATTATAAACCGCCATAATGTCAGTCATCATTCTTATGCTGATGACACTCAACTCCAGAAGAGTGATACCCTTGAAAAACTGTCGTCGCTCTTGCAAGAAACATCCGACTGCTTCCTGGACATTAAAAACTGGATGACTCTAAATAAGTTACAATTGAACGCGGACAAAACTGAAGCAATGATCATAGGAACTAAACAAAAATTCTCTTCCATCACAACTGACACAATCAAACTTGGCAGTACATCCATCCCTCTTTCCAGTTCAGTCGGGAACCTCGGCGTTGTCCTTGACAACACACTGTTCATGCAAAAATTTATCAGTCAGACATGTCAGTCCTGCACAAGATCAGCACTCTATGTTATAAATGTATTCACAGATCTGCCCTTTCCTATCTCTGTGGCTGCCTTCACCACTACACTCCATCTCGCTCTCTACGATCGGCTTCGGATCCACTTTGTTTACGCATACCCAGATTCAAACACTCCACTGTTGGCCGCCATTCTTTCTCTGTCTCTGGACCTTGCAATTGGAATGAACCTCTTTCGCTTCGTCAGGTCTCCACACTCAGCTCTTTCAAGTCTGGCCTTAAAACCCACCTCTTCCCAAGATAGCCTCCCTTCCCTGCCTCTTCCTTGTCTTAAGTTTCTCCAGTTTTAGAGTTATGAATGCGTGTCAATGACTGGTGCGAAAGCGTTTTGGTTTGTCTCTGCACAAGATTCAGCGCTATATAAATATCAATATTATTCTTCTGTGTGTGTGTGTGTGTGTGTGTGTGTGTGTGTGTCACTGTCTCTGTCTCTCTCTCTGTCTCTCTCTCTCTCTCTCTGTCTCTCTCTCTGTCTCTCTCTCTCTCTCTCATTTCATCATGGATCATGGATGAGCACTTCCCCATGACTTAATGTAGTTATTGCTTCTTCAAAGGTGTGGGGGGGAGGGAGAAGGAGGGATGATAAGGGGAGGGAGAAGGGAGTGTGTGTAAAGCTTTTTTTCTTTTCTTTTTTTTTTTTTCTTTCTTTCTTTTTTTCTGTGGACTCACAGATCTTGCACGTCAGTGTCTTTTGTCGTGATTTTTTTTCTATGTGTGTCTTTTTTGTTGTTGTTGTTGTTGGTTTTTACCCTGTTGTATGATTATTATGTTGTTCACATTTTTTTTTCTTTTTTTTGTATGATCCCTTGTTCTCGAGTTGTATGATTTCTCAACAAAGCTTTTTTTTGTTTGTTTTGTTTTTGTTTTGGTTGGTCTCTGTTTGTTCTTATCTCATTTCCGGGGCAGATAGAAATTCGTTTCTTTTCTCTCTCTCCCTGCCGCTGTCTCTGTCTCTGTCTCTTTCTCTCTCTCTCTTTCTCTCTCTCTCTCCCTGTCTCTCTCTCTCTCTCTCTCTCTCTCTCTCTCTCTCTCCCTCTCTCTCTCTCTCTCGCTCTCTTTCTCTCTATGTTTCTGCCTCTCGGACTTTGTATGTATACGTGGGTGATTGTGTGTGTGTGTGTGTGTGTGTGTGTGTGTGTGTGTGTGTGTGTGTGCGTGATATATATATATATATATATATATATATATATATATCGCTACACTACAGCGCCCCCCCCCCCCCCCTTTTTTTTTTTTTTTTTTTTTGCATTTTTTCCTGCGTGCAGTTTTATTTGTTTTTCCTATCCGCAGTGGATTTTTCTACAGAATTTTGCCAGGAACAGTCCTTTTTTTTGCCGTGGGTTCTTTTACGTGCGCTAAGTGCATGCTGCACACGGGACCTCGGTTTATCGTCTCATCCGAATGACTAGCGTCCAGACCACCACTCAAGGTCTAGTGGAGGGGGAAGAAAATATCGGCGGCTGAGCCGTGAATCGAACCAGCGCGCGCTCAGATTCTCTCGTTTTCTAGGCGGACGCGTTACCTCTAGGCCATCACTCCACAGTTTGGTAGCATTGCTCTATTCTACAGCCTCGCTGGTTGACGTTCTGGTTCTGATGTCTTTTTCCGGAGTGTGAGCTTGTTTGTGTTTTCGTGTGTCTTGTTTTTGACTTGATGTGTGTGTGTGTGGGTGTGTGGGTGTGGGGGGGGGTTGTTCGTGCGTGCGTGCGTGCGTGCGTGCGTGCGTGCGTGCTTGCGTGTTTGCACATATACGTGAACGCATGTGTCTGGCATGTGTTTGTAAGAATATGAAATTGTGTGTGTGTGTGTGAGTGTGTGTGTGTGTGTGTGTGTGTGTGTGTGTGAGTCCGTGTGTGTGTGGGGGGGGGGGGGGGGGGGGGGGGGGGGTGCACGCGCTAATATGTATACACGAGGGCTTATCTGTTTCATTGTTTGTTTGTGTGTGTGTCTGTGTCTGTGTCTGTATGCGTGTGTGTGTTTATTTGTATCTGTGCGCTCGCCTGCATGTTGTTCGTCTGTGTTTGCTGTGGTGTGTGTGTGTGTGTGTGTGTGTGTGTGTGTGTGTGTGTGTTTCCGTGTGTGTGTGTGTGTGTGTGTGTGTGTGTGTGTGTGTGTGTGTGTGTGTGTGTGTGCGTGTGTGTGTGCATGTGTGTGTGTGTGTGTGTGTGTGTGTGTGTACTTACGTGTGCTTCCGACATACGTGCATGCGTGTACATGTTGTGAACGTTCACGCACGCATTTCTCCCATTTCTGTCCCCATTGTCTCTGAGGCTTTGTTGTTGTTGGTTGTTGTTGTTGTTGTTGTTGTTGTTTTTCAGATCTCCCACCACCACCACCACCCTGCCCACCCTTACTTCCACCTGTTGCTTTTTCGTCTCCCCCCCCCCCCCCCCCCCCTTTTCTTTTTTTTTTTTTTAACCATGCTTTCCTCACTAACTGCTTTAGCAAGTTAAGTTTCTTCTTCTTCTTTGGTGGTGGTGGTGTTGTTGTATTTTCTTCGCTGTCAATCTGTGTGTGTGTGTGTGTGTGTGTGTGTGTGTGTGTGTGTGTGTGTGTGTGTGTGTTGTCAGGGCCTCTTTCTCTCTCTCTCTCTTTCTTTCTATCTTTCTTTCTTTCTATCTTTCTATCTATTTTTTTTCTTTCTTTATTTTTTCTATCGTTTTGTCCACCAGCACCACCACCACACTAGGGGCTGTAATCTTGCTGGTGGTGTCAGCCTGATTACATTACAGACCAGCGGCTCCTAACACATTTCACCGGCACAAAATGAATATTATCTGTCAGGAGGGGGGCTTAAAATTCGCTTCTTCGTCCCTCCCCTCACGCCCCCCCGCGCCCCCACCCCCACCCCCGCCCACACACACACCCCCGCCACTCCCACCAGCCCCACCCAACCACCTCTTACTTTCTGTGTCTGTCTCTCTGTTTCTGTCTGTCTGTCTCTTTCTCTGTCTCTGTCTCCCTCACTCTCTCTCTCCCTCTCTCTCTCGCTCTCTCTCTCTGTCTCTGTCTGTCTAACTCTCTCTCTCTTTCACACACACACACACACACACACACACACACACACACACACACGCTGCATACATACATTTTAACATACATGTGTATCTAACAGCTACCCTAACACATACGCACACATCAACCTTCCTTTCAACATTATTTTGTGTTACTTGACTTGTGTTGTTTTTGTTTGTTTTTGTTTGGGTTTTTTGTTGTTGTTGTTGTTGTTTGTTTGTTGTTGTTGTTGTTGTTGTTGTTTTTTTGGGGGGTTGGGGGAGGTTTGTTTGTTTTTTGTTGTTGTTTGTTTTTTGTTGTTGTTTTTTGGGTTTTTTTGGGTTTTTTTGCTGTTGTTGTTTGTGTTAGAATAGGACGGGTGATCGGCCCTGAAATGGCCCTTTTTACGGTCGCCTTGCCTGAAAGCAACATGCCTTGATTTGATTTAGATATCATTGGAGGAGGAGGAGGAGCGGGGTGTGATTTGTTGTTCAATGTCCCGTCACACATAACTGATGGTTGTAGGTATTTTGTTAGAGCATTGATTTCTTTGCATTTGAGTATAATCGTTTAGAAGACGGTAGGGAAAGAGGATGATGGATGGTGAGTCTGGAGAAGCCGGGTAACTGAGGGATGGGGGTGGTGGGTGGAATTTGAAATAAATATCTGAATACAGTTACAGAAAATTGCATAATGGATTTGGTTAAAAAAGAAAAAAAAGAAGAGAGAACTCGTTAACTCACTCAGTACGGCCAGTTCTCTCTTCTCGTCTACACAGACCCCTCGGATGTCCAGTGGGTGTCTGAATGACCCAACCTTTAGCTTCCGTCGTCAGAACTGTGGTATTCTTTGTCAACATTCACCTCTTCAGTATAAGAGCGTTCCGTTTGCAATATTTTGATGATGGCAATTGGGATGAAACGCTGTTAACGTCGTCTCTTTCGCCGTTCGTATGGAGAGAGTTAATCTAACAAGCAAAAAAACAATTGATAATGAAAGCCGGCAAAAAGGCAAGAAAACGTCAACGTTACTTGTGATGACACACTTTCGTGCAGGTAGAAGGCCCCACAGTTCAAAATTATGATTATGCTGCATTGTCACTTTACTGAAACATGATATACACACTTGACTTTTTAGAGCAATATTTAGTCCGTAATGAATTAGATAGTAAAGATGTATTATAATCGGTATTGGTGGTGGTGGTGGTGGTGGTGGTAATTGTGGTGGCGGTGGTGGTGATGATGATGGTGGTGGTGGTGGTGGTGGTGGTGGTGGTAATTGTGGTGGCGGTGGTGGTGATGATGATGGTGGTGGTGGTGGTAATTGTGGTGGTGGTGGTAATTGTGGTGGTGGTGGTGGTGGTGGTGGTGGTGATGATGATGGTGGTGGTGGTGGTGATGATGGTGGTGGTAATTGTGGTGGTGGGCGTGGAAGCTGAGGCGGGTTGTTGTCTCCTGACGATGACCACTTGTTGCTGATGAATGTTGCAGAACCTCGCCGCCCCATCGCCCCGGTCATCAAGAGTGTCACGGACACCACCGTCACGCTGGACATCCACCACTCCGGGGACCTGACCGTCAGGTAACCAACTACAACTACAACACCTACAACTACAACAACTACAACTACAACAACAACACCTACTACAACTACAACAACAACAACAACTACAACAACTATGACAACAACAACTACAACAACTACAACTACAACAACTACAACAACAACAACAACTACAACAACAACAACTACTACAACTACAACAACAACACCTACTACAACAACTACAACAACAACAACTACAACTATAACAACAACACCTACAACAACAACACCTACAATACCAACAACTACAACAACTACAACTACAACAACAACAACTACAACTACAACAACAACACCTACAACAACAACACCTACAATAACAACAACTACAACAACTACAACTACAACAACTACAACTACAACAGCACCACTACTACCACTGTCAGTGACAACAACAATTATGATAATGATGGTAATGATGATGATGGTGGTGGTGGTGGTGGTGGTGGTGGTGGTGGATGATGGACATCAAAACACCACCACCTCACCATCAAGTAACTAACTACAACAACATCAGCAGCAGCACCACCACCACCACCACCGTCAGTGACAACAACAATTATGATAATGATGGTAATGATGATGGTGGTGGTGGTGGTGGTGGTGGTGGATGATGGACACCAAATCACCACCACCTCACCGTCAAGTAACTAACTAAAACAACAACATCAGCAGCACCACCACCACCATCACCACCGTCAGTGACAACACAATTATGATAATGATGGTGATGATGATAATGATGATGGTGGTGATAATAATGATGGTGGTGGTGGTGGTGGATGGTGGTAACCGTCAGGTAACTAACTACAACAACAATACCTGGGTAGAGCCGACCGACTGACAGACGGCTGCCATTGTGGGCCGCTCATCATTCGTTTCCTGTGTCATCCAATCAGGTTTCAGTCACGCACATATATATACACACACACTCAGACATTTACCATCTCTTTCAAACTTTTTTTTTTATTTCTGTAATAGACTTGTTTTCATTTTCTCTTAAATATACATTTGCACTTTGCTGCACAAACATTCACAAGCAATTCCCTCTCTTTCACCCCCCTACCTCTCTTCTTTCCGTCTTAAAACACTTCCTAGTGAAAAGAAGTTAAACTGAAGATACTACATTTGACATGAACTGAACGGAACTCCGTGCATCGTATATTATCACGTGCAGCTTCTACCGTCTGATCGTGGAGCGGTTGGGAGAAGAAGACGAAGAAGATGGGGAGGGGGAGGCGGACGGGGAGAAAGGTCGCCGACGACGACGACGACGGAAGAGGGACCCCCTTCCCCCGTCCCACCTGCAGCGCCTAGACGTCACCTTCGACACGGCCGAGCGGCTGGGGCTCCCGGCGTACGTCACGGCCCAGTTGGCGCGTCAGAAGGTCAGCGGGGCCTTCACAGTGGGCGACAACCACACGTATGACGGCTACTTCAACGGGCCCCTCCAGAGGGACACCGCCTATGACATCTGGCTGGTGGCCTTCTCCGAAGTGGACGGGGTGAGTGAGAAAAGAACAGCTCTTAATTGAAAGGTTAATTAATCAAGCGAGACTTGCCTTGTCCGTTGCTAACACAGAAGTATATAATTATATATATACCCATGGTATCCAGTAAACAACACAGGTAACAGACACATCCATGTTCAGAAAATAATGAACAGGCTTTAACATCGAGTATCCCATTACTTACAAGGTTTAAAACTGAAAAACAGTTACGCGAACAAAAACTCGCATCAACCGAGTGACGTAAGCTGTGATGTCAGCGACCGACGCCCAGACGAGCAAGACACGATAAGCCCAGACTAGCTGGCCAGCACGCACATTCAAACCATGATTCGGGGGTGATGCCCTTCTAAGAGGTAGAACTGAAAGATTATTAATTAAGCGAGACTTGCCTTGTAAGCGGGAGTTTGACTGTGGCTCTACCCTCTGAAGGGTTTCAGGAAAGAACAGCAGTTAAGAGTGTTGTGTCTGCCAGAGTCCTTTATGTTCCAACAACTACAAGAGAGCGCCACGTCAGAATGACACAGGGAGTGACTGTGTCTGTGATCTACACAACCTGCGTTTCCCTGGTGATTGTGTTGTTTACTTAATCTAAGTAAATTCATAAAACTTGGAAAGGTTGTGTAACTTTCGTTACATCTAAAACATACTTGTCAGTATGTTTAAGTTTGATTTGTTTTGTTGCAAATCATCATTAGCGCGCGTGTGTGTGTGCTTGCGTGGGTGTGCGTTTTTTCCGTGTTTCGGAGACATCGTTGGACTGAAGTTGTGATTCAATGAGTATGTATTGTTATTGTATCCTCCACACCCCAAAAAGGGGCAAAGGGATTAAATTTCTTTAAATCTTTGAATCTTTGAAAAAAAGAATACGTCTTTAGTGGTTACTGGATTTGGTGAATGAGAAAGAACAGCTGTTGTTTGAAAGGTCGGTTTAGCGATACTTGGCTCGTAAGTAGGAGTTTTGCCTTAGCTGTACCCTCCGAAGAGTTCGATGAAGGAACTGCAGTTAAGAGTGTTGTGTCTGCCAGAGTCCTTAATCTTCTATAAAATAAAAATAATTAATTAAAAAGGAATGCGTCTTTTATTGTGGTTATCTCTTGGCGCTCAGCTGTCAGTGTTGTATCACCTCCTTAGTAGGGGGGGTATGAGGCGAAAAGACTGCAGGCATCACCCCAGTCCGACAAAAGCCCAGACTGGGAGGCCATCCTAATAATAGTTCCTGCCCTTGGTATGGTTGTGGACAGAGCTATACGGTGACTGTGGAGAGAAAACTAGGGTGTCCAGGGAAGCGCATGTTGCATAGAAAGCACAGACACAATCACTCCCTGTGTCATTCTGACATGGCACTCTCTTGTGTTTAAATTAAATTAAAAATATTGCTTAGAGCCCAGCCGACCATGAAGGCCATATCAGGGCTATACTCTCTTGTGTAAAACTGCGTGTCCCACGTCAGGAGCAACTGGTGGCAGAGACATTTTGTGTGTGTCACGGTGAGTAAAAGTTTAATGGCCTCCATTTTGTGGCAGGATGGGCCACAAGCAACCTGATTTGGGTTTGTTTTGTTTGGTGTGAGTGAGTGTTTGTGTTGTATAAGAGAATCTTCGTGTGTCTATGTTATTCTGTGAGTGATATGCTTTGGTGTTTGTGTTCTGTGAGAGATTCCTTGTGTGTCTTGTATTTCATTTCAATAAGACAACGCTTGGAGCTTGTGATGTATAGCAGACGCTGTGTGTGTGTGTGTGTGTGTGTGTGTGTGTGTGTGTTTCAGGAAAGAGAATGCTTGTGTTGTGCGAGAGAATCGGTGCGTATGCATGATGTAAGAGAATTATTGTTGTTGTATCACGGTACTTTTTGTTTGTTTTTTTTGTTGTGTTGTTGCTGTTTTGTTGTTGTTGGTTTGTTTTGTTTTGTTTTAGCAACGCTGGGGTTCATGTTCACATTCTCTTGTCTTCGTTTTCTTCTCTTGATTTCTCTCTGGCTGTCTCGGTATATCTCTCATTTTTGTTGTTTGTTTCATTGTTGTTTTTTTCATGTGTCTGTAGTTGTATGTGTGTGTGTGTGTGTGTGTGTGCGTGTGCGCGCGCGCGAGTGTGTGTGTGTGTGTGTGTGTGTGTGTGTGTGTGTGTGTGTGTGTGTGTACTGCGCTTACAAGTGTGTGAGAGGTTGAAGGGTAAAGATTAAGCCGCTGAAAAGTGTTCCATCAGGGACTGTGGTGCCAGAAATTCTGTAGTTTTCTCCAGGGGTAAGATCTGTGCTTGCTTCAAATGATCGTGTCATCGGAAATCACACAAAAAACCCTCGGTGCTCGAACAACACCGATTGAAACAGACCCCGTCTTTAATGAACTCAAACGCGGCTCAAGAACTCAAATCAACTAACGCAGTTTGACACACATCAAGATACACTGTCTCATTTCTGTCGTTCCACTATTCATTATAGAAATCAGCTGAAATAGATTGATACAACTACAAGTAAACAATTTGTTGTTTTGTTTTGTTTTGTTTTTTGTTTGTTTGTTTGTTTTTTTACATTCCTCACACACAGACACATACACACACAGACACACACACACACACACACACACACACACACACACACACACACACACGCACGCACATATTTAAATATTCCATAAGAAGACAGATTGTGCAACAAGTGTAACATCCTGGAAGACGAAATCCATCTTCTTGATCATTGTATTAAATATAAAACCTTAAGGCAACAATTTTTAAAGGATATTCAAAATTCGAATAACACAGGACATATTCCCAGTCAGGTGATGCTAACAGATGATGAATATATACAAACAAGATTGGGAAAATGTGTTTATGAATGCTGCTGTTGACTGCATTAACTGATTGATTAATTGTGGGTTTTTTTCATTCGTTCATTCATTTACTATTGCACTTGTGTCTTATAAACCTTACGGTTTCATGACAATAAAATCTATTCTATTCTATTCTATTCACACACACACACACACACACACACACACACACACACACACACACACACACACACACACACACACACACACACACACACACACACACACACCTCGTGCTACACACACCCTCGCGGAATTCTAAAAGTCTCGATCTGAAACGTTACCTGCTGTATTGGTCATGTGTTGTAAAGTTGCTAGTGAAAAGACGAATAAATCAATGATTAAATATTTATACAGCGCCTTTGCCCGATCGGAGACCAAAGCTCTAAGCGCTTTACAAACTCGGGGTCATTTGTAACAACAGGCTGCCTACCTGGGTAGAGCCGACTGACGGCTGCCATCGGGCGCTCATCTTTTGTTTCCTGTGTCATTCAATCAGATTTCAGACACTGGCATGGATGGATACATACACACTCCGACGATAGTTGACACCATGTTGAAGCTGGTCGTAATTATAGTTTGTGGTGGCTGTGGTAAGCCTGAGCAGCAAAGACAGAAGAAAAGCTACAGTGGAATTAAGTCACAGAACCTCTTAAGAAAGTTTGTAGATTCATCCCCCCCCACACCCCCACTCTACGCCCGCCTACCCCTTCACCGTCCTCCATCACCACTCCAAGGCGAGACACTCCTTTCTCATCTCCTGCTTCTGTGTGACTGTGTGTGTGTGTAATTGTGTGTGTGTGTGTGTGTGTGTGTGTGTGTGTGTGTGTGTGTGTGTGTGTGTGTGTGTGTGTGTGTGTGTGTGTGTGTGTGTGTGTATGTGTGTCTGTGTGTGTCTGTGTGTGTTCGTGATTGTCTACTTACATGCATATGGATGTGTGTGTGTGTGTGTGAACGTGTGTGTGTGTGTGTGCCAAGGTATATGTGTATATGCGTATGAGTTCCAGCGTGAATCGCGAGCGCGTACACGCGTGCATTTGATCAAATCAACACACGGCTGTGCGCGTACGTACGTCCGTACGTACATATGTACATACGTACCTATATATTTGCGCCAGCGCACACACACACACACACACACACACACACACACACACTGACGTGCGCGCCACGCGCCGCCTTCATCGGTAATCATCACTATGCTAAACTAAAAACCGACCTCTAGACAAAAGCAGCCCCCTACAACCCCCCTCCCCCACCCCTACCCTCCACCGTTCCCCACTCTACCCCCTTCACCCCCCCCCCTCCCAGTCCCCCTGACCCCCCCCCCCCCCCCCCTCTCCCCCTTCATAAATATTCCAGCACGAGTTACCCCGGGTCTCTCGTTCCTACTACCAGGTTCACATCATTACTGATGCTTCATTGCCCCAGCCTCTTTCTCTCTCTCTCTCTCTCTCTCTCTCTCTCTGTACTCTTCCCTTGCTTTGCCTTGCCTGGCCTCGCCACGATCGGGAAGGGGGGAGGGGGGGCATGCCAGCGACGGTAAGCAAACACGGCGGAAACAAGGGAGACTTTGGTGTGCCACGATTCGCAAAGAGAGAAAAGGCGAGATAGAGAGAGAGGTGGGGACAGAGAGGAGAGAGAGTGAGTGTGGAAGAATTGCAAGGAGAAGAAAGGAAAGGGAAGGAGGAAAAAGAAAAAGAAAAAAAGGTACTGAAGAAAGAGCAAAAGAAAGGAAGAGACAAAGAGCTGTGGGATGAGGTTGGGGGGGGGGAGTGTAAGGGGATGTGGGGGGTTGTAGTGGGAGAAAGAAACAAAGAAAGAAAGAAAGAAATACAGACAAAACAAAACAATACCCCCCAAAAAAACAGAAAAAAAAGGAGGGGAAAGGCAGTGAAGTCACACCTAAAGTTGTACAGTCATCCGGATCCGTTAGTTGTGTTCTTAACTTTGAGAAATGAGGATGCTGCTGACAGAAACACACTCTCTCTCTCTCTCTCTCTCTCTCTCTCTCTCTCTCTCTCTCTCTCCCTCTATCTATCTCTCTCTCCATCTCTCTATCTCTCCATCTATCTCTATCTCTCTCTCTCTCTCTCTCTCTCTCTCTCTCTCTCTCTCTCTCTCACATACACACACATATACACACGCGTGCGTGCGTGCATGCCTGCTCATGCACACACACACACACACACACACACACACACTGATGCGCGTGCACACAGTCACACGCTCATGAACACATTCACACGCTCGCGCGACACACAGACTCCCTCCAACAAAACTCATCTGCCTGTTGAGAGACACCTGTCACGTTTAAAATGTCTGTATATATGTATATGTACTTCGAGTTGGGCCAACAGCAACGTGAAAGCCGTGTGATCGATGGTTTCACCATTGCAGTGAGAAGTCATTTACGGCTTTTGTGAAGGACTATGACTCAAGATTGTACTGGCTGTTAGTGCTGCATGCGGCCTTGGGGTGGGGTGGGGTGGGGGGGGGCTAGTTATGCCTTTTAGGAACCATCCCAACGCCGACTGTCCTGAAACCTAGCTCCCCCGAAAGAGTGGGAAATTAACTTGGTGCAAGACACGATCCACATGATGACTGTCTACATGTCATGCAATGCCAGTGGCCAAAGCCGCAGTTTGTTCAAGAATGGGCGCATGTCTCTCTCTCTCTCTCTCTCTCTCTGTCTCTGTCTCTCTGTCTCTGTCTCTCTTCCCCCCTCCACCTCCCCTTGCCTCTCCCCTCCCACCCACCCCTCCCCGCCGGGCCCCCACCGCCCTCCCCCAGATCGAGGAAACCCTCTTTCGTTCTATGAACCCACCCACTTCAGTGACACCGTGGCTTCAGTCACGAGAGATTTGCGAGTGTTGCACGTGCGTGGTGCATGACCACCGACGTCATTCGTGTAGGCGTACACGGAAAACTTCGTTACTTTATGGCTGTTGAGAGAGAGAGAGAGTGGTGGACATCAACTTCAATAATGCATCAGGAGACAGACAGAGTGTGTGTGTGTGTGTGTGTGTGTGTGGAACACAACGATGTTTATCGATTGTATAAATGTATGTATGTATGTATGTACCGGATGATGGGGGCGCACGGTAGTGGAGAATCAGAGCGTTGAACTTCTAGCTAGATCTCACCCGTGGGGTTTTCGAGGTCCGTGTGTTCGATTCCGGACACTTGTTATGGTGGGTGGTTTAAAGGGGTGTGGGGATTTTTTTCTCTCTCTCTCTCCTGTCACTCAGGTCAGTAAGAGTGCAGACAGATCAGCTAATACATTTAACTTATTGGTCTGTCTGTATGTATGTATATCTCTTTCTCCGTCGCTCTGTCTCTCTCTCTGTTGTCTCTCTCTCTCTCTCTCTGTCACCCTCTATCTCTTGTCTCTGTCTCTGTCTCTCTCTCTCTCTCTGTCGCTCTCTCTCTCTGTCTCTCTCTCTGTTGCTCTGTCTGTCGCTCTCTCTCTCTCTCTAGCTCTCTCTCTTGCGCTCTCTGTCACCCTCTGTCTTTTCTCCCTCTCTCTCTCTCTCATTGTTGTCTCTCTCTCTCTCTCACCCTCTGTCTATCTGTCTGTCTTTCTGTCTCTGTTGTCTCTCTCTGTGTCACCCTCTGTCTCTTGTATCTGTCTCTCTCTGTCTCTGTCTCTCTCTGTCGCTCTCTCTCTCTCACTCGCTCTCTCTCTCTCTCTGTCGCTCTCTCTGTCGCTCTCTCTCTCTCTATCACTCTCTGTCTCTTTCTGTTGCTCTCTCTCTCTGTCACCCTCTGTCTATTCTCTCTCTCTCTCTCTCTCTCTCTCTCTCTGGCTCGCTCGCTCGTTACGTCTCTGTCTCGTGTCCAGTCGCACGCAGAAGAGTAAGTATTTAATTCATGTTAAAGATCCCACAATCCATGTCACACGTTGGCTCGGTGGGTTGTAGAAACCTGAATACAACGAGATTTGTTTTAGGAGTTCAGGTGTCCACCTTTTTGACGTGATATGAATGGTCATACCCATTCAAGCACTTTTCTTTAAACTCGTAAATGTGAAGTGGCATGCCACGAATGAAGAAGAAGAAGAAGAAGACGAAGAGAAGAAAGAGGGGTAAGACGAAAAAGGAACAGATTTTTTGCATTAGAACTTGAATGAGTTTGCTGAGACGAAAACAGCTAAGTCGATCCATCGTTTCCATACATTTGTTTATCCAATTTAATTAAGGACGGGGGGTTATTTATGTTGTTGCTTTGGGGGGTTTCTTTCTTCCTTTCTTTCTTTCTTTCACTTCGGTCATGTCTGTGTGTGTGTGTGTGTGTGTGTGTGTTGGGTGGAGAGAGTGTGTGCATGTGTATGGATATGAATGTATGAATGCGTTCGTTTTATTACTTTTTACGATGTTAATGATGATGATGGTGATCATTCTTCGTTGTAGTAGCAGTAGATGTAGCAGTGTTAACAAAATGATTATTTTTTGTCGTTATCGTTAATGTTGTTATTGTTATTGTCGTCACAAGGACAGATTGGAAGACTGGGCGATGCCTAAAATCTTTATCCTTGAGTAATAAAGTTTTTGAATCTTGAATCTTTCTTTCTTTCTTTTCTTTTCTTTCTTTCTTTTTTCCCCTATTTTACACAAATGTACGTTTTTGTTGTGAATTATAATAATGCCACTCTCCCCTTCTTCCTTTTTTTTCCAGACCCTTAAAGAATCATTTGCAAAGACAGAATCACCGGTTGTGGGTAAGATCTTTTTGTTGTTGTTATTATATTTTATAAGTTTACGTTGTTCTTTGGGCTGTGGTTGCTCGTTTGTTTGTTCGTTTGTTTGTTTGTTTGATGAATCCATAATTATTGAAAAAAAAGAATGTTTATATATATCTCAGTTTGTTTTGATTATCATTCAGCTTTTTAACACACACACACACACACACACACAGAGAGAGAGAGAGAGAGAGAGAGAGAGAGAGAGAGAGAGAGTTATCAGAACTGGAGGCCAGCAAACGAACTGAAAATAGGGACACAAACCCTGTTGGAGCAAAAGGGGGGGAGGCACTGAGTTTCACAAATTTTTTGCTTCCCTTGGGTCATATTTCTCGTGAGTTTGAATAAAACAACCAGTTAAATACTGTATTCGAGTTATGACGATATGCAATTTTGATAATTTTTTTCATCGCCCTTTTAGTCTTTCTTAAGCCTTAACGGTAACTACACACAAACAAAATGTATTTTAGTGGTAAACGAGGCCAGACTTTTTTTCTTTCTTGTTAGTGGAAATATATAATTTTTCGAGGCCGAATTTATTTATTTATTTATTCATTTATTTGTTTGTTTGTTTCACGACATCGATTGTTACTCCTGTTTTTGGAGAATGTGGGTGGGACGGAAGAGTATATATAGATATAATATATATATATATATATATAGAGAGAGAGAGAGAGAGAGAGAGAGATAAATTGTGTGTGTGTGTGTGTGCGTGTAGCTGGGGGGAAGGGAGGGCTTCATCACTATTTTAGGCCAATGTATGGAGGGCTTCATCACTATTTTAGGCCAATGTATGGAGGGCTACATCACTATTTTAGACCAATGTATTGTATCAGGGAGGGCTATATCACTATTTTAGGCCAATGTATGGAGGGCTTCATCACTATTTTAGGCCAATGTATGGAGGGCTTCATCACTATTTTAGGCCAATGTATTGTATCAGGGAGGACTTCATTATTTTAGGCCAATGTATGGAGGGCTTCATCACTATTTTAGACCAATGTATTGTATCAGGGAGGACTTCATCACTATTCTAGGCCAATGTATGGAGGGCTTCATCACTATTTTTGGCCAGTGTATTGTATCAGGGAGGGCTACATCACTATTTTAGGCCAATGTATTGTATCAGGGAGGGCTACATCACTATTTTAGGCCAATGTATGGAGGGCTTCATCACTATTTTAGACCAATGTATTGTATCAGGGAGGGCTTCATCACTATTTTAGGCCAATGTATTGTATCAGGGAGGGCTACATCACTATTTTAGGCCAATGTATTATATCAGGGAGGGCTACATCACTATTTTAGGCCAATGTATTATATCAGGAGGGGGTTTCATCACTATTTTAGGCCAATGTATTGTATCAGGAGGGCTACATCACTATTTTAGGCCAATGTATGGAGGGCTTTATCACTATTATAGGACAATGTATGGAGGGCTTTATCACTATTTTAGGCGAATGTATTGTATCAGGGAGGGCTACATCACTATTTTAGACCAATGTATTGTATCAGGGAGGGCTACATCACTATTTTAGGCCAATGTATGGAGGGTTTCTTCACTATTTTAGACCAATGTATTGTATCAGGGAGGGCTACATCACTATTTTAGGCCAATGTATGGAGGGCTTCATCACTATTTTAGGCGAATGTATTGTATCAGGGAGGGCTTCATCACTATTTTAGGCCTATGTATTGTATCAGGGAGTTTGTTGTTTTTTTATAATGCCAATGTATTGTATCAGGGTGGTCTCCATCACTATTTTAGGCCAGTGTGGTGTGAATTGTATTGTATTGTATTTGTTTCTGTCACAGTTCGAGCCCTGACGGCCCCGCCCCCTGCTAACCACGTCCCGGTGATCGTGGGCGTGCTGATCGTCTTCATCCTCCTCGTCATCACCTTCGCCATTCTCCTGCTGGTCTGGAGGCACGTGTTAGTAACCCCCCAAAAAAAAGTGTTTGTTGCCTTGCCTTCACGGTGTCTATGAAAAATAAAGAAAGCTCTTCTTCGAGCGTCATGGAGATATTTAGCTATGAACAGTCATGGTCTTCGCTCATTTCTTCTCCTTCTGATCTTCATCTTGTGATAAATTCAGACCCGCGAGGTTTTCATTCAGTATACCACCAGGCTGCCGACCTTTGCAAATCTATGTATCTAATTCTGCTTTTCATCTGTCTATGTATTTATTCATTATTTTATTATTTTATTCGTTCGTTCGATTGTTGGTTAGCATTTCAGAGTTGATTTGACGGACCTGTCTGGCTTGATATTTATCTGGAAGAGGAGGAGGAAGAAGAAGAAGAAAAAAGAGGAGGAGGAGAAGAAGAAGAAGAGGGAGGAGGAGGAGGAGGAATGATTCTTTCCATGTGCAATAATATTCAACAATTTGATTCAATATTTCCTTCTTTTTTTTTTCTTTCACAGACGGCGTCATGTCACGACAGAAGAGCGTGAAAAGTCAGAGTTGCCGTCCTTTGGCCCCGCCATCTTGCCCGAGCCCGACACCTCCCCTCCCCCGACTCCGATCAGCGAGGGGGTGTGCGTGCTGTCGTCTCTCGGTTCGTGTTCACTTACTTAGTGGAGCGTGTGTGTGTCTGTGTGTCTGTCTGTGGTGTGGTGACCGTACGGAAAAGATCAGACCTCATCCCTTTCATTTTCTGGGCATGCGCACGACAGATCTGTGTGTAGTTTCCCTTTCGTCGCCCCAACCCCCAGCTCCACCCCAACCCAACCCACCATCACCATCATCATGCCTACCCACCCCCACCCCTCCCTTCCCCACCATCACCATCTTCATGTCTCCACCCCCCACCCCCTGCCCACACCCCCTCTATTCTGACCCCCCCCCCCCCCACCCCCCCAACCCTCAAAAAAAAAGCAAACAAAAAAAAAACCAGGAAGGTAAGGCGGGTACGATTTGCCTGAAGGAAGTCTGTCTGAATGGCGTAGAGACAAGACCATACTGCTGCCATAGTCACTTTTGTGGTTGTTATTGCTGCTGCTGCTGCTTCTGCTATCACTACTACTGCTACTACTACGACTGAAATTACGCTGCAAACTGGTTAAAATCCCTTCATTTTCAAACATTATTGATGGTACTTACCATGCACTTGTTGCTGGGGTTTGTTTTGTTTTTGTTGTTGTTGTTGTTGATTTTTTGTTAAAGGTTACAAACCCAACCGCCATTTGATTTGTACCCTGCACAAGATTCATCGCTATCTTAATACTGTTGTTACTATTGTATATGGTTT
>NC_134878.1:56403569-56408569 GCF_041734735.1 Babylonia areolata | reverse complement strand
TCCTGAATTCGTCACCCTTTCCTTTTTTCTTTTTTTTTGTTATATTTTTTCAATTGTAGACATATGGGAAATGACATGTAGAATATAACCCACCCTTTTTAATCAAGGGTTAGGTTGGGATATTTTTAGTGGTTTTTTTTGTTGTTGTTGTTGTTTGTTTGTTTTTGTTGACTCACTTGCGTAAACAAAGTGAGTCTATGTTTTAACCCGGTGTTCGGTTGTGTGTGTGTGTGTGTGTGTGTGTGTCCGTGGTAAACTTTAACATTGCCATTTTCTCTGGAAATATTTTGTCAGTTGACACCAAATATGGCATAAAAATAGGAAAAATTCAATTCTCTCCAGTCATCTCTTGTTTAAAGCAATATTGCTCCTCTGGGATGGGCACAAATTTTTTTTTTTTTAAAGAAGCCAAATTATATGCAAACTGAATTTACTGTTATATTTATAAATTTTTTATTATCTAAACTTGGCACTTTGATCTGATATTCTGACCCAACAACAAGAGCAGTCATTTTTATCTTCTTTTTTTGTTGTTGTTCAAACAGGAAATTCTTTTGCTAAGCATGGAAGTTATATTTATTTTGCATGTATTTGGTGCAGATAGTAAAAAAGGGAAATTAATCTGTAATTAATGCGAGGGGGCTTAATTTGCTTTAAACTGATCTTTCTCATCTTAAACATTACATTTCGAAATTATACTCAATACATAAAAAGCTTGTGTGTTTTACTCTCAGTGTACATGGCTTTCACTATGTTCATTCGCCCAAGTGGTCTTTTTCGGAAAATACGAAAATCAGTACGACGAGTGGACTTTATAGATCTGTTGGCTGGGCCGGCCTGAAGGTCATGGGCAAAAATCAATTGCGTACACATATTTATACATATTCAAAGCGCGTGCTCATATTCTTCGCGAACGCGAAGGACACCATTTTGTTTCAAGTTGTTGACCTGCCCGTTCAATCCTATATTCAATCGACAATACACGATAACATGTGAAAGTTTATTCAGAGAAAGACTTGTGAACGCCTCATCACTTACTGGATTATGCCCCAAACTGCCATAAAAATATCCATAGAATCAGTCGGAATTCACAGTTTAAGATAATAAACCATGAGAGTTAATACCCTTGAATTGATGAAACGCAAAAATTTCCAGTCTTGATGATAATGATGATTTCGCTTCCGCAGACGATCATACCCGGGTGGTGTTAGATCCTGTGGATGACGACCCGACTGATGACTACATCAACGCCAATTACATCGACGTGAGTTTGGGGTCCACCCGTGTGTCTGTTACTTCAGCTTCCTGTCTTGTCTGTCTGTCTGTCTGTCTGCCAGCCTGTATGTCTGTCTGTCTGGTATTTTGTTGGTCAGTTTGTTTCCAAGTGAAAGCGAGAAACAAATGACTGAGAAGGGGGGGGAGGGGGTGGTAGCTTTATGGCAGATGAGTGAGAGCGAGCAAGAGAAAGAATATAAAAGTAAGCTGATGTTGTTTGGTCTCTACCATTTCTGTTGTTTGATGTGTGCGTATGGGTGTGTGTGTGTGTGTGCGTGTGTGTGTGTGTGTGTGTGTGTAACAGGTATGGACGCTTGCACTGACACGAAAACTCTTGCGCATATGAAACATGCTTTTTCCATGAACTCCTGCAAAGGCGCGACACTCTCTCTCTCTCTCTCTCTCTCTCTCTCTCTCTCTCTCTCTCTCTCTCTCTCTCTCTCTCTCTCTCTCTCTCTCTCTCTCTCACACACACACACACACACACACACACACACACACACACACACACACACACACACACACACGCACGCACGCACGCACGCACGCACGCAACGCAGTCATATGCTTACGTTCATCCGCTGTAGCACAGTGTGTCGCAGAGAAATAAACATGAAGGGTGTGTGCTCGTGGGGGTAGGGGTGGGTGGGGGAGGAAGGACAGATATAAAGAGAAATTCTTTATACTCTCCTCCCTGCATCCACCATACCCGCTGTCTGTGGCAGAGAAACAGAAACATTAAGGAGAGAGAGAGAGAGAGATTAAACCCCCTGCATCCACTATACCCATTGTTGTGGCAGAATATAGAAACATTAAGGGGAGGAGAGAGAGAGAGAGATTAATCCCCTGCATCCACTATACCCAGGCGAGAGAGAGAGAGAGAGGAGGAGGAGGGGGAGAGGAGTGGAGGGGGAGAAAGAGAGAGGAGGAGAAACAGAAACATTAAGAAGAGAGAGAGAGGGAGAGAGAGAGAGAAATTAAACCCCCCTGCATCCACTATGCCCACTGTATGTGGCAGAGAAATATAAACATGAAGGGGAGGAGAGAGAGAGAGACATAGGAAGACAGAGGAGTGGAGGGGGAGAAGAGAGAGTGAGAGGAGGAGGAGGGGGAGAAGAGAGAGAGGAGGAGAAACAGAAACATTAAGAAGAGAGAGAGAGGGAGAGAGAGAGAGATAGGAAGACAGAAAAATTAAATCCCCTCCTTCCACTATACCCACTGTCTGTGGCAGAATATAGAAACATGAAGGGGAGGAGAGAGAGAGATAGAGAGAGAGAGAGAAATTAAACCCCCTGCATCCACTATACCCACAGTATGTGGCCGTCAAATACAAAGATGAAGGGGAGGAGAGACAGACAGACAGAGACAGGTAAATTCTTCAATCCCCTGCATCCACTATACCCAGGCGAGAGAGAGAGAGAGGAAGAGGGGGAGAGGAGTGGAGGGGGAGAAAAGAGAGTGAGAGGAGGAGGAGGGGAGAAGAGAGAGAGGAGGAGGAGAAGAGAGAGAGGAGGAGGAGTAGAAGAAGAGAGAGAGGAGGAGAAGAAGAAGAGAGAGAGGAGGAGGAGAAGAGAGAGAGGAGGAGGAGAAAAGAGAGAGAGAGAGAGAGAGATTCTTCAGTCCACTGCATCCACTGTACCCACACTATGTGGCAGTAAAATAGAAAGATGATAGGAGAGGAGGGAGGAGATAGAGAATATGTGGCAGAGGAATAGAAAGAGGAGGAGAGAGGGAGGAGGGGGAGAAGAGAGAGAGATAGGGGGGGAGGAGGCGGAGAGAGAGAGAGAGAGAGATTCTTCTATCCTCAGCATCCACTGTACCCACATAAATGTGGCAGAGACATATAAAGACGAAATAGATAAAAGAATATATATATATATATATAAAGGGGGAGGAGGGAGAGAAATTCTCCAACGAGCCTCCCACCTCCCCCCTCCTCTCCACACCGCTACCTCCCCCACTCCCCCGCACAGCCTCCACACAATCACCCCCCCCCCCCCCCCCCACACACACACACACACTTACACCCTTCTGCCCCTTCCAAACAGGAGAGGGGTGGACTACGCTTTCAGCATGGGTTCTCCAATGTCTGAGCCTCCACACCCCCTGTCAACCCTGTCATGTCCCCCTCGCCTAAATGTGTCGGCAAAGTAATCATAGGATTGTACTCTGATGAATCCTCCTGTCAGCCTGTTTGGGGTTTTGGGTTGTTTTTGGGTTGTTGTTTTTTTTTTTTTTGGGGGGGGGGGGGGTTTTGTTGTTGTTTTTTTTGGGGGGTCCCCTTCTCTCTCTCTCTCTCTCTCTCTCTCTCTCTCTCTCTCTCTCTCTCTAGTGTCTATGTGTCTGTCACTTTCAATCTTTCTTCAGTCCATACACACACGCGCGCGTGCGATGCACACACACACACACACACACACACACACACACACACACACACACAAGAAAACGAACGCATAGTGGGACGACAGAATTATTACCCATGTATGGCTTCCCTTTCCTTCAGATTCATTTACCTCTTCCTGTCTGTCTTCTCCAGTTTGGGCAGTGCATGGCGCAAGTGTGCGTGTGTGTGTGTGTGTGTAGATGTTGGTGTTGGTGTGCGTGCTTCGATGTGTGCTGTCGGCAGTGCATGTGTTGTGTTGTGTTGTGTTGTGTTGTGTAAGGGAGAGAGAAATAGAACTGACGAGAAACGTGATCACGGAATATATATATTTCCCCCAGTCTCTCATCTCTATGCCACCTCTCCTTGCCTGGCCGTCTCTCTGTCTGTCTTTGTCTGTCTGTCTGCCTCTCTCTCTCTCTCTCTCTCTCTCTCTCTCTCTCTCCCCTCTCTTTTTTCTCTTTCCCCCTCTCTCTCCCTCTCTATATCCCTCACACACTTTCCTCCCTCTGTCTCTCCCTCTCTCCTCCGCTCTCTTTCCCCCTCTGCCCCCCCCCCCTCCCCTCTCTCTCTCTCACTTCCTCCCTCTATCTCTCTCTCCCTCTCTCTCTCCCTCCCTCTCTCTCCCCTATCTCTCTCTCACTCTCCCCCTCTCTCTTCCCTCTCTCTCCCCCTCCCCTCCTCTCTCTTCCCCCCCTCTGTCTCCCCTCTCTCTCTCTGTTCCCAGACCAGCATTTCTCCATCAAAGCTCCTCCTGTCCAATGATGACATGTCAAGTGGAAGTCAGAATCTGGACCCGTTCCTCTGTGCTACACAATCCAGTGACACTGTCTGTCTGTCTGTCTGTCTGTCTGTCTGTCTCTCTCTCTCTCTCTCTCTCTCTCTCTCTCTCTCTCTCTCTCTCTCTCTCTCTCTCTCTCTTTTCTTAGTATCTTGGGAACCATGTTCATGTATGTTCCCTCGTTGTTTGATAACAACAAGAAGAAGAATGTACATTTATATTGCGCTCTTTCTCTTTCAAGAGTTCAGGAGCCAGTTGCATTGCTCGGACGGAAGAGCCTAGTATGGTCGTAACCCGCTACTAACTGTGTGTGAAGTATGGAACTGACCAATGGCGTAGTTCGGTCAACGTAGGCATTTAGTCACGTGTAACTGTCCAAAAGTTGGAACCAAGCAAGGCAACTGGCACCTGGCAGGACGCTTGACATGAAGAAAAACTGACAAATTACACGAATCATTCATGACCGCTTTGTGTCTCAAAACCTTTCGCTCCCACGTTCGCTCGTTAATTTAACTCTCTCCATACGAATGGCCAAAGAGACGACGTTAACAGCGTTTCACCCCA
>NC_134878.1:56396069-56398569 GCF_041734735.1 Babylonia areolata | reverse complement strand
CAAGAAAGCATTATTTCATCCAAACACACCACACACTGCCTTTCAGTCAGTTCACATCACACACAAACACACACACACACACTGCCTTTCAATCAGTTCACATCACACACAAACACACACACTGTGAATGAGTGAAGAGATGTACACACACTCGCACACACTCACAAGCCCTCTCTGAACTCGGAGCAAGAAAGATGAACAAGCACAGAGAGAGAAAGAGAGAGAGAGAGAGAGAGAGAGATACATAACACACACGAGAGAGAGAGAGGGATTTTACATATATATATATATATATATATATATATATATGTGTGTGTGTGTGTGTGTGTGTGTGTGTGTGTGTGTGTGTGTGTACGTGCGCGCATTTGTAGGTGTATATATGTGTGTCACAGTTTGGTTTTGTTAACCCCCGAGGTTTGCGATCAGAGGACATGGAACACGACCAGATCAATGTCCTCAGTCTCTGCCACCAGTTCAAAAGTCTCTCACAGACACACACACACACACACACACACACACACACACACACAGAGAGAGAGAGAGAGAGACACACATATATATATATATATATATACATGCACATACACACACACACACACATGCACGCACGCACGCACGCACGCACGCACGCACTCACGCACACACACACACCATTCTGGTCGTCATAATCCTTCCCACTGTTCATTCTTGTTTTCACTCTTTTCTTTCTATCTTTCTTTTTCTCTTTCTCTTTTTTTTTCTTTCTTTTTATTTTAAACCAAATAAATAGTAGTCTCTCCGGGTTCCGAGCCATTACCAGGAAGAGGTCAGGAGACGCGCAGACAGGGGTCAGATCGTTCGTTTATTTATTTATAGTCTGTTCCTCTGAGATGATGATATTAGACTGAAAATAAACGATATGATTATCATCATTTGGATTATTATCATTTCTATCATAACGATACAGGGATCAGATTCTGACGGAAAATACCTTCATTCGGGGTCACTTCTCGTGAGCGCCGGCTTGTGGCACGTGCAAGGGAGGGGTGTGGGGTGGGGTGGTGTGGGGTGGGGTCAGATGACCTGTAGTGTTTGGTGTGTTGCCATATGTGTGTGTGTGTGTGTGTGTGTGTGTGTGTGTGTGTTTCAGTAAGAGGTGACTGACCTTACATAGGTTCTTTTTTCTGATTTGGAATTTGTGGGGTTGTGTCTATAAACATCGGCACATCTCTTGCGCTTTGTGTGTGTGTGTGTGTGTGTGTGTGTGTGTGTGTGTGTGTGTGTGTGTGTGTGTGTGTGTGTGCCTCTGTCTCTCTGTCTGTCTGCCTGTCTATATCAATCCATCCATCCATCTTTCGATCTCTTCCTCTGATCATGGTGCATCTTTATTTTTCGTGAGAGAGAGAGAGAGTGTGTGCGCGTATGCGCGCGTGCGTACGCGCACTTGCGCGCGTTTGTAAGTATTTATGTGTGTGTCACAGTTTGGTTTTGTTAACCCTCGAGGAGTGCAGTCAGGCGACATGGAATACGACCAAACGTCTCACACACACACACACACACACACACACACACACACACACCATTCTGGTCATCATAATCAGTCCCACTGTTCATTCTTGTTTTCTCTCTTTTCTTTCTCTCTTTCTCTTTCTGGTTTTTTTTTTTTAACCAAATAAATAGTAGTCTCTCCGGGTTCCGAGCCATTACCAGGAAGAGGTCAGGAGACGCTCAGACAGGGATCAGATTCTGACGGAAAATACCTTCATTAGGGGTCACTTCTCGTGAGCGCTGGTTTGTGGCACGTGCAAGGGAGGGGTGTGGGGTGGGGTAGGGGTGGGTTAGATAACCTGTAGTGTTTGGTGTGTGGCCAGGTGTGTGTGTGTGTGTGTGTGTTTCGGTAAGAGGTGTCTGACCTTGGATAGTTTTGTTTTTTTCTGATTTGGAATTTGTGGGGTTGTGTCTATAAACATCAGCATATGTCGTGCGCTGTGAGTGTCTCTCTCTCTCTCTCACTCTCTCTCTCTCTCTCTCTCTGTCTCTCTGTCTGTCTGTCTGTATATCAATCCATCCATCCATCTTTCGATCTCTCGCTCTGATCATTGTGCATCTTTATTTTTCGTGTGTGTGTGTGTGTGTGAGAAAGAGAGATAGAGAGAGAATGTGTGTGTGTGTGTGTGTGTGTGTGTGTGTGTGTGAACGACATATCTTTCTTTTTAACTTGCTTCCAGCACTGATATGGCTTTGATTATGGTCGGCAGAATTATTTTGTTAAAGATAAAATCATAGACTGAAAAAAAAAAATTCATGGGTTAGAACTGGGTCTTTAAGTGGGTGTGGGTGTGGGAAGTGTGGGAAAGGAGAATTGAGACTGCAAGACTTATAAGTACAACAAGGGCAGGGTTCTTGTCCAAAAGGTGGTGGTTTTCCTGTCAGTAATATAATGACTGTGGAAGAAACTGTATCTGTATTCAACTTAAGGGGGGAAAAAAGGAGAGAGAAAAAAAAAATCAGTTCTGGAATT
>NC_134878.1:56353569-56388569 GCF_041734735.1 Babylonia areolata | reverse complement strand
TCTTTCTCTGTCTCTCTCTAACTTTCTCTGAGTGACTCTTTTGGCATCTTGTCCCTTCACTTGATATTTTTTATCCCATCTAAAAACGTTGTTTTCCTGGAAGCACTTCTATTCCTGGCATGTGAATATGTACAATTGAACAGATCATCTTAGTCCTTGAGAGGAGTGGTGCTGTTGCAAGACTTGTCTGTGCGAACGCATCTATAACTGTAACAAGCTCTTTTTTTTTTGCTTTTTTTTACGGAACCTTCGCCTGCGAAGACAGTTGTTTGGGATTGGGAGTGGTTCTTTCTCTGTCTGTCTGTCTGTCTGCCTCTCTCTCTCTCTCTCTGTCTCTGTGTGTGTCTCTCTCTCTTTCTCTCTCTCTCTCTGTCTGTCTCTCCTTTCTCCCCCTCGCTTTCTCCACCCTTCTGAATATTCTGACTCAACTGTTTAACTCACTCAGTACGGCCAGTCCTCTCTTCTCCTCTACACAGACCCCTTGGATGTTCAGTGGGTGTCTGAATGACCCAACCTTTAGCTTCCGTCGTCAGAATTGTGGTATTCTTTGTCAACATTCATGTCTTCAGTATAAGAGCCTTCCGCTTGCAATATTTTGATGATGGTAATTGGGGTGAAACGCTGTTAACGTCGTCTCTTTCGCCATTCGTATGGAGAGAGTTAAAGGTGCCAGATGGGTTTACTACTGAACAGTAACAACTACAATAAGATTGGCATACTTTGGTCTATTTTGTACGTGTATGAATGAAAACTTGGGTGTGTGCTGAGAAATTGTTGATTACGTGTGTAGAATAGTCTGTGGGACATTTCTTTGTTGTAGTTGGGTTTTTTTGTTGTTGTTTTTCTTAATGTTTGTTTCTCTTTGACAATACCCAAGATATTGTGAACCCCCTGTCAGTATGGCATTTCTGCTGATGACATTACACAGTTTCAGTTCAGTTCTCTGTCTCTGTCTCTCTCTCACTCTTTTTTTTCCTTCCCCTCACGTTTCTTGCTGCCTTGGTCTTCCCATTCACCCTATCTCTCTCTCTCTCTCTCTCTCTCTCTCTCTCTCTCTCTCTCTCTCTCTCTCTCTCTCGTGTGTGTGTGTGTGTGCACTCGCTCTGCTGTTTGTGTGTGCGATTTTTTGTTGTTGTTTTTAGGTGTGTGATGTTGTTGTTTTTTTCTTCTGCTGGTTGTGATCATTCATCGGCCGGTTAGTTGATTGTTGAAGTTCTGTTCATTAACTATTATAAGTTTGTTTTATTATTTTCAAAACGAGGTAGTTGTGTGTGTGTGTGTGAGTGTGAGTGTGTGTGTGTGTGTGTGTGTGTGGTGAGTGTGTGGCTGTGTCAGTGTGTGTGTGTGTGTGTGTGTGTGTGTGTGTGTGTGTGTGTGTGTGTGTGTGTGTGTGTGTGTAAGGAAGGTAAGAGTATGTAGTATATAAAACATAGATTAATCAGTTTTAAGGTGATCCGGTTTTGTGTACATTAGACAAAGTCTGTGAATTATAATTATTTTCAGTCATTATTCTGAAATGGTGTCACAAATTGATTGTAATTTTGACAAGAAGATGGAAATTATGAAGAGAGTTCATGTGGGATTTTTTTGTTTGTTTGTTTGTTTCAGGGATACAACCGGCCCAGGGCCTATATCGCTGCGCAAGGTGAGCATCGTTGGTCTTTAATTAACCGGAAATACAGCTGTATATGAAACGGTATCTCTTTCTTGTGCATTTGTAATGTTAGTCATGTTCCTTAGAAAATGAAAATAAAAAGTGCATACACGCATACGCACGCATGCACGCAATCAAGCACACACACACACACACACACACACACACACACACACACACACACACACACACATGCATACGCACGCGCGCAGTCAAGCACACACACGCACGCACGCACGCAATTACACACACACGGACGCACGCGCACACGCACACACACACACACACACACACGCACGCACGCACGCACGCTCCTATTTCGATGATTCATGATGATGTTTTTTTGGGGTGAATTTTTTTTCGCCAAAATAAGCACATCACAATGGCAGCTTTCTATCCAAATGTTGAACCAGCCATCCTCTCCTCTTCAAAACCCTTCCTTCTTCCATACCCACTCCTCCCCCCCTTCCATCCATCCGACCACCGTCCATCTTTTCTTTCCCTCCCTCCCTCCCTCCCTCCCTCCACCCTCCTTCATTCATTCCTTGTTTCCCTTCTTTTCTCCTTTCCTTTTCCGTTCCTGGTGGGGTTTTTTTCAGTTCTTTCAGTGCCTGACCATTTCTCAGACAGCGATGCGTTCACAGTTCAAAGCGGTGCACGTCGGGGATTATGTCAGTTGGAGGAGGGATGATCTTGTGAGTGATTGCAAGCAGGACTTGAGAAGGCTGATCGCCTGAACCTGCCCTCGGATCAGATCGTGCGCAATCTAATGGCTCCTTATTTTAAAGAAGGGAGAAAAGGTATGGTAAAAAAATATATATATATATATATATATATAAAGCAAACAAGAACGAGCAAAATCATGATTCCTTGTTCAAAATGGAAAAAGAAATAAATTTTTAGAAAAAAAAAAATAAAAAAAAACAAAGACAGAAAGGAATCGCAAAGATTATTATCTCTTGTTCGAAATGGAACGGAAAAGAAAGGAAGACAAACAAACAAAAGGCAGCCACTACAAACAAACACACACACAAAGAGGGAAAGGTCATTCCAGAACGCCCCAGCTTCAGGTCTCGTTAAAGCGCTGTGTAGGGGCCTGAAACTCTCAGAGAGCTTTTTTGATTGTGCCTGGTTCCGTTGACTGGGTCTTTGAGGATTGGAACGTGAAGGGCTTTTTGTTTGTGTGTTTGTTTGTGGTTTTGGAAAGACTGCGCTTGATAGCGCTTGTCTCAAAGGCTTTAGTTTTAGGCTTTAAACTGGGGAGATCAGAAGGCTTTAAAGACTAGGGGTTACATTTGACGCCATGACGATGCAGCTTTTGTAAATTTTTTTTTTTTAAAGCGTCTTTAATGAGGTGAATTTCAGTGGGTGTGTTGTTGTTTGGGGAAATGTCAGTGTGTGGATGTGTTCGCGCGCTTGCGTGTGTGTGTGTGTGTGTGTGTGTGTGTGTGTTCTTCAACGATAATGGGGGTTGATGATGGTGTGCATTGCATGTTTGTGTGCTTGCGTGTTTTGCGCGAGTGTGTGCGGGGGTGGCGGGGGTGGTGGGGGGGGGGGAGGGGGCGGCGCGTGTAAGTGTGTGTGGGTGGGTGTGCGTCGTGCTCATTCGGGAAATTCAAATATAGATCAAGGATCTTGCATCGTCAGCTGCAGATATACTATGTTAGGGTGTGAAGCTTTCTCGGATTTTCTGTCAAGGAAAGAGGTAAGTGTCCATGTTTAGGATGTGTAGGATTTTATTTTTATTTGTTCATTAGTGTGCGCGCGTGTGTCTTTGAGTGAGTGTGTATTTTTGTGTCTGGGCGGGGTGTGTGTGTGTGTGTGTGTGTGTGTGTGTGTGTGTGTGTGTGTGTGTGTGTGAAATTGGTCTTATAGACAGTGATGTCCAAGCATGAGCGAATGAACATTACCACAACAATTTCCTGTCATTTCAGCATCGGTGAAATAAAAAAATTAAAAAAAAAAACAACAACAACAGCAACAAGAACAAACTTCTTGATGCCTTCCTGAAAAACCGTCTTTGCTTTCTCCTGACAACTGTGTATTTGTTGTATTGTACTGTATTACCTTTTTGTTTTTTTGTTTTTTTGTGGGTTTTTTTGCCACTAAAGAATTCTTGTGTGAAAGTCTGGCTTGCTCTCGCGCGACGCCACAGTGCAGCGCTACCCTCACAACCCCCCACCCACCACCCCCCACCCCACCCCCACACCCCCTGTTTTTTCTGTCTGAAAGTGTATTTGTTTTACTGTCAAAGTGGATTTTCGGGCAGAATTTTTTTTTTTTCCCACGGACAGTCCTTTTGTGGCTGTAGGGCATTTTACATGTTAAGTGCGATGATGCACACAATTCGATAAATTCCCCTGACTGCAGGGGAAAGAATAGTGGTGGAAAGTGATGTTTCAAGTTATAAATCAATATATCCTGAACAATCAGGGGCGGGGGTGGGGGGAGGGTGGGGTAGGTGGACTGAAAAAAAAAAAATATATATATAATTATTAGACTCGAACCCAAGCACTGCTTGCTTCCAAGTCGGGCGGCACTACCCACCGGGCCGCCGCTGCTTGACGGGTTGATTGATGAATGAATGAATGAATGAATCATATGGATACTCATACAGCGCATATCCTCGATCGGAAACCAAGCTGTAAGCGTTTTACAAGCTCGTGGTCATATGCACAACAGGCTGCCTACCTGGTTAGAACCGACTGACAGCTGCCATTGAGCGTTCATCTTTCGTTTCCTGTGTCATTCAGTCAGGTTTCAATCAGGCATACACATACACACTCAGACAGACATGTAACATTTGACGTGTATGACCGTTTTGTTTATTTGCACCACCGTGTAGGTAGCCATACTCCGTTTTCAGGGGCGAGCATGCTGGATATATTGTTGTTTCCATAACCCACCGAACGCTGACATGGGTAACAGGATCTTTAACGTGCGTGTTTGAGATCTTCTGCGTGCCGTATACACACAAAGGAAGTTCAGGCAGTAACAGGTCTGTACATAATAATGTTGACCTGGGAGATCGGAAAAAGTCTCCACCGTTTTTACCCACCAGGCGTCGTGTACCGAGATTCGAACCCGGGACCCTCGGATTGAAAAAGTCTAACGCTTTAACCACTCGGCTGTTGCGCCCCGTTGTGTTTGGTGGGAGAGTGGTTGACGTGGTGGTGGTTGCACTGTTCTCCCACAGGCCCCAACACGCCCACCATCAAGGATCTGTGGCGTATGATCTGGAAGGAGAACTCCAAGACTCTCATCATGCTCACCAACCTCACGGAAACGGGCAAGGTGAGTGAGTGAGTGAGTGGTGCTAGTGGAGGTGGTGATGGTGGTCGTGGTCTCATTTGTTTCTGTGTGTGTGTGTGTGTGTGTGTCCACTTGTTTCTCTTGTCTCTGTTTCTCTCCGTCTCTGTCTATCTCTCTGTCTCTCTCTCTATCTATATCTCTATCTCTCTGTCTCTCTCTCTACCTTTCTTTATCTCTCTCTCTGCCCCCCCCCCCTCTCTCTCTCTCTCTCTCTCTCTGCCTCCCCATCTCTCTGTCTCTTTGTCTCCCCCCTCTCCTCTCTCTCTCATTCTTTCTTTGTCTTTCTTTGCCTCTCTCTCTCTCTCATTCTCTCTCACTGTTTCTCACATTATGTTTCCACCCCTCTCTCTCTCTCTCTCTTTCTCTCTCTCTCTCTGATTCTCTCTGATTCTCTCATCTCACTCACATCACACACTCTCTCTCTTTCTCTCTCACTCTCTCTCTCTCTATCTCTCTCTCTCTCTCACCCCTGTCCCTGATTCTGCCCATATGACTTTGTCACCCCCCCCCCTCTCTCTCTCTCTCTCTCTCTCTCTCTCTCTCTCTCTCACCCCTGTCCCTGATTCTGCATGTATGACTTTGTCAACCTCTCTCTCTCTCTCACACACACACACACACACACACACACACACACACACACACACACACACAATTTCCTCTCCCATTCTCTTTTGTCCCTGCCTCGCTGCCTCTCTCTCTCGCTCTCTCTCTTCCCATATATATATATATATATATATATATATATATATATATATATGTGTGTGTGTGTGTGTGTGTGTGTGTGTGTCTCTCTCTCTCTCTCTCTCTCTCTCTCTCTCTCTATATATATATATATATATATATATATATATATATATATAAAATCTCACTGGCTTCTGTACACACTGTAGGCTTTTTTGTGTTCCACAGAAAAAGTGTGAGCAGTACTGGCCTGATGAAGGCTGCCAGGAATACGGACCAATCAGCGTGCAGCTCATGGACACGGACGAGTTGCCGGACTTTACCATTCGAACTTTCCTGCTGACTAAGGTTGGTTTGCTCACCTTGCGACCTACACGTTTTTGTCTTAGATGATGATGATGTGTGTGTGTCTGTGTGTGTCTGTGTGTGTGTAGAGAAGCGAAGAGATGTATGCTTGGTTTGGTGTGTGTTTGGTTGAATATGTTTTGATTTCGTTTTGGCATGTATTTCATATAAGCTGTAGAGGGTTTTTGTGTGTGTTTGTTTTTTTCAAACCAGTATCAGGTTTTCAATGTCCATGTTTTTAATGGTGTATTCTCTAGTTTTCACTTGTTAGCCTCTAACTGTAAAAGAAAAAAAAACGTTTGGACCATAAAAAGCATTTGTGCATGCAGTGATTTTTTTTTCAAGTTTCTCTTCATTATCGATACGTTTGCCTCTGTCTCTCTGTCTCTGTCCCTGTCTCTCTAAATGCTTTGACTTGACAAACCAACGCATTCGTATATAATCATTTTCATTCTCTCTTTTTTTTCTTTTTTCTTGTCTCCACCCTCCCACTCCCAACACACACACACACACACACACACACACACACACACACACACACACACACACACACACACACACACACCACCCTCAACCCTCTGCGCAGGGCGGCCAGTCCAAGTACCTGAAGCAGTTCCACTTCTCCCTCCCTCTCTCTCTCTCTCTCTCTCTCTCTCTCTCTCTCTCTCTCTCTCTCTCTCTATCAATGCTTTAACAAACCAACACATTCGTATATAATAATCATTCTCATTCTCTTTTTTTTTCTCTCTTTTCTTTTTTGTCTCCCCTCTCCGCCCCCACCCCCACCTCTCCACCCAACCCTTCCACCCAACCCCTTCCTTACACAGGGCGGCCAGTCCAAGTACCTGAAGCAGTTCCACTTCACCACCTGGCCGGACCACGGGGTCCCCAGGTTCGGACACTCGCTGCTGCTCTTCCGCCAGAAGATCCGTGCCTACGACAACCTGGACAATGGTGCCGTCATCGTCCATTGCAGGTGAGTCAGTGAAGGGAGGGGAGGGAGGGAGGGGGGTGTGGGCGGCGTGGGAGGGAGGAAGGGAGGGAAATAATGGTTGGGGAACAGGACAGGGAGAGGGAGGGAGGGGTTGGTTCGTGGGTGGGGGTGTGGTTCAGTTTAAGTCATGGGTATAACAGAAGACTGCGGTTACAGGCAATGCGAGAATTGGAGCTCGTGTCACTCAGAAACGGCTAGCCAGACACAGCTGAAGAAACGGTCATTTTGAACAAGATCCTTCAACAGCAAAAAAAAAAAAAAAAAAAAAAAAAAAAAAAGACGGATGTTGTATGTATTTGTGCATCTTCTCTCTCTCTCTCCTCTCTCTCTCTCTCCCTCTCCCTCCCTCTCTCCCTCCCTCTCTCTCCTCTCTCTCCCTCTCCTCTCTCTCTCCCCCCTCTCTCTCTTTCCCACCCCTCTTCCTCCTGCTTCGTATCCTCCTCCTCCAATCTTTCTGCTCTGTCTCTGTCTGTCTGTCTCTCTCTCTCTCTCTCTCTCTCTCTCTCTCTCTCTCTCTCTCTCTCTCTCTCTCTCTCTCGTCTGTCTGTCTCTTTCATCCTGCTATATCTGTCATTTTGAATCAATTCAAATACACACGCGTATGTGATCGAATGCACACACACACACACACACACACACACACACACACACACACACACACACACACACACACACACACACACACACACACACACACACACGGAAATATGTTTATCGCTGCATTCGAAAAAGTAAACAGTCACTGGCAAACAGAAAATATGTTTTTAATCACATTCCTTTCACCTAGCCAACATTGATTCGCGGGTGAAAAATATGCTTTTAATGGCCTACAATGAGAAACACGGTGTTTACCAACCTTAGATGAAATCGGGATTGAAGAAATTGATTTGTTTTTCTTTTCTTTTCTTTTCTTTTTTTCGGGTTTTTTTTTTTTTTTTAAGGGAGGTTGGAATCTTACGACATAGAAATGAATAAACATGAGAGACACGAACATGGACTGAAGAGAAGAAAGAATTGAAGGGGTGGAGAAACAGGAGGGAGAAGACAAAATCCTCATCAATATTAACTCCCGTCCCACTCTCACTCCCACTACCCCCCTACTGACTCTCCCACCCTGCAACAATTCATCTTTCCCCTCCTCCTGGAAGAAAAAATGTTTTCTGTCCAACCGCTAGCATGTTCCTATTATATCAAGCCCGCCACTGGGATTGGACGAATGTGAGTGAGCTTGACGATGTTATTTGAGCATTCACTTTCCGTGGCGTTCGATGATGTTCGTTCTGTTCAATAGATATGATACATGTTGCCGGGCCGTTGACGACCTTCGACGATGTCGTTCTGTTCATACATGTTGCCAGGCCTTCGAAGGTGTGGGTTGTTAATGCAGGTTGCCAGGCCTTCGAAGGTGTGGGTTGTTAATGCAGGTTGCCGCGCCTTCCCTTTCGTTCCAGGCCGTGTCGTCATACATAGTGGTCCTTACGCCGTTTTGCTTACGTCATAGAACAGCATGAAACCCATCACTCCTTTTCAGCACACACATACACATACACACACACAAACACAGAGGGTGAGAGAGGCTGTTAGAGAGTGAGAGAGAGGCAGAGATGGGAGGGCAGAAGAAATACTAGTAACGAGAGAAGATATAGAGGTTTCAAGACCGAGAGAAAAAAGTTGGTGGGGGTAAAGGGGCCTGGGAGGGGGTTGGGGGGGGGGGGGGGCAAACGGATGTGCAGTGCTGCGAAAGGATGTTGCTCTGTTCTCATCAGAATCGTTAGTTGAATGGCGTCAGTGATTTTTTTGTCCTGCTGAGTGTGATGTCGTTGTTGTGTATCTGTATCGCCTGCGTGCTCATGTTCCTACGCTGTTGCTGCTGCTGCCCATTATCAGTATGATGATGGTGGTGGTTGTCGTCCGTTCAGATCGGTAGTAATAATGTATGAGCACAGCAGCAGCAGCAACAACAAGAGCTGCTGAAATGATCGAGATCTTGTTGTAAAAGTTTTGTTGCGAGTAATTGTGAAACTGCTGATTATGTGTCAACTCGTCAACATCACAAGTTTAGAGAGTGATAATAAAATCGACCAATAATGCTTACGAAAATATCAAGTCTTGGCTCCTCATTAACAATCTGGACAAGACACAGTAAAAAGCGAACAGTCTTCTTCCTAGCCAAGGCCAACAGCAGACAGAATCTATTAACGAAGATTGATGTCTGACTGCAAATATCCTTAAGGCGTCAGCATGTCTGTTTTCAGGAGTCCATAACCTATCACTCAAGCCAGTATCGTGGAGACATCGGGCTTTCAGTCATGATGTATGAGCTGCAGAGAAGAACCTTTCAGTTTTCTGTAAAGTAACCTGAAAGTAAGGTTTTCGTTGTCGGTAGATTCATGGGAGACTCGTAGGAGGGACGGGTGGTGGCGGTCGCCACTGGTTGGGGCGCTCACTTACTCTCGACTCCGCAACCAAGCGATTATTGCCATCATCAGAATTGGGGCTTTGTAGGCGGTGTCTTACATATGGTGGATTGGAACGGTCACTACTGAACACCACTGAAGTATGTAGTAACAGCACATGGTCTCCTCTGGTGTATGGACTCTAAGCGACTAAACATCTAGATCCCTGTGGATGGCTGGGCGCTGAGACTAGGGCAGACGAAGCTGGGTGTGTATATGTGTGGCGGTACATGGAATGATACGTGTGGGAGTGATGGAGTTGAAACAATGAAGATGATTTGATAGAAAAATAAAGGTTTCAGTTGAGGGACATCCCGTAACGAATCATCGTTTTAGTGGAGGATGATTTTTTTAGTTTCAAGTCGAGGACGAACCTATAATACTTAGGATGAGCCACAAAGTGCATGTTTACTTAGATTCCCCGGCGTCGTTCGACGCATGAGGCAGTCAAGGCACTTCAAAGTCCACGGACCTCATATTAATGCACATATTTTTATGAGATTATCTTCTCCAAGTAGCCAGTTACTGTATGTAACGGTAATGTTACGGTTCCGCCATCATTCACACCTGTCTCAGTCCTCACACGTGAAGGTTCAGAGGCAAAAACAGTCGATGTCATTTTATTATGAGGTTGGGAATATTGTAGAACATGTGATTCATGAAGAAACCTATGAGACTCTCTCTCTCTCTCTCTCTCTCTCTCTCTCTCTCTCTCTCTCTCTCTCTCTCTCTCTCCCCTCACTCTCTCTCTCTCTCCCATTCGCCCCCCTCTCTCTGTGTCTCTCTCTGTCTGTGTGTGTGTGTGTGTGTGTGTGTGTGTGTGTGTGTGTGTCTTTTTCTTTCCCACATTTCTCACTTCCTACATTCATTTATCCAAGGTTTTTATTTGCTTTCTCTTCAATGTACATGAAGTAGTCAAATGGCAGTTTTGAATTAACTTAGTTTAGAGTCTGATGTGATATCATTAACATGTGTCAATACTTTAGAAATTAATTAAAACTCAACATTCATGCATACAAACACGCTGCCATTAAGTGTTTTACACATCTCTACTACTAAGTAAAGCATCCCTTCCTCTTTAGAAATCATTACAAGAGAACAAGCGAAGAACAAATATTTTCCCAAAAATCGACGGACAAAAAAAGCGACCAACTGAAATATTAGAACAGAAAGAAAAAGAAATGAAAAGAGAAAGTAAGAAGGAAAAAAAACAGACACGTGCGTCATCTATTCCATTAGCTCTCTGACAAACTTGCCTTAAAAGCCAGCACGGGGTCCCACAAGGGACTTTGGGGCCATCTGGTTCATTATCTGTGGAGAGAGACCACCGGACAGCCCCACACTCGTCCGCCTGTATTATACGTGACAGACACGCTATACAGCCATCGGCACGTAACGCACGCCAGCCAACGTGTTATCTGTCTGCTGGTAAGGAGGTCGTGAGTCAGAGTTCCGACGTCTTTTCCTCCTGAAGGAAGTTGAGTAGGTTGTGAAGCTGGCGTCTGATATTGAGCTGGGGTCGTGTTTTGGTCAGAGGTGTTACGCATAGGGACTTGCAGTTTAGGAGTGAAGAGTTCATAGACTTGTTCGTCTCCGCACGTGGTGTTCTTTTTTACATGACATTTTCCCGCATGTGAGGCACTGTAGAATATTGATTTGCCATCAGTGCTTCTGTCATAAACCATAATTAAAATGCTGGAAGTGTCCCAGAATGATTACCAGGATATATGCATGCTATCAGTTATTCTTGCGGACTTCCTGTCTTGCACTCGCGCATGTACTTGATTACACGTGCACTTGCTGATAATTATGTTGATATTCACGAATAATCTGCTTCAGCATATGTCGTCAGATGCAGTTCTTTTCTGTCAGAAAGTATTGACAGGGGTCTGTAAGTAATGAACGGACTTCCACGAAAGTGAACATGGTTATCACCAGCTCTTCATTAACGTCTGAAGAAAGACAATGTGTCAGTAGCAGGACACTTTCAGGAAATAAGACGAAGTCGACAGGAAGCCTGTTTGTGTGCAAGATAATGGTTATTATGTTTTCTTCATTTGCAATCTTGACACTAGATCTGAGTGCCAAACTATATTTCTAGGAACATGGACAGACGAAAACGATTTAACAAATCGTGATCATGTGTGACTGTGATCATTAAATCAAGGTTTCTTCATTAAGTCTGCCAGTTCTGAGAAGGGTGTACAAGTCGGGAAGGAATTGGGCTTCCTGTGCAATAGACAATGTGGAAGGCAGGTGGGGGAAATCCTAAAGTGTAGTAGCATCCATTCAGCTGTGGCAAGCTGGTCACAAAAGCCAGTGGAAGGTGGGTTTTATTAAAGACCCACAGGGGCCATCTTGTGGGGTTATGTGGAGACATCCTCCTGGGCAGCTGCTTCACAGAGATGCCACACTCTCTGTGGGAATGCAGTGCAGTTAACAGCATTTGAATTACAGTATAATTGAGTACTCCACTTCAGCCACCACTCACCGTAATATACCCACGCATCTGCACACATTACATGCCCGAGTCTATGTACTGTAATATGTTGCCATAGTAATTCTAAGTGTAGTAGCCGTCTCTCGTTAAAAACCTATTGACTGAGACAAAGGAACAAAGGTTTCCTACAAATGCAGCAGACAAAATTGATTAACCAAGAAAGCAGACAAAAAGGAAGAAAAAAGAATAAAAACAGAACAAATAGAAGTGGTCAACAGCCAGTCCATTAACCCTCTGAAAAGCATTCTGTAAAAGCCGGCACGGGGTTTCAATCAAGACCCACAAGGGACTTTGGGGCCATCTGGTTCATTATCTGTGGAGAGAGAGAGAGAGAGAGAGACTACCGTACAGCCACACACTCGTCCGCCTGTATTTTGAAAGACATGCTATACAGCCATCGGCACGTAACGCACATCGGCCAACGTGTTATCTGTCTGTTGGAGTGGAGGTTGTGAGTCAATGTTCCGACGTGTTTGCTCCCCTGAAGTTGAATTATGAAATCGATTTTAGCTTGGGACTTTGACTCGCAATGTGTCAAACATGCGATTTTGCAAGTGCAGAGTCAACAGAATCCATTTTGTCATCTCATTCATGATTCCCTCTGAGATGAGATTTTCCATCGTGTGTCTTCAGATGAACGCCAATCTTCAACTGCAGGTGTAATGTCATGTATATGCTAAGCAGCTTCAGTTTCATTACACTTGTAAGTGTATGTGCTCTGTGCAGAATTTTTCAAAAGGATAGCCGATATGATAACTAATGTATATACTTGCTATTCGTGTAGTTAAATGCAAATACTGTGTTTGCCAGGTGTATCTTTTTTAGTCTGTTCATGTGGAAATCATAGGAGGCTTGAGAAAGTGAGATCTGATGCTGTTGTATATGTGCAAACAGAAACACATAAAAGACAATGGTGTTTTTTGTTGTTTTTATTTATCGATAAGAAGGAACCGAAAAAAAATACTTGTTTTAAATATATGTTCCCGTAAGTATCATTCCTGAGTGATTAGAAGAATAATTCACGTGCACCCTTTTTTCACGTAAACATGCGTACTTGTGTTCCAGCAACCAACACACATGCCTTATAATATTTGTGTACACAGACACATCCACATATTATATGTACCTTCACGCGCTAATACTTTGATATTAATATTTACCAACGTACCGTCGTTATTAGACTGACATTCGCTACTTCAAGTTAGAAAGTTTGACAGAAGTGAATCTACAAGCCAGCAACCACTAACCTGGACAGACAAAATCGATCAACACTAGTTCAGACCATGTGACCATGAACACTAATTTGATAGTTCTTCATTGGGGCCTCCTGATAAGTCTTTACGTAACAAATAATTGGGTTGCTTCCTTGAAGATGGACAAACAAATCTAGATACGAAACTTAATCACGTTTATTTTTAATCATTGCCAGTGGTTCTTTATTAGCAACCATGACACCAAGACTCTAAAGCACTGAGCATAGGCTTCCAGAAAAATAGACCTAATCGATTGAACAAAACTTAATCACGCGTGACAGTGCTCATTAAGTCAGGGTTTGGTTGTGTTTTTTCCATTAGGCCTACCAGTCTGGAGACGTCTGTAAGGAAAGGAGCACGGGCTTCTTAAAAAAGGGACAGACAGAATTGATTAGCTATAAGACGTGGAAAGCGGCTTTAGGAAATCCGAACGGTGTCTGGGCATTCATTCAACAGTGGCAAGCTGGTCGTAAAAGCCAGAGATTGGTTTCAGTCATGACTTACAAGGAATAGTGGCCATCTTGTGGTGCTCTCTGTGGAGATAGTCTCCTAGACATAAAATAGTGGTGATCATGTAGTGTTCTATGGAGACGAGTCTCCTGGACAAAGAATAATGGTCATCATGTGTTCTATAGAGGCAGTCTCCTGTACATAGAATAGTGGTCATCATGTGGTGTTCTATGGAGACAGTCTTATGGACAAAGAACAGTGGCCATCATGTGTTCTATGGAGACAGTCTCCTTGACAGAACAGTGGCCATCATGTGTTCTATGGAGACAGTCTCCTTGACATGGAACAGTGGCCATCATGTGTTCTATGGAGACAGTTTCCTGGACAAAGAACAGTGGCCAACTTGTGTTCAAAGGAGACAGTCTCCTGGACAAATAACAGTGGTCATCATGTGGTGCTCTATGGAGACAGTTTCCTGGACAAAGGGCAGTGGCCATCATATGTTCTGTGGAGACAGTCTCCTTGACATAGAATAGTGGCCATCATGTGTTCTGTGGAGACAGTCTTATGGACAAAGAACAGTGGCCATTATGTGCTCTATGGAGATGGTCTCCTTGAGATAAAATAGTGGCCATCATTGTTCTGTGCAGACAGTCTCCTTGAGATAGAATAGTGGCCATCATGTGTTCTATGGAGACAGTCTCCTTGACATAGAATAGTGGCCATCATGTGTTCTATGCAGACGGCCTCCTTAACATAGAATAGTAGCTATCATGTGTTCTATGGAGACAGTCTTATGGACAAAGAACAGTGGCCATCATGTGTTCTATGGAGACAGTCTCCTTGACATAGAACAGTGGCCATCATGTGTTCTATGGAGACAGTCTCCTTGACATGGAACAGTGGCCATCATGTGTTCTATGGAGACAGTCTTATGGACAAAGAACAGTGGCCATCATGTGTTCTATGGAGACAGTCTCCTTGACATAGAATAGTGGCCATCATGTGTTCTATGGAGACAGTCTCCTGAACAAAGAACAGTGGTCATCATGTGTTCTATGGAGACAGTCTCCTGGACATAGAACAGTGGTCATTATGTGGTGTTGTGTGGAGATAGTCTCCTGGACAACCTCTGGTTGGTCAAGTCCCTGTGTGTGACAGACGCCCTACACATCTGTTGTTTAGTAAAAAGAAAACAATATTGTAAAATAGATCATTACCATAAAGTACAAATCGGTACTGTATAATACTCTCAACACTGTACAGTATACAGCAATTTGATATGATACAGCACAGTGCTTTGAAATGCATTACAATACAATGAATATTGATGTAAGAATCTATTGTGCATGAAACTGCATTTATGTTCTTTCAGAAGCATGAATACACATCAAAATAGTGCACACAATTAGGGACGTATGTATTATTCATAACATGCACTCGTGGACAGATGCACATACCTCTTACAATTCCCAATGACCATCCTATCACCCACACCCACCCCCACCCCACCCCACCACCCCCAAAACAAAGTACATGCACAAACAATACAGTAATGACTTCACCTGTTCCTCATCAGGAATCTTTACTTAAAGAGAATGTGAGTGTAGGAAAATGCGTTTTCTCCAAAGTCAACAAAACCCAATTCACAAAAAGAAAATAATAGAGAACAACTCGAAACTTCTTTTTTTTTTCTTTTTTTTTTGCGACATCATATCCGTCAGACCTCTGAGAAAACTTTTCCTTAAAAGCCAGCGCGGGGTTTTCAATCAAGACCCTCAAGGGACTTTGGGGCCATCTGGTTCATTATCTGTGGAGAGAGACCACCAGACAGCCACACACTCGTCCGCCTGTATTATACGTGACAGTCACGCTATACGGCCATCGGCACGTAACACACGTCTGCTGTGTCTGCCTGCTGAAGTGGAGGTCGTGAGTCAAAGTTCCGACATGTTCCTCGGGTCTCCAAGGAAGACGAGAGCGTTGTGGGGCAGACAGCTGACGGATAAGCTTGGGTCATGTTTTTGGTTAGGTGCACTGCGCTTTGGGTGTTAGTCTTATGGTTTATGTGCAGAGTCAACAGAAACCAGTTTGTGTTTGTCACCTTCAAGATGTCATTTTCCCCCACTGGGCTATTGGAGAATATTGACTTACCACAGGTTCTCGTCTTAAACCGTGCATGATGATTTAGTGGTTTCCTTGCGTGTATACACCACGAAGTACCTGCCAGAGGAAGGTGAGAATGATAACCAAGGTGGATGCTGTGATATATACAAATGGACAGAGCCTGTGTATAACAGGGATTTTTTTTTTAACTCACTCAGGACGGCCAGTCCTCTCCTCTGCCCTACAGAGACCGCCTCGGACTTCCACTGGATGTCTGAATGACCAAACCTTTTGCTTCCGTCGTCAGAAATGCGGTATTGGTTTTCTACATACACCTATTCAGTATAAGAGCCTTCAGCTTGTGATATTTTGATGGTGTTAATTGCGGTGAAACGGTGTCATCCTCGTCTTTTTCGCCGTTCGTATGGAGAGATTTAATGTATGGTGATTGTGGCAAAATGAGGTGTCGTGTTTCTTCGTATCTACAAACAGAAACACAAACATTTATGGAGTGTTGTTAATCTGTGTTTCCTTTCTTTGTGGGGTGCTTTGATCAGAAGAAATTGAAAAGCAAAACAAGATTATTTCTTTTCACTTTTATTCCTCTTGCAAAGGCATTGTACTACTATCCTTTTCCACACACATATGCATACTTGAGCTCACGTAACCAGTGCGCACACATGAATACCTGCTTGTGCACCTGAGCACACACATATGTATACATGACAGTGCTCATACATTGATGTTCATGAGCAACCTCCCTTTTCAACACATTTTTACGACGGGCGCAACAGCCAAGTGGTTAAAGCATTGGACTTTCAATGTGAGGGCCCCCAGTTCGAATCTCGGTAACGGCACCTGGTGGGTAAAGGGTGGAGATCTTTTCTATCTCTCAGGTTAACATATGTGCAGAACTGCTAGTGCCTGAACCCCCTTCGTGTGTATATGCAAGCAGAAGATCAAACACACACGTTAAAGATCATGTAATCCATGTCAGCATTCAGTGGGTTATGTAAACAAGAGCATACCCAGCATGTACACCCCCGAAAACGGAGTATGGCTGTCTACATGATGGGGTTAAAACAGTCATATATGTAAAAGCCCTCTCGTGTACATACGAGTGAACGTGGGAGTTGCAGCCCGCAAACGAAGAAGAAGAACACATTTCATGTGATGGCCAAACTTTCACTTGAGCCGCAATTCGTTAGAAGATCCATCCATTGCAAACCTGTAAGCGCTGACCGGGGAGACACAATCAGTATACTCAACTTCCATATGAACGTAATTAACAGCTGTTCGTTAGCAATCCTAATAAGAGACCAGGCAAAGAACAGAGGATTGGAGGGCAGTGGACAGACGAAATCGATGAACAAAACTGAATCACGGGTGACCATTATCAGGAAGCTTGTGGTCCCGCATTTGCAATTCTTACAAAACACTCTGCGTAACAAACGAAGGCTTCCAGGAAAATGGACAGACGAACCGACTTAACAAAACCTAATCAATTGTGAATGTGATCACTAAGTCTACCAGTCCTGGGTAAAAAAAAAAAACACGTAAGAAAAGAACTTGGACTTCTTGTAAAACGGACAGACAGAATTGATTAGCAAGAGGAAAAAAAAAGACGTGTAAGGCAGCTTTGGGAAATCCTAACAGTGTTGGAGCATCCATTCAGCAGAGGCAAGTTATTCAAGGAAAGCCAGTGCCAGACGGACCTAGTTTCAGTCAAGACCCACAAGGGACAGTGGCCATCTTGTAGTGTTCTGTCCCACTTATCGCACGTCGCAGACATGCAGACACCACCCTGGAGGAAGTTTAACCAAAACTTGTTACAGTACTGTACAACACAGTAAACACAATATAGCACAATACAATGAAACACAGTCTACAATTCAGAACAAGAAATTGCAGTAAAATGCCAGTCCATGCGATGTGATACAGCGTGATATATTGTATTATACTGCAGTACAGTACAGTAACCTGTCAGTCCCTTGGAGATTAACTTACATACCTGTCCAGGCATGAACATACATCACAATTGTTCACATAAACAGGCACGTATATTACAGTACGCACATGCACACGCTTATACATGTGTACCACTATCAAGCCTCTTTCCCCAGCACAGAAATATAAATAAACTCAAGCAAAATAAGATGTGTTGCGAATTATCAATGTACTTTCTATTCAAACACTGTAATTACATTAGCCATTCCTCACGAGCAAAGAAATCCTTACAAGAGAAGAGGTGCAAAAAACAAGGGTTTCCTCGAAAATAGCCAGACAAAACAGACAGACAAACAAACGAAAATAAAAAGGGAGGGGGAAGAGGGGTGAAAAAAAGGCGTAAAAATTGAAACCGATTTTTGGCGACATCACTTGCATTAGCTCTCTGACAAACTTTCCTTAAAAGCCAGCATGGGGTTTCAGTCAAGACCCACAAGGGACTTTGGGGCCATCTGGTTCATTATCTGTGGAGAGAGACCACCAGACAGCCACACACTCATCCGCCTGTATTATACGTGACAGTCACGCTATACGGCCATCGGCACGTGACGCACGTCGACCGATGTATCTGTTCATTACAATGGAAGTCGTGAGTCAAAATTCCGACGTGTTTTGTCCATTCCGAAGTAGAGAAGGTTGTGAGACAGGTGGTGGAAGTTTAGTGGAGGTCGAATTTTGCTTGGGCTTGTCACATGTGGAAGAGCAAAGAACTCCCATTTTCTAAGTGTGTGCACATTCTTTCATTATTTTTTTCCCCAACAGTTTTTATTTAAGACAAAGGTTTATTAAATCAAATATATTTTATATATTGGGAAGTAAAAATAGAATATCCGTCCTAAACAGCGACCATCCAACATCAAACAAACATCGGCAGAATTATGAATATTCATCATCGCATCAGTTCCATTTCAAAGTTTAGTCCCGTGCAATGTTTTACATATGGCGTCCATTTCTGAACTAATTTGTTATCTTGCACATTTATTTTAGATACATGCTTGTCTATTTCACATGCTTGTTTAAGTTATTTTATGAACATTTGCAACTTTGGCTTCACTTTGTTGTTTCCACATTTGTACACACCACCAGCCTCAGAAAACTTCTCGGCATAAAGTGGCAAGAGAAGATCCCTGACACAGAGGTGCTCACTCGTGCAAACTTGCCCAGCATCTACACCATCTTGATGCAGGTCCAGCTGCGCTGGGCAGGCCATGTAGTTCGCATGCCAGACCACCGGCTCCCCAAGAAACTGCTGTATGGCGAACTCCAACATGGCAAGCGCTCCCATGGAGGCCAAAAGAAGCGCTTCAAAGACACTTTGAAAGCTTCTCTGAAGGCCTTCAACATCGGCCACGACACATGGGAGCTGAATGCAATGGACAGACCAAAGTGGCATTCAGCTGTCCACAAAGGCGCCAAATCCTGTGAGGCCAACAAAATCGCTGCAGCAGAGCAACTCAGACAGGCCGGGAAAAGCAGTGCCAGCAAGTCCCCAACAGCCGCCACCATCTCCTGTCCACACTGCATCAGAACCTTCCGGGCGCGGATTGGCCTGACCAGTCATCTGCGCACCCACAGAGCCCAACCCACCCACCCCCAGGTTGACTAGATGGTCCTCGTCGATCGCGACGGACGAACCACATACAAAGAATGTAGCAATCAACAAACTATGTGAAAAGTATCCAGCGGTTAGTGGATTGTCATCTCCAAAACGTGCCAGTGCATGATTGAGAACGAGTCTCACAATTCAAATTTTGGGATTTTCGTGGGTATAAATGTCAAAACACAAACCACGTCAGTGCAAGGGAGGTAAGAGTCCCGATGAATTTGGGAAAGGTGCATCATGGATCAATGTGTGTGTGTGTGAAGAACGAGCTATGTGGGCTCATTCCATGGACTTCTTAGCCAATGATGATGATGAACGTCACAGTGCTTGATACAAGTAATAAATCATAATGCTTTCGAAATAAGAAAAAACAACACATCAATAAGTTGGGTTTTGTTTTGTTTTTATTTAAGAGGACCATAAATCTAAGCTCATTGACAACCTTATTATCCGTGATGATTTGTCATAGCTGTATTTTTTGCTCTGTCTATTTCTGTGTCTGTCCTCGATTTGTTTGTTTCTATGTCTGTTCTCCCTTTCTCCGTCGACCACCTCTGTCTTGGTCTGTCTCTGTCTCTGTCTCTGTCTCTGTTTCTCTCTCTCTCTCTCTCTCTCTCTCTCTCTCTCTCTCTCTCTCTCTCTCTCTCCCTCCCTCTCCCTCTCCCTTCCACCATCCCACCGACACCCATCTTAACTATTAGAAACAAAAGATCAAGTTCTTGTCACATCATAGCCTATTTCCTTCCTTCCTTCCTCCCTTCCCTTTCTTCCTCCCTTCCTTCCTTTCTTTCTACGGTGTCCCTGCTGTTTTTGTTACTCCCCCCCAAGACCTTGTTAACGGCCAAGACAGATTGTAATGAACAGAAGTTAAACAGGAGCACAAGAAACAGGTATCGGCTAATTGAATTAGATCCGAGCGAAAAGAAAAACAAGTTGATAATGAGAACCAGTAGTGAAACCAGGCTGACCGTGTGGCTTGTAGAAGTGAGAGGACGGGAGATGGGGGGCGTGGAGGGGGTCGGTGGGGGGGGACAAAACGAAAAAAAGGTCTGTCTGTCTGTCTGTTTGTCTGTCTGTATGCATATCTCTCTCTCTCTCTCTCTCTCTCTCTCTCTCTCTCTCTCTCTCTCTCTCTCTCTCTCCCCCTTCTTCCCTCCATCTCTCTCTTTCACCCAACACACACGAACGCGCAGGGGCACACACACACACACACACACACACACACACACACACACACACACACACACACACACACACACACACACACACACACACATCCTTCTCCCCCCCCCCCCCCCCCCCCACCCCCACACACACACACCCATTATCTCTTCTCTCCTTTTTCGCATCTTCCTCGCTCCCTATACTTTCTCATCTGATTGCACAAGGAGCAAGAGGAAAAACGTGGCACGTTTATATTTCTATTATTTCCTTTCTCCTTATTCTTTTATCTCAAAAAATGGTTGTTGAGGTAGTTGGGATGTTGGGGGCTTTTTGTGGGATTTTTTTTCATACTTTTGTTTTCCAGTTGAAACGAGCAAACGAAATTGGAAATCGTGTCTGAGGACACTGAAGACGCCTCCGAGATTCGGCAGAACAAAGGACCTGGATAGAAAGAGAGAGAAGGGAGTTGAGGGTGTGGTTTATAAGAAAATGAAAGTGACAAAACGAAACTAAGGTTTATCGGAGTTTATTCTTTTCGGTTTGGTTTTTTTTTGTTTTGTTTTTTGTTTTGTATTTGTTGTTTTTTTGTTTGTTTGTTTGTTTTTTGTTTGTTTGCTTTTGTTATTGTTGTTGTTGTTGTTTTTGTTTTGGGGGGTGTTGGGGGGGGGGGGGGGTCCTGCTCGATATTCTTCTCAAGCTTACACTTGTGTGTTGGAGAAAAAGAAGAAAAGGGGCGGGGGGAGGTAAGGGGCAGAGGGAGGGGGGGGAGAAGACAAACAACCCAGTTTGAAATAGAATGGGTTTCTTCTGTTGTTGTTGTTGTTGTTTTTGTTTGCTTTTTTTTTAAATTTGTTCTTCGTTGAGTTGTTTATCACGCTGACACTCAGTCGTCTAGTGAGGTTAGATTGGTTGGGGGGTTGACGTGGGGTCTTACGGTTTCAGTTAATAGAGTGGATGATCACATGAATATCTGCTTTAAATGGGAACTGATCTATATATATATATATAGAGAGAGAGAGAGAGAGAGAGGCACACTGAGTAATTTTATGATGTATGTACACCTTCGCACGCACAGATGCACGCGCGCGCGCACACACACACACACACACACACACACACACACACACACACACACACACACACACACACACATACACACACACTCACAAAACAAACATGCATGCTTGCACACACGCACGTAAAAAATAACACGAGAGAAATCGGTGAAGAAAGGGACTTCCATTTTCTTTTCCTGACTCTACTTTTCGAAATGATCAGTACTCGTTGACTTTGCTTTCACTTTCGTTGTTGCTGTTTTTTGTAGGTTTTTTTTGTTTTGGGTGGGTTTTTTTTGTTTTTTGGGGGGTTTGTTGTTGTTGTTGTTGTTTTCTTCTTCTTCTTTTAAGATTGGAACAAAAAAAGACCCTATAAAGAAGGAGAAAGAAAAAGGTAGATTGGAAGGAATAAGAAAAAAAAAAACAATCCATACGTCTTTCTGTCCCAATACATAGTTACGGCAGAAAGCCGGACAAGGACAGAAGAAGATGGATACTCTTTTCTTTTCTTTTTTTTTTTCTTTCAGTTCTTCTACTTTTTTATCCTTTTTTTGTACTTTCTATGTGGCTTCGTTCTCCTTCTCCCTCCTCCTCCCTCCTCCACTCCCCCCCTCCTCCTCCCTTCCCCTGTTGCGCTGCTCCTCAAGTTTCTCCAGAGAATAGTCGATTCAACTCCAACCCGCCCCCCCTCCGCAATTTGCTGTTGTCGCATTTTGTTTGCCCGGCACGAATTAATCTCAGTCAGTGCACACACACTGGTTCTGTTGTTGTTGTTGTTGTTGCTCACATGTTGCACGTGCTCTGCCATTACTCACAGCGGCGACACCCACCAATGTCAACAACGCCACACCACAAGGCGTTAAGCGAGACGCCAGAGGAGAAAGAAACTTGTGTGTGTGTGATGGTGATGATTCCTGGGGAGTCTGATGTTGATGTCCTGGTTAGATGGTCAGTGGACATGGAATGTGGTGTGAGAGAAAGAACGAAGAGAACAAGGAGAAAATGGTTCACACACATGTACACATGGCGCACACACTGACATTCTCTTCTATTCACTGTTCTCTCTCTCTCTCTCTCTCTCTCTCTCTCTCTCTCTCTCTCTCTCACACACACACACACACACACACACACACACACATGCACGCATACACGCATACACACACATGAAAAATATATATATATATATATATATTGAAGCACACAGAGAGAAGCGCGAGAGAAATCGGTGAAGAAAGGGACTTCGGTTTTCTTTACGTTTCCTTGAACCTATTTTTGGAAATGATCTTCCAGTACTCGTTGACTTTACTTTCACTTTCGGTTTTTTTTTTTGTTTTTTGTTTTTTTTGTTGTTGTTGTTTTTTGTTGTCTTTTTTCCAAGAGATCGGAACAAACAAAAAAAATGACCGTATAAAGAAGGAAAAAGAAATGAGGAAAATTGGAAGGAATCAAAAACGAACAAGCCATACGTCTTTCTGTCCCAATTCATAGTTACGGCGGAAAGCCAGGAAAAGGACAGAGGAAGATGGATACTCTTTTTTGTGGGTTTTTTTTTTTTTGTGTGTGTGTGTGTGTGTGTGTGGCTTCGTTCTCCTTCTCCTCCCCCTCCCCCTCCCCACCCCCTCTCCCCCCTCCCTTCACTATCCCGCTCCTCAAGTCTGCCCAGAGACCAGTCGATTCGATTTTATTTTTCTTCCAATTTGCTGTCATCGCATTTTGTTTGCCCAGCACAGATTAATTTCGGTCAGTGCACACACACACACTGGTTCTGTTGTTGTTGTTGCTCACATGTTGCACGTGCTCTGCCATTACTCAAGGTGGCGACACCCACCAACGTCAACAAACAACACACCACAAGGCGTTAAGCGAGACGCCAGAGGAGAAAGAAACTTGTGTGTGTGTGATGGTGATGATTCCTGGGGAGTCTGTTGTTGATGTCCTGGTTAGATGTTCAGTGGACATGGGAGGTAGAGTGGGAGAAAGAACGAAGAGAACAAGGAGAAAATGGTTCACACACACGTACACTTGCGCACGCACTGACATACTCTTTAATTCACTTGTTTCTCTCTCTGTCTGTCTCACACACACACACACACACACACACACACGCACAAACACATGCACAAACACACACACGCACACGCACACACACACATACCCATTCACACCACGCACACACACACCACACACACACACACACACACACACACACACACACACACACACACACACACACAGAGTGTTTGATGTAATAACATAATAGCATAATAACGTACATAAATGGAAGGACAAAATTAGTTAAGCCGTCATTGCCAAACTAACGGAGAAAGAGAGAGAGAGGGGGGTGGACATGAAATTAGTAGAAATTTTGTTCACCAGCGAAGTGAGATAAGCAACTCGCACACTTTTTGTTTTTCAGTCAGCCCTGGGGAGGGAGGGAGGGAGAGAGAGAGAGAGAGAGGGACACGAAACGAAACATTAATCTAGTGAAGTGAGATATGTTTCAGTTTCAGTAGCTCAAGGAGGCGTCACTGCGTTCGGACAAATCCATATACGCTACACCACATCTGCCAAGCAGATGCCTGACCAGCAGCGTAACCCAACGCGCTTAGTCAGGCCTTGAGGGAAAAAAAAGGTGAATAAATAATAGATAAGCTTACATAAATCAATAAATAAATAATAATTATGATATTTTTTAAAAAAAAGGTAGTAGTAATGACAATGATAATAAAATAATAATAATAAATAATAAATAAATAAATGGATAAATAAGACAACAATGATGATAAATAAGCAAATAAATGTAAAACATGAAGACACACATTCACACATACACCCACACATAATGAGATAAGAAACTGGCACTCCAACTGAGACCTTGGGAGAGAGAGACAGAGACACAGAGAGGGAGAGAGAGATCTACAACCCTCAACTGAAAACCTAATAAATCGAAATCTAAGGACCATCCATACCAGCACCTCAATATTCAAACGCTCCAGGATGCGCTCGAAGACACTCCTTTGGCGGCGTTCCTCTGGCCGAACCGTTCAGCGCTCCCGCTGTGAGTGTGACCGAGTGGCAACACGAAGCGATCAACCATGGTTGTGACGGCGAGGTTGTTGGTCTTGTTTGCCTATTTTGCGTTCTCTCTCGGAACCAGCGCTGACTTGGCAAACAATGGCACACCATCAATGACCGACGATGTCCGTTTGCTTGCCTGCCACGGAAGAAGCTGATGGATGTGGAAATGATTGGAGAGTTGCAACGCCTAGTGTTTGTTTCGTGTGTGTGTGTGTGTGGGGGGGGGGGTTGACTGTGTCGTTTCCTGTCCTTGGAAATTGTATTATATTACATTGTTTGGTCACAAAAACAGATTTCTCTGTGTGAAATTCGGGCTGCTCTCCCCAGGGAGAGCTCGTTGCTACACAGAGAGCGCCACCCATTTTTATGTTGCTGTTTTTTTCTCTCTGCAATTTTTTTTATTTGCTTATCGAAGTGAATTTATCTCTCTGGAACTTTGGCCAGGGACTACCTTTCGTTGCCGTGGGTTCTTTTACGTGCGCTAAGTGCATGCTGCACACGGGACCTCCTCGGTTTATCGCCTCACCCGAATGACTAGCGTCCAGACCACCACTCAAGGTCTAGTGGAGTGGGCAGGGGGGGTGGTGGAAGAGAAAATACTAAATACCAGCGACTGTGGGATTCGAACCGGTGCGTTCAGATTTTCTCGTTTCCTATGCGGACACGTTACCTCTAGGCCAAGACTCCACTCGTTGCTATAGGATGTGGATGGGGAATGCTGTGGAGTGACAAAGAGAGACGGCTGCTCTTTAATCCGTGTCAGTGTCGCCGTTGATTTGTCCTGTATTTTCATTATTACATTGCAAAAAAAAAAAAAAGGAAGAAGAAAAATAAATTGACATGCACGAAAGAAAATGGGTAAGAGAGAAGATGGATGGGTGAGCGTATGTTTGAGTTCACAAAGGAAAATATGTGTGTTTGTGTGTGTGTGCTTGTGATTTCTCACTCTGTGTGTGTGTGTGTGTGTGTGTGTGTGTGTGTGTGTGTTACTGCGCGCGCTCTCAGGCGAGTTATAGAGAGATGAAGAGTGTGGGGAAGGGGGGAGGGAGAAACACACAAAGAGAAAGTTATCAGAAAGATAAAAAAAAAAGAAATAATGGAAAAAATATCTTAACAAGAAAAGCACGAACCGCAACCATCACATTCATCCCTTTTTAAGTAAACGAAACCCCCAAAAAGTGAGAGAGAGAGAAAAATATAAAACATCATCAGCCACGGAGCGTGTAAGGATAAATCAGTAAATCACAGCAGCATAAGAGAATAGAGAAAAATATGGAAAGCCGGTTACATTTCCTGGACAAAAGAAAAGGGGGAACAACAAAAAGAAAACACAATCAATCACCAAACAAAGAAATAGAAAGCCGTATATCACAGCGAGGTAAAAAGAAAAATATATATATATGGGAGAAAAGGTGGTGTTTTTTTAAGAAAGGAGAGAGGTAGAGGAAGAGAGAAACAGACAGACAGAGCGAGGGGAGCCCATACTGACTCCCAGGAGAGAGAGAAAGGGACAGAGAGAAAGAGACAGAGACAGAGAATGCGTGCTGATCGGCCAGAATTCAGCAGGTTGGTTCAACATAATACTATCTCACCCTTCATTCGGCAGTTGGAAAAACTATCACAATTCAGCAATAGAAGGGACAATACTGACAAGGATGGATGAAGGGACAGAGAGAGGAGTGTGTGTGTGGGCAGGGGGGGGGGGGCGGAGATGAGCTAAAGATTGCAACAGCATCTTCAACATTAATACCCACTCTCCTGCCTTTAGGCAGTACGGGAGGAGGAGGAGGAGGGGAAAAAAACGATCATAATTCAACAATGGGAGGAATGAATACAGGGGGGAGCAGGGTGGGGGAGGGAAGAAATCTGGGAGAACGAAGAGGAGATGAGATGAGCAGCAAGATGTGGACCAAGTCCTCGGGATAATGCCCACTTATCATCTTCCGGAGTGGGGTAGGGGGGTACGGGGGGGGGGGGGGGAAGGAACAATCCATCACCAGGTCCTGTCCAGGAAGTGTTTACCCTCATCGTTCTCCTCGGGACAGCGGGGCTCAGATAGCGGCGGAAAGAGATTCAAACTGGAATCGATCAGCTCGTCCATCTTCGGTCTTTTGTTCGCCACCCAGATCGTCATCACACATCAAGTGCACTCGCGATTGCTCCTCGGTGCAACAGACAGGCATGAAACCAAACTGCTGCTGGAACAATAAGGAGGAGAGTGATAGAGGATGTGGGTGAGAAGGGTAGAGGATGGGGGGGGGGCAGTGGGAAGAGGTAGGAGGAGGAGGAATTTTGTTTAGTGTCCCGTCACACGTATCAGGGATTGAAGACATTTTGTTAAGTACTTTTGTATGCATTTGAGTATTATCGTTTAGAAGATGAGGGGGAGGGGGATGAATGGTGAGTTGGAGGAAACTGTGTATATAGGGGGGGGGGGGGGGTTGCGGGAGAAACAAATATCTAAATACAATTACAGAAAATTACTTAATGGACTTCGTAAAAGAGAAGTCGTTAATCTAACGAGCGAAAGAACTGAAAATAATTCAATAAGTCAAAAACATCAACGTTCTCAGTCACTTGTGAGGACACATTTTCACGCAAGCAAGGTTTCATCGAATCACAGTTAAAAACCATATGCTTAATTGTCAGAATACTGAAGCATATACACTTGACATCAGAGCAATCTGGAGAGGTCAGGGAAGGCTATGTCACCTGACTGAATGACACAGAAAATGAATGATGAGCGCCAAAAGGCTGCTCTCAGTTGGGTCTACCCAGGTAGGACAGCATGTTATGCAAATGACTCATGTTTGTAAAGCGCATAGAGCTTGGTCTCTGACCGTAGACTGGCGTTATGTAAGTATCCATAAGTATCCATAATCATGTAGTAGCAGGGGGGAGAGCGTGAACTTGTTAATTTGCTGTTTCCAGTTCGAAGATATCAGATAGCACAGTGACTTTTTTTCTGATTTTCAGGTGTTGATGATACAACTTTCACTGCGTGATGTAGATAATTAAACTCTCAGGGAGTGACAGAGAGAGAAGGAAGAGGGGTGGGATGAGAAACTGAAATAGATGATATGGTAGGTGGGTGTTTTTATCATTGTCTGTAACGTAATCGTCTGTTCTTTCTTGGGAGTCCATCGTAGTACGGTGATATCACCTTGTGTGTTCTCAATGATGAGTGCGCAAGTATACTAGTTCCGCAGTCCCAAGACTAGAGGCACACAGGGGCCCGCAAGTGTTACAACGGTAGTCTGTTGGCTGGGGGAGGGTCTGAGGCTGCTGTGTGACGTCTGTTTCTTGCAGCATCGAGACACTGTCGCCAGTTCTCTTCAAAGTCAGCCTACGCTCTGTAAATGAGACCTTCATGCTGGTCTGGTCTGCTGCAGAGTCTTTCAAGTTCGCGTGGTATGAATGCCGCTCCATTCGAGGTAGCTTTTCATTTCCCTGTCTCCGTTAGCCTTCAGTACCATCAGTTGTCTTGAGTGTGCGACTGTCGTCCGTTCTGATAGCATTGCCAGTCCAGCGCAGCTAGGCGAATTGACTTGAAAATCGTCAGTCCAGCACTGACGGGCATTTACTGGTTTGTGATTCTGTCCTGCCAGCGGATGTTCATGATCATGCGTAGCGATCTCGAATGGAGCTGTTCCAGCTTCTTGATGTGCCGACGATACGGGTCCACGTAAAGCCATACACAGTTATTATAATGCAGTGTCTGCTGTCAAGTTGTAAGTCATACATAAATTGTATAAAAAGTAAGAAAGTGTATGATGACATTTAAGCGTGTATATGTTTGTAATAAGTATTACTGTATGTATGATGATATATGAGCGGAGTTGTTTGTTTTTTCTCTGATAGAAGGCCAGTACATTTATATACATGATCATCAGTCAGCAGAGAGCAAGAACTAGATATAATGGAATTCCGTGTCTTCTTAGAGGTATATTTGTGATCATGTAACTGGAGGAAGCAGAAAACGAGACACAGGAAAACAGCTCACAAAGAGATGTTTCAGAACAGCTATTGTGATTGTCTAACCTGTTCTGTGCTTTGTATAACATCGTGAAAGTTTTTCACAGTTTGTTGATTCTGCTCACGAGAATCCATACGGCCAGGTCAATATTTAACTTGCTCTTAGCTCTTCCAAATGACTCTCTCTCTCTATCCATCTCTCTCTCTCTCTCTCTCTCTCTCTCTCTCTCTCTCTTTCCATTTCTCTATCTCTTTCTTTTTCATTTCACGCACTAAGAAATAGAGAAGACCAGAAAAAAGGAAAAGAGTGAGATTTCGTGACCACTACATGGTACCACCACCATCACCAACCATCCAACCAGCGGCGTTTCGTTAATAACCAGTGACAAACAGACTGTCAGTAACGAACGGGGAAAGGTGTGGGAGAGGGGAGGACCTTCCAAGCAAATGGACAAGTCACCACACACACACACACAACAACAACAAACAAATCGACCCAATCTCCAGATAGAAATCGGCTCTGGCGGAAATCCTGTCGGCGTCGCCGGCACAGTCCATCTGGAGGCTGATGACGACAGACGAGACTGGTGATGGAAGCCTTCTCTAGACCTTTTTTTCCGGGGGGAGGGGGGGTGGTGGGGGGGGGGGGAGGTGAAAAGAGGACCCCGGTTGTCATCAAGCCTCACAAGGGACACAGAGGCCAGGCTGTCTTGTTGGCTTGTCAGAGGGAGATAACAGGCGGGGCGGACAGTCACTGACTGGTCCACTTATTCCAGGCGACAGCCACGCCACCTAGCGGCGGCCATCATCAGACCAGGCGTGTGCCGCGGGAGTTGTCTTATCTCTCAGGGTCTGCGTCCGCTGGACTGGACATAAACGCGTCAACGTCCGTCGGTCGTCTTCGTGGTTGGGTTGTCCGGTCTTGGCCTTGGGGGGGGGGGGAGATGGACGACTGGGTGGGGAAGACCCAGGTCACCCGAGTTGAGAAAGGAAGCTTTTTTTTGCTTTTTTTTTCTACCCCGCGCCGGGTGGTCATTCAAGTTCACGTGTGTTTTTTGTTGGGTTTTTTTTGCAAGTAGGTGTCAAAGCGTTTGGACTGGTCCAAATGTTCTGTAACATTTCTGCTGCATTAAAAAGAAAGAAAGAAAGAAAAAGAGAAACGGGGTAGATTGCTAACCTTGGCACAGTTATACCCAGCGCGCTGGTCAGGCCTTGTGGGGTTTGGGAGGGGGTGGGGGGTCATTGAAGATGAGTTGATGTGGAGTGATAAGTGGAGTGATGGCCTGGAGGTAACGCGTCCGCCTAGGAAGTGAGAGAATCTGAGCGTGCTGGTTCGAATCACGGCTCAGCCGCCGATATTTTCTCACCCTCCACTAAACCTTGAGTGGTGGTCTGGACGCTTGTCATTCGGATGAGACGATAAACCGAGGTCTCGTGTGCAGCATGCACTTAGCGCACGTAAAAGAACCCACGGCAACAAAAGGGTTGTTCCTGGCAAAATTTTGTGGAAGAATTCACTTCGATAGGAAAAACAAATAAAACTGCACGCAGGAAAAAAACAAAAACAAAAAATGGGTGGCGCTGTAGTGCAGCGACGCGCTCTCCCTGAGGAGAGCAGCCCGAATTTCACACAGAGAAAATATGTCGTAATAAAAAGAAATACAAATGCAAATACATATGTGAGTTAACACAGGGTCGGGGTTGACGAAGGCTTCAGACGATGAGAGATCTTTGGTTGCAAGGTGTATGTGGGTATTTCGAGTGTTCTTGATGTATTGCCACGGCGCATTCTGGTAGTTAGCTGTGCTTCTGGTTTGTGGAGCACATAAAAAGGAAAACAAGCGGGACAGACTGGTATATTTGTATTATTAGTTTTACCACTTTTTTTTCTCACTGAAGTGATTGATATCACGTATGACTTTGTCAGCAGGGGGACACAGAGGGTGATTTGTTGTTCTTGTTCTTGTTGTCAGATCGTCTGTCTCTGCTGATGAAATGAAGACAGATAAAGCCTCCCGGCGCCAGACTCCTGAACATCCTCCTTTTCTCCTCAATAAAGAAGAGCCACACAGTCTTGACTTATCGAAGAATCTCGTAGTTTGTCGACAAAGTATGACCTGTATTGGATGTAGAACGCGGGTGATAAAGAAGGATCGATACTGTGTACGACTCTCCATATATACACACAGATGTAAAGATGTATATGTACATATATGTAGATAAAGATAGGTAGGTAGATGTGTAGATATATTTATAACGATATATGAAATATATATAAAACGAACGAATATAATTTTATGTGTGTGTGTGTGTGGAGAGAGAGAGAGAGGGGGGGGGAGGGGCACGGAGAGAGACAGGAACACACGGGCAGGGACACATAAATCGGGGACTGTGTTCTTTGTCCTCTTGTTCTGTTCACAGGTTCTGTTGTGTAGCGGAACTTCAGAATGCAGTAGAATATTCACTTCCTTTTCTTGACTTAGCTGCGATGTATGAAAATGCAAGGACGAATGTAATTTCGAGAGTAAGAGAGAGAGGGAGGGAGAGAGGGTCTAGCGAAGGGAGGTAACTCTGGTTCCCTTTCTCATCCATGTCTAGATGCTGTGGTGTCATTTGCCTGCAAAGTAGGTCAAGGGAGAGTATCAAGAAAACGAAAGAAAGAAAGAAAAAAATAGCGAGAAAAACAAACTTTTTTTCTCTCTTACATTTCCCCAGCAGCGGTGAAAGATTTTTTTGTTTTGTGTTGGTTTTGGTTGGTTGGTTGTTGTTTTGTTGGTGGCTTTTTTTTTTGGGGGGGGGGGAGGGGCGAGGGGGAGGGAGGGTGTTAGGAAGATCATTGCCCTGTATGCTATATTGTATATCCTCCTGAGTGGGGACGGTGGGTGTGATGGGGGGGTGAAGAGAATCGATATGCCAAGGACATCCGAATGATGGCAGTAGTAGTAATAAGGTGGAGTTCTATTTAGGCGGTGGATGGAGTGAGTATGGTAGGGAAAGGGTTTTATTATAAGAGCAGAGGGGAGGGCAGAGAGGAGAGGGGTGATGGCACAAGAAGGTCGTCAGGGAGTTGGAGGAAGAGAGTTTCTTATAAGAGCAGAGAGGTGAAGAGGAGAGGAGAAAGGTGGTGGTGGCACAAACGGGGGTTCGGGACGGGGAGATTTGGAGGGGGGGGGGGCACGGGGGGGGGGGGGGGGGGGGCTGGGGGGGGGGGGGGGGGTGAGGTCGTCGGAGCATCCCATTATTTCACACAGTAGTGACCTGCTGGCCTCAGCAGCCTCTGGAGGGGCCAAGTGGTGGTGGTGACTTTTTCCCCCATCCGTCGTGGTGGTGGTGGTGGTGGTGGTGGTGGTGTGGCGGCGGCGGCGGTGGCGGCGGTGGTGGTGGTGGCGGTGGTGGCGGTGGTGTGGTGGTGGTGGTGGTGACTTTTTCCCCATCCGTCGTGGTGGTGGTGGTGGTGGTGGTGGTGGTGGTGGTGGTGGTGGCGGTGTGGTGGTGGTGGTGTGGTGGTGGTGGTGGCGGTGTGGTGGTGGTGTGGTGGTGGTGGTGGTGTGGTGGTGGTGGTGGTGTTGGTGGTGATGGTGTGGTGGTGGTGTGGTGGTGGTGGTGGCGGTGGTGGTGGTGTGGTGGTGGTGGTGGTGTGGTGGTGGTGGTGGTGTGGTGGTGGTGGTGGTGGTGGTGTGGTGGTGGTGTGGTGGTGGTGGTGGTGTGGTGGTGATGGTGGTGGTGGTGGTGGTGGTGGCGGTGGTGGTGGTGGTGGTGTGGTGGTGGTGGCGGTGGTGGTGGTGGTGGTGTGGTGGTGGTGGTGGTGTGGTGGTGGTGGTGGCGGTGTGGTGTCCGATCCCTCCCTTCGTGTTTCAGCCTGGCGGGCGGATCTCGTTAACAGATACTACCGGGGCTGGTAGTGTTGTGTGGCTGTAGCAGGACTTGGTGTTTCACTGTCCGCGCGCAGCTAGCTAATAAGGTCTGCTTTGGGGGGTGGTGGGGGGGGGGGGGGGCTGGGGGGAGTTGGAGGGGGGGGGGGGGTGGAAACGTTCCCTTATGCTTTCAGGGCTGAGTCGTGTCTTGTTTTGTTTGTTTGTTTGTTTGTTTTGGTGGTGGTTGTTTTGGTTTTCTTTTTCAAGGGGTGGGGAGGGGAGATGCTGTTTTTCCCCTTGTGAAGAGGAGGAGGAGGAGGAGGACAATGGTGGAGCAGTAAAATGACAGAGGATTTTAGCTTGAGGGAGGGTTAGGGGGGTAGTTGCGGGAGAACGTTAAGACGAAGGGTATTTATTTATAGGAAGAGGAACGTTTGACACGAAGAGATGGTTGACTGGGGCTAAGTTTGAGAGGAGAAGGTGGTTGGGAGGGAGAGAGAGACAGACAGAGAGACAGACAGACAGACAGAGAAAATCGGTGATTTTTGCTGTGTGTTTGCTGAGCATCGCCCCCTCCACCCCCCACCCTCCACCCCCCCACCCCCCACCCCACCTCCCCTCCACCCTCTCCGAGTACTTATACCGGCTCAGAGCGTCGGATGTTCGTTTTCATTCGGAATTTTACCTTTAGAATTTAAAAGGACGAATCGTTTTGGGTTTTTAAAGTCAAAGGTAAACGACATTGCTTTGACTCGAGAACACGCGGCATCTATTGACCCCTGAATCTTGAACAGGGCTGTGTCTTGAATTTTGTCTCGTAGATTTTTATGTGTTTGTTTGTGTGATCATTTATTTATTTATTTATCTATCTATCTATCTATCTATCTATCTATCTATATCTATATATATATATATATATATATATATATATATATATATATATATATATATATATATATATATATATATATATATATATCGTAGTTTCAGTTCCTCAGAGAACACGACATCTTTGACTCTTGAAACATGAGCAGGGGTGTGTATTGATTTTTCCCCACAATGATATTTGTTTATGTGTTTGTTTGTGGTATTATTTATTTATTTATTTATTAGTTTCAGTTCATCGAGAACACATCTTTGACTCTTTGACTTGCTGAACGTTGACCTGAACACCTTTGACTTGCTGAATGTTGACAATGAACATCTTTGACATGCTGAATATTGACCCTAAACACCTTTGACTTGCTGAATGTTGACCCTGAACACCTTTGACTTGCTGAATGTTGACCCTGAACATCTTTGCCTTGCTGAATGTTGACCCTGAACACCTTTGACTCGCTGAATATTGACCCTAAACACCTTTGACTTGCTGAATGTTGACAATGAACATCTTTGACATGCTGAATATTGACCCTAAACACCTTTGACTTGCTGAACGTTGACCTGAACACCTTTGACTCGCTGAATGTTGACCCTGAACACCTTTGACTTGCTGAATGTTGACAATGAACATCTTTGACATGCTGAATGTTGACCCTGAACACCTTTGACTCGCTGAATGTTGACCCTGAACACCTTTGACTTGCTGAATGTTGACAATGAACATCTTTGACATGCTGAATGTTGACCCTGAACACCTTTGACTCGCTGAATGTTGACCCTGAACACGTTTGACTTGCTGAATGTTGACCCTGAACAACTTCCGCTTTCGGTGACATCCCGGATAGATGCCAGTGAAAGGCAGTCTGATCTGCCACGTTCTTGGTGTCAAACTTTTCATCCATACAATACCCCTTGACAGACACTGTGTTTTTTCCGGTGTGCTGCACTCTTAATAGGAGCCATTATGTTCATATTTAAAAGAGGAGGGATTTGTTTTAACGTCCCGTCACACATATCTGTGATTGAAGACATTTTGTTAGAGTATGAATGTATGCATTTGAGAATTATCGTTTGGAAGAGGAGTGGGGGTAAGGGGTGAATGGTGAGATGTGGGAAACCAGGAAATTCAGATTTAGATAATTTTATGCCACAAAACAACAAACTAAAACCCCGTTTCTACTTTCGGTTTTAAAAGAGGAAAATGTCTTGCTTTGCAGAAGCTGCACACACACGCGAACGCACGCACACACACACACACACACACACACACACACACACACATACGCACGCACCTACACACACACACACACACACACACACACATACGCACACACGCACGCACGCACACACACACACACACACACACACACACACACACACACACACACACACACACACACACACAACCAACACAACACAACACAACACAGTAGTTAAAAGAGTTAACGGTTTCAATTTCAAAGTCAGATTACGGAAAGCGGTTGCAGTTATTCCGCCCGGCTTGGCCTTTTCTTGTTCCATCAAATCACCCTTCGTCCTCTCCACCCAGTCCTCAGAACCCCTCCTCCACCCTCCCCACCCACCCACCCACACACACACACACACACACACACACACACACACACACACAC
>NC_134878.1:56346069-56348569 GCF_041734735.1 Babylonia areolata | reverse complement strand
TGCCCCTGAACCAGAACTGAAGCCAGCAGAAGAAGGTATGATAATCGTTGAAGAGGGTGTTTACGCACAGACATAATTATATATCTCAGAGGGTGCAAATTTGTTATACACCAGCTTGGTCTGGATTACATCTGCTACGATAATATTATCAAAACACCACTCACCCCCCGCCCCCCACGCCCCCTCCCCACCTCCCCCCTCGACTATCTGCGCCGCGTGGCGAGATAATTTAGTACCCCTGGTGCCCTTGCCAGGAGTGGGGGGGGGGGGGTGGGAGGGGGCTTGTATGTGTGTGGGGTGAGGGATGTGTGTGTGTGTGGGTGGGTGTGTGTGTGGGGCAGGGGATGGGAGTGTGGGGTGTGAGCCTTGTATGTGGGGGGAGGGGGGCAGGGGTGTGTGTGTGGGGGGGGGTGTGAGTGGGGGCAGGGGGGGAGCGTCGTGTGTGTGGTATGTGCGTGTGTGTGCGCGCGCGTGTGTGTGTGCGCGCGCGTGTGTGTGTGCGCGCGCGTGTGTGTGTGTGCGTGTGTGTGTGTGTGTGTTTGTGTGTGTGTGTGTGTGTGTGTTTGTGTGTGTATATGTGTGTGTGTGTGTGTATGTGTGTGTGTGTGTGTGTGTGTGTGTGTGTGTGTGCGTGCATGCGTGTGTGTGTGTGTGTCCCTCAAACCCTTGGTGCGTGTACCCGCCGACCTTCCATCTTTCTTGGCATTTAGTTATCTCCGGAGGGAGACCGGCTGGTGGTGGGGGATGGGAGGGGGAGTGGGTGGGGGTGGGGATTATAACAGGAATGAAAGAAAGAAAGAAAGAAAAAGAGGTGTGTGTATATGTGTGTGGGTGGGTGTATGTTAGTGGTGGTAGGCAAGCGCTGGAGAGTTGCTGAGAAGGGGTAGAGAATGTGACAAGATAGCGTGCAGTGTGTGAAAGCGTAAATCCCTCTCATGGTGGTGGGATGCGCTGTTTGTTATTCCGTTTCTTGCTGCTGAGTCGCCTCCCCCGTCCCCCCACTCCTCCCACCCCATCCTGCACCTCATCCTCCACCTCCCACCACCAACACCACCACCACCACCTCCAACCTCCAACCTCCTCCCTCCCTTCTTGGCACCCACGTGATGTCCGTCACGCCATGTCAGTAAACCCTTCCCGCTTTTATGATTGCACTGCACTATGGAAGCACAAACACGTGCGTATAATACACGAGGCTACCACAGACATTGTCATGACCCCTTACCGATAACTAAAGCTTTACAATGTTTTTTCCATTCTAGTTTTTAACATACACACTTTTTGGACATTGGTGTTTTTTTTGTTGTTGTTGTTGTTTTGTGTTGTTTTTTTTGTGGTTTTGTTGTTGTTGTTGTTGTAGAGGTAATCATTTAAAAAGGGGTTGGTTGTTGTTGTTTTTTTAAAGATCTTGTCCAGTATGTGGTGGAACAAAATCAAACGAATTTCATTGTGCAATATCGAACAGTTATACAAAGCTGCACTACATTTCACTGTCCTAGGCTGTGGTGCTGCAACGTGCTGTGTATTTTGATTATGGTTTTGTTTTTTGGGGTTGTTTTTTTATAGATGCAGATTGAACGAAGTAGGCGCTGTGTAGGTGTGTTATGGAAAAAGGAAAAGAACAAACAAAAAAAAGTGAAATCAATTTATTACGGCCCCCGCTTGTAATGTGATATGTATCTTTGAACACTGCGGTGCTTTGCAGAAGGTGTCTTTGTGTACGTCAGCAGAAGAAAGTTGGTTTTTGTTGGGTTTTTTGGTGTGTGTTTTTTTGTTGTTGTTTTTTTTTGGGGGGGGGGCGGAGGGGGGGTGTTTTTTTGTTGTTGGTTTTGTGTGTGTGTGTGTGTGTGTGTGTTTCTTGCCTAAGTATAATCACATGTGTGTGACGATAATCATAGTGCTACTCGTATGCGAGAATGAAATCTTGCCGAAATAAAACTAGTTGCCCAGTCCTTGCTTTGGATCCAGTTAAACTCCGCACATACTTTGTGGAAGTTCTGCAGAAAGTCTAAGGACCCTTGATTCCAGAGCTTTTGGCTTGCGATTTTGCTTTGTCAGGTCTTATATATGTGTGTGTGTGTGTGTGTATATATATATATATATATATAGAGAGAGAGAGAGAGAGAGAGAATCAGCAGCCTGACAACCCACACACCTTTAGATTATAATGATACCCTTACCTCCGCTCTTTCTCAAAATCACAAGCAAACCACTGAAATGAACAAATCCAAACTCAACACCCACCCGCGCGCACGACCCGGCATAAAGCGAAATACGATTCTGCGATGATAATTTGACATGAAATAAAGCGAAATAATACGAGGTTAATTAAACCATTGTGTGTTGTTGTTGTTTTTTAAAGGAGCGAAATACGGTATTATGAGTAGCAAATGAAATTGAATTAATCAAAAGAAAAATAGAATGATACAAACAAAAATGAAACTTTTTATTATTATTATTATTATTATTATTAATTCAATTCAATTCAATTCAAAATAAT
>NC_134878.1:56253569-56333569 GCF_041734735.1 Babylonia areolata | reverse complement strand
AATGTCTAGCGTCCAGACCACCACTCAAAGTCTAGTGGAGGAGGAGAAAATATCCGCGGTTGAGCTGTGCTCAGATAGCCATCACTCACTCGTTGATGGTGATGTTGCAGGAGCAGTACGTGTTTGTGTAAAATTATCTGTTGTTGGCTTACATCTGTGGAGAAATCATCATCACCATCATCAGTCATCACTATCATCATCATCATCACCATCATCAGACATTATCACCATCATCATCATCACCATCATCATCATCACCATCATCAGACATCATCACCACCATCATCATCACCATCATCAGACATCATCACCACCATCATCATCACCATCATCATCATCACCATCATCAACAGCAGCACCATCATCATCATCACCATCATCATCAGTCATCACCATCATCAGTCATCACCATCATCACCATCATCAGTCATCACCATCATCATCATCACCATCATCAGACATCATCACCACCATCATCATCACCATCATCATCATCACCATCATCAACAGCAGCACCATCATCACCATCATCAGTCATCACCATCATCACCACCATCATCATCATCATCATCATCATCATCACCATCATCATCATCACCATCATCATCACCACCACCATCATCATCATCATCATCACCACCACCATCATCATCATCACCACCATCATCATCACCACCATCATCATCATCACCACCATCATCATCATCACCACCATCATCATCATCACCACCATCATCATCATCACCATCAGCATCAGCAGCACCATCATCAGTCATCACCATCATCATCATCATCACCATCATGTCATCACCATCAGCAGCAGCAGTACCATCATCAGTCATCATCATCACCATCAATATCATCATCAGTCATCACCATCACCATCACCACCATCATCATCATCACCATCACCATCAGCAGCACCATCATCAGTCATCACCATCATCATCATCATCACCACCATCATCATCATCACCATCACCATCAGCAGCACCATCATCAGTCATCACCATTATCGTTAACTGTGTTACAGTATTGATGTTGGTGATGTTGCAGGAGCAGTACGTGTTTGTGTAAAATTATCTGTTGTTGGCTTACATCTGTGGAGAAATCATCATCACCACCATTATCATCATCACCAACGTCATCAATCATCACCACCGTCGGTAGCTGTGTTACAGTATTACAGTTCTCTGTGGCTGCCTTCACCTCTACACTCCATCTCGCTCACTACGATCAGCTTCGGATCCACTCTGTTTACACATACCCAGATTCAAGCTCTCGACTGTTGGCCGCAGTTCTTTCTCTGTCTCTGGACCTTGCAGTTGGAATGAACTTCCTCTTTCGCTTCGTCAAGTCTCCACACTCAGCTCTTTCAAGTGTGGCCTTAAAACCCACCTCTTCCCGAAATAGCCTCCCTTCCCTGCCTCTTCCTTGTCTGCAGTTTCTCCAGTTTTAGAGTTATGCATGCGTGTGAATGACTGGTGCGAAAGCGCTTTGATTTGTCTATGCACAAGATTCAGCGCTATATAAATACCATTATTATTATTATTAGTGTTGTTGGTGGTAATGTTGCAGGAGCAGTACGTGTTTGTGTAAAATTATCTGTTGTATCTGTGGAGAAATCATCATCATCATCATCATCACCATCATCGATAGCCACATCACAGTGTAGTTGTTGGTGATGTTGCAGGAGCAGTACGTGTTCGTGTACGACAGCCTGCTGGAGGCCCTGATCTGCGGAGACACCACTGTTTCCAGCCACGCCTTCCCGGAGATCTATAACGACCTCTGCCTGTTCGACTCCGACATCGGCAAGACCAAGCTGGAGGAGCAGTTTGAGGTGAGCTGTCTTCTGTGACAGTATTGCCATCAACAACCAAAGAGCGGCAATGGCCGAGTGGTTAAAGCGTTGGACTTTTCACTCTGAGGGTCTCCGGTTTCGAATCTTGATAATGGCGCCTGGTGGGTAGAGGGTGGAGTTGTTTCCGATCTCCCAGGTCAACATGATTATGTGCAGACTTACTAGTGTCTTTCCCTTCCCTTCGTGTGTATACGCACGCAGAAGATCAAATACGCACGTTAAAGATCCTGTAATCCATGTCAGCGTTCGGTGGGTTATGGAAACAAGAACATACCCAGCATGCACTCCTCCGAAAGCGGAACATGGCGGGGTAAATGAAGAACGGTCATACACGTAAAATGTTACACGTCTGAGTGTGTACGTGAGCGTGCCTAAAATCTTATTGAATGACACAGGAAACGAATGATGAGCGCCCAATGTCAGCCGGCTCTACTCAGGTAGACAGCCTGTTGTGCAAATGACCCCGAGATTGTAAACTGCTTTGAGCTTGGTCCTCCACCAAGGATAAATGCTATATAGTACCCATATTAAAAAAGAATTTTAAAAGTATGAGAAATAATGACATGTCTTCAAAATCCGCCACCCCACCCCCAGCGCACATCAGTTTCAAAGGGTAAAAGAAAATTTTAATTGGACTGTTTAAGTCAAATTGAGTTGTTCTACTTTGTGAGAAAACCACTATTCACGCATTGATGGAAATGTTTATGTATAATTATATTCAGAGAGGGGGTGAGGGGGCCGGTGGCCAGTAGGGGGGTGGGGGTTAATGAGGTGTGTTGAGATACTCTCTCTTCAGCAGTATTCTAAAGAAGAGAGAGAGAGAGAGAGAGAGAGAGAGAGAGAAACTCTACACAACAAACAATATCTTAACCCAGTTACAAACTTTTTATTTCGTCAGGAAAAACAGACAAAACTGAATACCTAACTTTGTATGTTTTTTGTTTCTTCTTTGCTCATCAAAATACGGAGGATGTGTTTTCTTCTTCTTTTTTTTTCTTTCTTTTTTTTTTTTTTTTAACGAAAGTCCAAAAGTTCGAAGGATTTTTCTCCCCGGTATTCACTTACCGTACACGGCTGTGTTCTCATCCTGGCCATTCACGGCACGCAATGATGATGATGGTGTTTTTTGAACTTCCGCCCACGTCATGTTCACGTTCGTGCACGCGAGGTTTCGCGAAGGGACTGGGGGTTATGATCGCGATTATTTCAAAGGAAGGAGAGGGGGGGTGGGGGTGGGGGTTAAAAACCTCATGGGATCTCATCACGTCACGCTGAAAAAGTGGCCAGGAGGGGTGAAGAGGGGTTTTTTTTTTTTGGGGGGGGGGGGGGGGGGTGACAAGAATTTTGAAAGTGTGGTTGTTGACTTCACGGTATAAAAGTTCAGCTCAGAGAAGAGGAATGAAAGTGTTTTGAGCAATTCAGTTTCAGTTTCAGTAGCTCAAGGAGGCGTCACTGCGTTCGGACAAATCCATATACGCTACACCACATCTGCCAAGCAGATGCCTGACGAGCGGCGTAGCCCAACGCGCTTAGTCAGGACTTGAGAAAAAGAAGAAGAAAAAAAGAGTAAATAAACAATAGATAAATACATAAATAAGTAAATAAATAAATAAATAGATAAATAAATAAATAATAATTATAATATGAAAAAAAGGTAATAATAATGATAATAGTAATAAATAGATAAATAAATAAGACAACAATGATGATAAATAAGCAAATAAAAGCAAAACATGAAGACGCACATTCACACATACACCCACACATGCATAACAGATATGCGCCAAACATGCAGTTTCACAGATATGAAAGCACAGTCAAATACACATAAACGTACATGAGCCCCAACACACACATACACACACACACACACACACACACACACACACACATGAGCCAAATGAGCAAAAAAGTTTGAGCAAAACTCTTGAAAGTGAGTGGAAGTTCTGCGTTCTACCAGTAACATGGAAAAATCATTTCCTAGGTACATTGATACGTTCGTAAGTACTGTACATTCGCACATACATGTACGCACACATGTTTTTAGCAGAAACATATATATTTACTTACGTTGTTGTTGTTGTTGTTGTTGTTGTTGTTTTAATGAATTTCATGGTGTGTGTATGTGTGTGTGTGTGTGTGCGCACGTGCGTGCGTGTGTGTGTGTGTGTGTTTTAAACGACCACTCATGGTCAGAAACGAAGTGACAGATTACGGTCTCTGTAACTTATCACTGGAACAGGGCCCATATTTCTGTGCAGTGGGAAATAACATTCCGTCAGGTGTTCGCTAGCTGACACGTTTTCAAAACACGCATGTGTACCCAATCCGCCGAGGCAGAATCGGTGAATTAAGTGTTAGACTTCTGACCCAGTGGTCATTGTGATCAGGGACTCGTTTCACCAATGGGGGTGGTGGTGGGGATGAAGGGGTGGGGGTGGTGGGGGGGTCTTGGGAAAGGCAGTCTCCTTCAATCCTCTCAGGTGTGACACTGGGTACCTTGCTTCCATCGAGGTAGGTGAAGACAGCGGTTCAGTTCAGTCCAGTTACTCAAGGAGACGTCACTGCGTTCAGATATAGATATAGATATATATATATATATATATATATATATGCTACACCCCACATCTGCTATGTAGATGCCTGACCAGCAGCGTAGCCCAGCGAGAATAGGACGGCGGAAGGAAAGGAATAGGCCCCGCCTTTCCGATGCCAGACTATATACACAGTGGATGTGACTTTACTGCCCCCCGATGGTCATAAAAGGCTGCAGGACCTTTTAACTTTAACCTAATACACTAAAAATGGCATTATACCAGGTGTTGTGACCAATCAGTCGATCGACCTTTTAACTTTGACCTAATACACTAAAAATGGTATTATACCAGGTGTTGTGACCAATCAGTTGGTCGACCTTTTAACTTTAACCTAACCTTTTAACTTTAACCTAATACACTAAAAATGGCATTGTACCAGGTACCAATCAGTTGGTCGAACGTTGGATGTCTGTAATGTCCTTATGATGTCTAGTAGGACTCAAATGGCTGCTTGAAAACTTGAGTTCGTACGTTGACAAAGCTATTCCAAACGTCGAACCGTGTTTAGGTTTTTCGAATTTTACGATTAGTACAGATAGCAGTCTCTTTGTAAATGCTACACTGTTTTTTGTCAAAATCGCTGGAGAGACGGAACAGCGAAAATGTACTCAAAAAGAGTGAGGTGGTGATAGTATACGTGATCAGATTTCAAAGTTTCGAAATGTTTAATTTCGGTGGTTTGGTTTTGGTTTTGTTGTCATTGTTGTTGTTTCTGATACTTATAAATTCGCGTGTTGAATGGATATGTAGCCTAACAAATGAACTATGTTGTCCTCTCTCTCTCTCTCTCTCTCTCTCTCTCTCTCTCTCTCTCTCCCCCCTCGCTCTCCCCTGTCCATCCTATATATATCTGCATACTTACCTACCCACATGATATACTTGCTCAGGCCTTTCATCCCTATGTTGTCCACTATTCAGTTGAGTGTTTAGTTCTTCCTGTTTTATTTTAGCTGAGATGTGTGCAACACGTGCGCCCAAATGTATACAGGTCGGTTATATTCAAATTCTTGCGTTCTTGCGCTCTCTCTCTCTCTCTCTCTCTCTCTCTCTCTCTCTCTCTGATTCTTATTAACGGAAAGATATTGACATCTCATCACAAGGATGGTGGTTCCAGATTCTGAAGCTGCTATCGACAACCATAGAAAGAGACGAGAGTACGACAGCATTGACGCCAGACAACATTTTCAAGAACAGGTGTAAAAACATTGTGCCAGGTGAGAGACGTCTATCAACATCGTGTGTGTGTGTGTGTGTGTGTGTGTGTGTGTGCGCGCGCGCGCAGACGTGTGCGTGTGTGTGTGTGGACGTGTCCGTGTGCGTGTGTAAATATTGTGTCAGTTGAAACATCACCCAGTGATGACAAATGTCAGCATTGTAATGTTATTATCAAGTGTGTGTGTGCGCGCGCGCGCGTGTTTGTATGTCTGTCAACATTGTGCCAGTTGAAACATCACCTTGTGATGATAAATGGCAGCATCGTAATCGTAATGCCAGGAGCAAGTGTCTGTGTGCGTGTATGTGTCCATGCGTGCGCGCGTGGGTGTATGTGTGAGCAAACATGGTGCCAGTTGACATATAACATAGTGATAATAAATGGCAACATCGTTTTGTCATCAACGTGTGTGTGTGTGTGAACGTGCGCGTGTGTTTTTATGTGCGTGTGCGCGCGCGCCCCGCGCATGTGTGGGTGTGTGTGTGTGTAAACATGGTACCAGACAAGACATGACATCATGACAGATGGCGGCATCGTTAATGTCAGAGACAGGGTGTGTGTGTTTTCTTTTCTTTCCTTATAATGGTTTTGATTTTCCCCGTGTGGGTGAAATTATTCCAAGGTTGTGTACGTGTGTGTGTGTGTGTGTGTGTGTGTGTGTGTGTGTGCAAATGTGTGACATGCGCACGCGTGTTTCTATCGACCCCGTCGGGGATTGATCACACCATAAAGACGTTTCTTTCCACAGGAGAATTAAATTCGTCTCACCACAGGCGAAGTGGGTTGGCTATGCCAGGCATAGTCTGCTTCTATAATACACATGTATAAATGTCATCACACACTTGTCCCCCCTTTTTTTTCTTTTTCTTTTTTTTAAAGTCAAGTACTGATTAAGTAATAACTTCAGTCTTTGACCAGACGTATAGACGAACTTGTACAAAAGTGAATTATTGTATGTGGACTGGGTTTAAACTGAGCTGCACGGCACAGAGAAAGAGGGCAGATCATGCCAACAAGGAGAGCATCAAAGGCACGCACTTGAATTGGAGGCAAGTCACGTCTCAGCAAGAAGGCTCAGGCAGACAGAGAACGCCGCCCACGTACAGAACAGGGTCTGACCCTGCCCTCAACATCAACAGCGCGACTGCAAATCCCCCACTTGGCCTACAGAGAGAGTCTCGTGGCTAACAACACGGCTATATCTTCATCGAGATCGAGGGACAGCCATTATACGTTTATTAATTTTTGTTTTGCTCACCAGACTGCAAATTCCCCCCACTTGGCCTGCAGAGAGTGAGTCTCTGTGCGTGGCTGGCTGCACACGGCCATGTCTTCATCGAGACCGATCGACAACCATTATACGTTTATTATTATTATTGTTATTAACTCACTCAGTACGGCCAGTCCTCTCTTCTCCTCTACACAGACCCCTCGGATGTCCAGTGGGTGTCTGAATGACACAACCTTTAGCTCCCGTCGTCAGAATTGTGGTTTTCTTTGTCAACATTTACCTCTTCAGTATAAGAGCCTTCCGATTGCAATATTTTGATGATGGTAATTGGGGTGAAACGCTGTTAACATCATCTCTTTCGCCGTTCGTATGGAGAGAGTTAATGTTTGTGCATTTTGGAATCCATTCGTCAGAACAGCCTTGACAGATTCAGTAAAAAAAAAAAAAAAAAAAAAAAAAACGCTTATTGAAAAGAATGAAGGAAGAAACACTTTTTTTTTCTTTCTTTTTTTCTTCTTTTTTTTAAATATACAACAATCCTTTACTTTCTCAGAACTTCGACAAATAGGCCTACTCAACACGCACATTGACAGACTTGGGGGCGGGGCGTAGAAGTGGGAGTGGAGTCCTTGTTATGACAAAAGGCAAAATTTTTAAACTTATCTCTTGCGTTGTACACACACACACACACACACACACACACACACACACACGTGTGAACAAATGGCACGAGAGAGACATAGTGGTTTCAATGCGAATTCGTATGATCTCTCCTGTCATTAATTTTATTTACATGGTATTCGTTTGTGTGTGCGTGTGTGTGTGTGTTTGGAGCGGGGGGGGGGGGGGGGGGGGACAAGCACGAGGGAGAAAAATCGCACTGGTGTCCATTTGAAAGAAAAAAAAATCACTAAAACAGAAAAAACAACAACCCTGTAATCATCATGAACGCGTGCGCGTGCGCGTGCGTGTGTGCGCGCATTTGTGTTCTGCATGCGAGTACGTGTTTTCGCAGTATAGCATTTCCCCCTGCCCAAATCCCCCCCCCCTCCCCCCCCACCCCACCCCCACCCCCCCATCCCCCCCTTGCCTCACTCGAATGTCCCGCTGTTTTTTCTGTTCTCAACTGTACGCCTCACCAGACTGAATCTCACTCCATCAATGTCTGGGTTCGCCTTCACCAACGCTGGCATTGGGCAGTCGTGCGTGATGCCTCACAGTGAGCAGCCACACATTTTTCGGATAACATACATATTCCACCCCTCCCCCGCCCGAGATTGGAGTTAAGAGGACTGAGGGGGAGGTAGGGGGAGATGAGGGTGCTGACCGAAGGGGCGGAGGGAGGGGACTGGCTGGATAGGGGGGGCTTAAGAAGAGGGTGGATGGGTAAGGGGAAAGGATGGCGTGCGCAAGCCGCTTTCTTCGGCGCCAAAATGTCGCGCATAATTGTCGTCTGCAGTGGCAAAAAAAAAAAAAAGAAGAAGAAGAAGAAGAAAAAAGAAAAGGAAAAAAAAGTATTTTTAAAAAGGGAGACAAAAACAAAAAAGAGAGAAAAGAGGAGCATCTACCCGCAGGGAGGTGTGGACTGTCCGCCATGTTGGGTTGAAGGATGGCGTGTAGCGCGCATGCCCGGGCGGACGTGGTGGTGATGTAATGTCGTCTGGCACGCGCTTGCCATCCCCCCCCCCCCCCACCCCACACACACACACACACACACACACACGCGTGATAAGCTTGCCTGTTGGAGGCGAGGCTGTAACGAACGTTTCTGTGTTTTGTTTCGTTTTGTGTTGTTGTGTTTTTAGTCCTTGTTGCCTCCCCACTTGACACACACACACACCCGCCCCCCCATACCCCCTTCTCTGTTACAAAGTGAGACAAGAGTCCCAGTCCATTGTGCCAACGTGGAAAACAGCGGAAAGAAGTAGGAGGGGAAAAGAAAGGGGAAAAAAAAAGGGGGGGGGGGGACAAAAAAAACCTGAAGATGTACCACTTAAAAGAAACTTTTTTTTACTTTTTTTTAGATGGATGGCAGACGCCCGTTAAAGTGGTTAAAAGGGGTGGTGGGGGAGAGTGAAGAGAGAGCTCAGGAGAGAAAAAAAAAAAAGAAAATGAAATTCTCTAGGGACAGGGAAGGGCTGAATTCAGATGACAGCTCCTTCACTTTTTTTGACATCTCCACTCTCTCTCCATCCCTACCTCTTCTGTCCGTACGTATGTATGTTTGTGTGTTTCCAAGTACAGAGGCCGGTGTCACCTTTGATTGATACCCCCACCTTCTGAACATGTCATTTGCTCATTTTTAGTGCAGTGTTGTTGCTTTCTTTAACTGGTCTCAGTTAGTCAATATACAAGGGTGGATACACGTTTGCTTAATTGTCTATTCCTGAACTCCACAACTCTTCTAACCCAGCTCCAACTTGTCACACAGATCAATTCCCATGCCCTTTCTGTTAGACTAGAGTCGAGTTTGAAGTGGATTCATTCCAGTAAGGAAATACAGCCGACTGAAATATATGTTTAAATAAAAATAAAGATAAAAAATCGTAGCCGAAAACTGTCGACCACCAGAAAGGAGGGGTTTTTTTTTGTTTTGTTTTTTCCACGTGACATGTCAGACTGAGCTGACTGGTTGGGAGTCTTCCTATGACCCAGGTGACTGAGTCCATGCTTCAAACACCGGTACTTCTTTGAGATAAGAGAACGGACACAATAATTTTATGCACATAGTTTACCCAGCTACAAGTAGCACGTCAAGTTTTTTTTAACGTCAGCAAAAAGTGACCGTGTTTTTGGACTCCCCCATTTTACGCTCACTGTAGATTTTTCATGTCTTGTAGTCCACCACGCAACGTGTCAAAGTTTCCCAACAGTGAACTTTTCAACAACTGATTTTTTTTTTTTTTTTTAATTACTGTTTATTGATTTCTGTTGATTATTTGCATGTCATATTAAGCAGTGTATCACACTTTAGTATCCCAAGTTCCTGGAGCTGAATTTAGGATGCTAAAGTGTGACCATACCCATCTTTGGTGCATGTGAAAGAAAGAATATTGCATGGTTTGGGGTGGGGTTTTTTTTTGTTGCAGCCAATCGTTGTCGGCCATATCTGATGACACCCATAGATGGCTCAAACGATTACATCAATGCCGTCTTCTTGAATGTGAGTCTCGTCTGTCATTGTGACAGCGTGTGTCTGCATCATATTCATTTGTCACTGTGTGCTAGTGTCTGTCTTTCTCCTATGCCAGATGATAATGTCAGTGCCATTTGAAATCTTGAACTCTATCTTTTGAGTAGTGGGTATACGTATGTTTTAGAGTTCTATGTCTTGTTTTCAGTGATACGCATACTGAAGCATATGATAAGCACTGTAAGAACATCAATTTATTACTACATAAAGTTAACTGTCTGTCGGTGTGCTCTTCTGTCACCAACAATGAACATTAGTAATATGGGTGCATACTTATTTCTCAGAATTTTTGACTCACTTGTGTAAACAAAGTGAGTATGTTTTAACCCGGTGTTCGGTTGTCTGTGTGTGTGTGTGTGTGTGTGTGTGTGTGTGTCTGTGTGTCCGTGGTAAACTTTAACATTGACATTTTCTCTGCAACTACTTTGTCAGTTGACACCAAATTTGGCATAAAAATAGGAAAAATCCAGTTCTTTCCAGTCATCTTGTTTAAAACAATATTGCGCTTCTGGGATTGGCACAAAAAAATAAAGAATGAAGCCTAATTATATGCAAACTGCATTTACTGTTATATTTATATTTTTTGTATTCTCTAAACTTGGCACTTTGATCCGATATTCTGACCCAACAGCTAGAGCAGTCATTAATATCATTTTTTGTTCAAACAGGAACTTCTTTTGCTAAGCATGGAATTTTTATTTATTTTGCAAACGTTTTGGTTCGGATAGTAAAAAAGGGAAATTACTCTGTAATGCTAGTGGAGTTAATTTGCTTTAAACTGATCTTTCTCATCTTAAACATTACATTTTGAAACAAGAGAGGCAAGGCCTTCAAGACTCACTTGTGATGCACTTTTTTTTTTAAATCCAAGCTTTTTATGTATTGAGTATAATTTCAAAATGTAATGTTTAAGATGAGAAAGATCAGTTTAAAGCAAACTAAGTTCCCCAGCAGAGTAATTTCCCTTGTTCTGCTATCTTCACCAAAACGTTTGCAATAAATAAAACTTCCATGCTTAGCAAAAGAAGTTCCTGTCTGAACAAAAAATGATAATAATGACAGATCCTTTGTTGGGTCGAATATCAGATCAAAGTGCCAAGTTTAGAGAATACAAAAAATATAAATATAACAGTAAATGCATTATACTCAATACATAAAAACTTGGATTTTTTTAAAAGTGTATCACAAGGGAGTCTTGAAGGCCTTGCCTTTCTTGTTTTTCTTAGGTATTCACTGGAGTATGTGCTTCTACCGAAACAGGTTATGTAAACAAACAGTCTATGTTTTCTTTTTTATCACGATTGTGGAGGAAAGTAATTCTTAAGTTGAGAAGAGATTGTTAAAGATCGATTCTTTATTTAAAAAATAATAGAAAACGTGGGGTGAATTTGCTGTGTGGGAAAACAATTTGTTTTGCCTGATGTGACTGCGGTAAAACATGCCGTCTGCATGTCACAGTTCAGCAATTTATATATATAAAGATATATATATGTTATTATTATTATTTTCAATCCTCTAAATATGCACTCACACTCTTGTATTGATCTCTTTTCCTCAACCATTAGAAAATCCTCTACCCTTCTCTCTCTGTATTTTGTCCATGTGTGTGTGTGTGTGCGTGCATATGCTTATGACATTTCAAATTGCTACATCCTACTCAAAATTTAAAATGAATAAAATGTGATACAAAAAATGTAAACCCGCACACAGGAAATGACCAAACAAGCTTCATAAATACAGAAACCCCCGCCCACCCCATACACACATGACAAACCAGTTGTGACTAACTGGAGACTAAGGCAAGGGAAGTAATCTTTCATAGACAGCTAAACAGATCCTGGGAAATTGTCCCCCTTGTTTTGACGTGGATGTAACTTCATTTTATGTTGGTGTTCGCAGTGAGCCTGTGATTGCGTAAGTTAATTTTCATGTGGATTAATATAAGTGTTTTCGATTTGATTAATTGATCATACATTAATTTCAGTTTGTGGGAAATGTAAGGTATAACTGCTTGCAAGCAACTGGTCTCAAGGCATAACTTTTTTTTCCCTGTGTGTTTTAATGTTTTATTTTTATCTTGTTCTTTAAGCATAAACAGCTGACAGAGAGGTTTGCTGCGACTTGATATGTAGTCCTTCTGTCACAAGTGTTTGTTTTTTCAGATTGTTTTGTTTTCTTATATTTCCAAATGTCACCATGCAAATGCAATAAATCTGACAGGAGTAACACGAAAGTCTTTTTTGAAAATGCTACAATATAATCAATCTGACAGGATTACACAAAAGTTTTTATGTATTTAACTCCTGTCATAATGCACAAAACCTGGTGTGGTTTTAGGGGGGGTGCAGCACTGCTGAACGCTTCACGCAACATTCTCCATTTCTAGCGGTCATGGGATACGGCCTCGAGCCTCAGTGTACACAAATACAGATCGCTAGATGTGAAACAGGTTTCTTCACAGGTAGAAATGTAAACACTGCAGCAAGAGTTATTATTAAACAAAAGCAGGAACAATACAGATGAGTGTTTTTGTGATCCGTTGCAGACTTTACGGTGGAGGGACGGGTTGCTGGTATTTTGTGTCCTTTATAAAATCTTTGGGGGATTATTCATTCCGGGGAGGAGGGGAAAAAAGTAAATGTGTGACATCTTCAGAAGACCATGGAATAACAGGCCCATCGATTCGGATGAACACGATATATTTTGAGGTAGCTCAATGTGATGCTCACAGACCCAGCTTTTAGGGGAGTGCAGCACTGCTGAACGCTTCACCAACATTCTACATTTCTGGCGGTCATGGGATACGGCCTCGAGCCTCAGTGTACACAAATACAGATCGCTAGATGTGAAACAGCTATCTTCACAGGTAGAAATTTAAACACTGCAGCAAGAGTTGTTATTAAACAAAAGCAGGAACAATACAGATGAGTGTTTTTGTGATCCGTTGCAGACTTTCCGGCGGAGGGACGGGTTGCTGGTGACTCAGATGCCGCTGCCCAACACAGTGACAGATTTCTGGCGCCTGGTCTATGACCACAAGTGTCACACCATCGTCATGCTCAATGATGTGGACGACAAAGATGAGGTATAGATGTCTGTTGTGACCTTAATTACGAGGGGTGTTCATTAAAGATTTCCCCTTACTTCCAGTTATATATATATATATATATATATATATATTGGAGGCTGAAATTGCTTATGTATAAACAGTACATATCTCTATAGTTCATGTGGTAACTTGCATCTCTGAACTCGTAACAGTTTCTTGCGCAGGCAAGGTCTTCGCAGCTGCTTAAAGCGATGGGAGTAGTGTGTCACCCTTGGTGGTACCTATGTAGTTTCAGTTTCAAGGAGGCGTCACTGCGTTCGGACAAATCCATATATGCTACACCACATCTGCCAAGCAGATGCCTGACCAGCAGTATAACCCAACGCGTTTAAAATCAAAGTGGCCCTCATGGGGGCCTATGTAGAGAAGAGACTAATGACTGAGTCAAGTTTCGTTCCTGTCAGTCCATGGGAAATCTTTTATGAACATCCCTAGTATTGTCAACACCTCGTTATGCGTCAGTCATGTGAAATGACTTAAAGTGTGGGTGTACGGATGAGTACAAGTGTGTGTTGTATGCATGCATGCAAGACTTTACAGTTCAAAGCATCCATATTATAAGACAGTTTCAACATTTACTTGATGGATGTATTCCGCCGACGGTTAAAAAGCTAGTGTATGATGTAAGTACTGTTCACAATTATAATGGTGATTTTCGTTTGACATTTGCATGCAGTCACAGTGCCTGTGTTTCTCTGTCAGACCTGTGAGCAGTACTGGACAGAAGAGACTTGTGGAGGGAGTTATGGCCCCTTCATTGTGGAGACCACTGCCCAGATACGCTCGGACCCCAGCGTGACGCTGCGAGACTTTACCCTGACTAATATCACCAAGGTCGGTCCCAGTGTACATGCATGTGAGGGGGGGTGAGGGGGGAAGAGGAGGAGGGAAGGTGATATTTTGTGTCCTTTATAAAATCTTTGGGGGATTATTCATTCCGGGGAGGAGGGGAAACAAAGTAAATGTGTGGCATCTTCAGAAGACCGTGGAATAACAGGCCATTGATTCGGATGAACACGATATATTTTGAGGTAGCTCAATGTGATGCTCACAGACCCAGCTTAGCTAGTAATGATAGTTAACTCGTAACGATTGGTGTTATTTTTGTGCCCTGAGTTTATGCAAGGGCGGGCATCCGCTCCTTTTATCTCCTCCCCACCCAAAAGCAAGTAGTAAAGCATTTGGATCAGTCCGCAGGCTTTGACAAATCCTTGAAACGTGAATTTTGTGACGTTGACAGGCCCAGGCAACGCCCAGACTGATCCGTCAGTTCCACTTACACCGGTGGGCGGAGGGGTCGGCTATCCCTGCCTCCAGCCGGGCCTTCCTAGACCTCATCGCCAGCGTGGACTCCTGGGTGGAACAGACCGGCTTCATGCCCATCGCCATCCACTGCATGTAGGCCTCTCCAATACCTTGTGTTTTGCTGTCTTCGTTTCATTTCCCTGTGATGTGGTGTGTCCATTCACAAAGACGCACACACACACACACCCACCCTCCGAATACACCAACATGCATACCAACACACATAATTTCACACACCCCAAAACACACCCCAACACACTCTCAACCACCACCACACACACAAACAATTCCCACCAACAACCCCCAAAACAAACCCTAACACCACCCCGCCAACCCCCCACATGCCCCAACCCCCTCCCCAACACACCCTCTCACTGTCTCTTGCACACACACACACACACACATTCAGACACTCAAACTCACAAACACTCCTACTCTGACAAACACTTGATCTCACACGCACCAACACATTCAGTTACAGAATACTTTATTAGCTCAAGAGAAATTCATGCATGGTGTATGCTTCACAAACAACACACAAAAAGGCATAAAAGTGCTCAAATGCCAAGTTGAAGGACCTCACAATCATTCATTCAATATGAACACACCCTTTCACTCACTCACACATATACCAACATGCCAATGCGTGCACACTCCCATTCTCTTGCATTTAACACACACACACCAATGCCCCTCCATACACACAAGACATACATCCCTTCCCAACCCCCATGCTGTGTAGTCTGAAGGTTAATCAGTTTCAGTAGCTCAAGGAGGCGTCACTGTTCGGACAAATCCATATACGCTACACCACATCTGCCAAGCAGATGCCTGACCAGCAGCGTAACCCAACGCGCTTAGTCAGGCCTCAATTGAAGCTTGATCTCCCTGTAAGTCCACGATTTCTTACAACCCATTTCTCTCACTTTCAGTGAAATCGTGGGATTGTGAGAAGTGTGTGGCTGTTTCCCTCCCACATTTTCTCTTAATTGCGAGAAATCGTGCGGTCATCCCCATTATTTCTAAGAATGTGTGAGAAAAGTGTGGGAAGCCCTGTTTATTTTTTTATCAACACTATTTCCTTTGTCATCAGAGTTGGTTTCTTGTCTTTTCCCAATTCCAATCCAAGCCAAAAATGTGAGAGAAAAAGAAAAAATATTTTCATGTTCTGAGTGTCTATGAAACTGATAATCGATTTTCAGTGCAATCTTGCGTACAAAAGAATGCCGACACAAACAGATGAACAAAACAAGCATGAAATGAACAAAAAAATCATGACAAAAAAAGGTTTCATCACAGCAAATATCAAAACTATTTGGTCCAGTTATCATGCTCCTTATGTGTGGGTAAAGCATTGTGAAACTTTTTTTTATTCTATTACATCTATGCAGAAAATTAAATCATTCTGATGTTTTTCCCCAACATCCCTCTGGGAAAGATTGGTTCAAGTCATATCATTCTATTTATTTATATTTGTGAGTTATACACACTGCCTCAATTTGGCTGTTTGCTATTGATTCCGATGTCGAATGTGAGATTGATGCATCACAGTGATCCATTTAATTAATGTGAAATACAATAAGCAGATGTGTTTCAGTGTCATTGCTGTTGATGTCTTCACTAACACCACTGTCATTATCATGACTGTCGTCGTCATGCCCTCTATTTCTCAAAATTTTGCATTGGGAAAAGACAAGAAACCAACTCTAATGACAAAGGACAGGTTTGTAATATATAAAAATTTAAAAAAGATAGGGAGACTTCCCATGCTTTCTCACACATTGTGAGAAATTGTGGAATTGCGAGAAAGTGTGGCTGTTTCTCTCAATTGCAAAAAATCATGGGGGCACCCCCGTGAGATAAATCATGGGACTGCGAGAAACCATGGGATTCAGAGAAATATGGCCTTACCCCCACCCCCTCACACACACATGCCTTTGTGGTATTGAGAGACTAATTCACCTCCATTGTGTGTGGTCAGGAACGGCGCCAGTCGCAGCGGCCTCCTGTGTGCGGTGATGCACATCCTGGAGCGACTGCGCAAGGACAAGGAGGTGGACGTCTTCCAGGCTGTCAAGCAGATGAGGCTCAACCGCACGCAGTTCATCGACAACATGGTAACGTGTCTGCACACTCACATTAGGTTTCACCCCCGAAAATGAAGTATGGCTGCCTACATGAAGGGGGGTGGGGGTAAAAACGGCCATACACTTAAAAGCCCACTCGTATACATACAAGTGAACGTGGGAGTTATAGCCCACGAAAGAAGAAGAGACAATAGGTTTCCGCTTTTGCAGTGCAAGTTAATGAATGGTGTTGGTTGAAATCGAATCGACACCATTTCAAATCAGACGAATTCACAAGTATGGTAATAGTTTTGCCCTGAGCTCCATCACTCAAAGAGACGGGACTCTGTCTTGGAGTTGGCTGCTCTATACATGCACAGAACCTAAATGGACTACTTCAGCTCTTTGGATCCACTCTTGACGGGCACTCTTACCTTCTTGACAGAAGAAATGTCATTGTTACATCATCAATGACATCAAAAGGGAAATAACTCTGAAAGGCTGAAAATTCATTTGGAGTGGTATATCTCCAGACCATTTTATCAGGGGTTTTTTTTGTGTGTGTGCTCTTTTTTTCCCCTGGCGGTCAAGGGTTACCCTCCAGTTTTAAGCTCCATGGTGGTGTGAAAGCGTGCAGACCAATCCATACATGCAGCATCATATCTGCTTAATTTTTTTTTAAAGCAGATGTTTGACCTATGCATGAAAAAGGTGTTGGTCAGGCCTTGAGGGCTAGGGCCTACAGAAGATATGTATAAAACATGTGAAAGCAAAAGATGTAAAAAATTTTTTTTTTTTTTTTTTTTTTAAAGCCTCATTCAGCGTACTTTTGCATTCATACAAATGCACTCATCCACACAGATACATAAAGTACATGCAACACAATGAACATACTCAGGCCCCTACCCCTTACAATTACACTTCTGCAATGTGCGTCTCGGACACATTGGCAGAATTACACATGCATAGACACACACACACACATTGTATATTTGCTACAATCACACACACACAAACTACCACAGTTCTGTGGTCACAAAAAAATTCCATCAACCTCTCCAAAGCCATAAACACAACTAGCACAAGGATTCACCTGAGCAGACATTGATCAAATATGCACCTCATTTGATCGATTTGTCAGGCAGGACACAGCAGTCAATGTTTATTACATTAACCAAATTACCTGCTTTTATGAATTACAATTACTACTGAAATGAATTCAAGCTAGTAGGTATGCAGTTTATCACCCATACTTGTTTACTTCAGCATTGCGATAGTGATTCCCCATTCACGGGAACTGACTGAAGAAGAATTACATAGTTGTCGGGGTAGCTAGGTTCACACACCAGGATCCATGGAACAGTTACTTGTGCATAGTTGCCAGACAAATGTAAATTCTACTCCGTATCAACTGGTGAAGCCAGTTGTCATGTGATATCTATTGGAAAAAGTGAATGTGATTGAGCTCAGTTCTGTAAATGTAAAAACTTTAACATATATCTTGTGTGTGTGTGTTTTGTTTAATTTATCATTTTATGCAAATGAACTTGTGCCTGTGAAATAAAGTGATTTTTTTTTCTAAGCATCAAGACAGTCTGTCCTCATTTTTCTTGAGGTGGGACACGTTTCCTAAGCTTTTGAATTTTCTGATGAAACCCTACTAGCATATGTTCTTCAGTATAATGTATGTATTTGGGAAGGCTCATGTATTTGGGTATGTCTAATGTATTTGGAAAGGCCTACATATTTGCCAAATCAAATTAACACAAATTCAACACAGATGCTCAAGTATGGCAAGTTTCTGATTCCGCCGCCGATACAAAGGACTGGGAGCATAGAGTTCCCTTCCCTGTACAACCACAGATTTCGGAGGGGCCATCGACGGGCACAATAGCCAAGTGGTTAAAGCGTTGGACTGTCAATCTGAGGGTCCCGGGTTCGAATCACGGTGACGGCGCCTGGTGGGTAAAGGGTGGAGATTTTTACGATCTCCCAGGTCAACATATGTGCAGACCTGCTAGTGCCTGAACCCCCTTCATGTGTATATGCAAGCAGAAGATCAAATATGCACGTTAAAGATCCTGTAATCCATGTCAGCGTTCGGTGGGTTATGGAAACAAGAACATACCCAGCATGCACACCCCCGAAAACGGAGTATGGCTGCCTACATGGCGGGGTAAAAACGGTCATACACGTAAAAGCCCACTCGTGTGCATACGAGTGAACGCAGAAGAAGGAGGAGGGGCCATCTCAGCCCAGTGGGTGTACTGTAACCTACATCATGAAATGTATGTGCAAAAGATAAATCCAGAACTACTTAATGAGAAAGGTAGACACAAGCAGTGTGTTTGTCAACACCGTAACAAGTTATTGACCTCTGCGTATATTCAATTCCCGATTGTAAGCAGGAGAAAATAGGTCATTTTATTGTGTTTCCATGTGATGACTAACCTGTCAATGTCCCATTCCCCCACCCACCCAACCCCCTCTTTTTTCCATAATCAGAAGCTTTTATCACAACTATTACAGAATGAAAATAAAATTTCCAAGCATGAACAAATAAACTGAACAACAAATATGAATAAGAAAACCATTTTAACTCGATCCATTCACATGATATAAGAAAACCATTTTGTTCAAACCCGTCCATTCATGTGATTCATGCAGGTGATAAGGCAGAGAGGGAGGGGGGGGAGGACCAGGGGTTAACCATCACAGAACAGTGCAGGGGTGGGGAATAGAACCCATCTTGTATGCTTATTCATGTTAGGGATCTTTCAGTTAGTTTCTATTGTTTCTTCTTATTTTGTGTGTTAAAAACACGTAAAGCACTTTGAGTTCTATTAACAGAGAAAAAACACTGAGTAAGTGTTCATTATTTCAGTCATTATTATTATTACAACACCAATTAAGCTGAAACCAGCACAAAGACGTGGAATGTTGTGGCACACTGACCTTACTGTGTCCACCCCAAACCAGTACAAAGACACTGAATGTTGTGGCACACTGACCTTACTATGTCCACCCCAAACCAGCACAAGGACATGGAATGTTGTGGCACACTGACCTTACTGTGTCCACCCCAGACCAGCACAAAGACATGGAATGTTGTGGCACACTGACCTTACTGTGTCCACCCCAAACCAGCACAAAGACACTGAATGTTGTGGCACACTGACCTTACTATGTCCACCCCAAACCAGCACAAAGACACTGAATGTTGTGGCACACTGACCTTACTGTGTCCACCCCAGACCAGCACAAAGACATGGAATGTTGTGGCACACTGACCTTACTGTGTCCACCCCAGACCAGCACAAAGACATGGAATGTTGTGGCACACTGACCTTACTGTGTCCACCCCAGACCAGCACAAAGACACTGAATGTTGTGGCACACTGACCTTACTATGTCCACCCCAAACCAGTACAAAGACACTGAATGTTGTGGCACACTGACCTTACTGTGTCCACCCCAAACCAGTACAAAGACACTGAATGTTGTGGCACACTGACCTTACTGTGTCCACCCCAAACCAGCACAAAGACACTGAATGTTGTGGCACACTGACCTTACTGTGTCCACCCCAAACCAGTACAAAGACACTGAATGTTGTGGCACACTGACCTTACTATGTCCACCCCAAACCAGCACAAAGACACTGAATGTTGTGGCACACTGACCTTACTATGTCCACCCCAAACCAGTACAAAGACACTGAATGTTGTGGCACACTGACCTTACTATGTCCACCCCAAACCAGCACAAAGACACTGAATGTTGTGGCACACTGACCTTACTATGTCCACCCCAAACCAGTCAAAAGACACTGAATGTTGTGGCACACTGACCTTACTATGTCCACCCCAAACCAGTACAAAGACAATGAATGTTGTGGCACACTGACCTTACTGTGTCCACCCCAAACCAGCATAGAGACATGAATGTTGTGGCACACTGACCTTACTGTGTCCACCCCAGAACCAGCACTAAAGACATGGAATGTTGTGGCACACTGACCTTACTGAGTCCACCCCAGACCAGCACAAAGACATGGAATGTTGTGGCACACTGACCTTACTATGTCCACCCCCAAACCAGCATAGAGACATGAATGTTGTGGCACACTGACCTTACTATGTCCACCCCCAAACCAGCATAGAGACATGGAATGTTGTGGCACACTGACCTTACTATGTCCACCCCAGACCAGCACAAAGACACTGAATGTTGTGGCACACTGACCTTACTATGTCCACCCCAAACCAGCATAAAGACACTGAATGTTGTGGCACACTGACCTTACTGTGTCCACCCCAAACCAGCACAAAGACACTGAATGTTGTGGCACACTGACCTTACTGTGTCCACCCCAGACCCGCAAAAAGACACTGAATGTTGTGGCACACTGACCTTACTATGTCCACCCCAAACCAGCATAGAGACATGGAATGTTGTGGCACACTGACCTTACTGTGTCCACCCCCAAACCAGCATAGAGACATGGAATGTTGTGGCACACTGACCTTACTGTGTCCACCCCAGAACAGCACAAAGACATGGAATGTTGTGGCACACTGACCTTACTGAGTCCACCCCAGACCAGCACAAAGACATGGAATGTTGTGGCACACTGACCTTACTATGTCCACCCCCAAACCAGCATAGAGACATGGAATGTTGTGGCACACTGACCTTACTATGTCCACCCCCAAACCAGCATAGAGACATGGAATGTTGTGGCACACTGACCTTACTATGTCCACCCCCAAACCAGCATAGAGACATGGAATGTTGTCACACACTGACCTTACCATTTCCACCCCCTCTGTGTGCAGGAGCAATACAAGTTCTGTCACGACATCCTGGTGGAGTTCCTGTCCAACCCGGACAGCTCCTCCTCCATACACACGTGACCTTCCCACGGTGCCTCTGTCTTTCTCTCGCTCACCTCCTCATTCAGGACCTTTGACTTGCCAGCCTAGCGTTCTGCACAGAATCATTCATTTTGACCGCATGAGCTGTGAAAACAATAATGAAAGTTTTCCATTAGTCTAATGGACAGTGTCGTCGATGGTATGTCATCCGTGATTGTTTACAATAGATTTGACGGTTATGATTTAACACCAAGACAATATTTCCTACCATGTGTTCATGACTGGCTTTTTTTTTTTTCTTTTGTTTTCTCCAAGTGTTCAAAGTTGTTACCTGTGACTACAGGCATGTTATGGCAGGTGATCTAATATTTCATTGACTTGTGAACACTGGTGGAAAGTAATTATTCACTGTTGTGCACACAAATACAGAATTATTCGTACTATCTCCATAATTATGGCTTCCCACATGAACAAAAAATCTGAAAAACAATCAGTGTTTGCTGGTGTAATTCAGCTTGGTGTGTGTGTGTCTAGCCTTGATTAGGTTTTAAAGCTGTACTGAAAAGAAAAAAGAAAAAAGAAAAAAAAAAAAAAAAAAATCACAAAGTGAAGTCTGTATTGCCTTTGTGTGGTGACTTGTGCTGTGCATCTAACAAGAGTACCCATTTTATTTTTCTGTTACAGTTGATTGACTGTAGGCTTAAGAACCTCTGCAGTATTATCTTATTTAACCCGTGTTCATTGCTGGTCATTAAGAATTTTTTGTTCTTTTGTTTTGAAGGAAAGCGTTTTCTTTCCTATTATGTAACTATCATTTGATGAAAGGCTCACACCTTGAAGACAGCGATGCTTACACACCTACCACCACCACCTTGCGCACAGGTAAAACAGAGGAACATACCAAGAAAACTGGTCTGTATCCGTGTACCTATATATATATATATATATATATAATATGTCTCTGTGTGCAAGATAATGGGATCACAACAAGTAACACTGACTTCATGAGGCGTGCCTTTGCCTTGTCTGTCCCAAACAGCCCTTGCTTATTTTTAAATGTTTGAAGCCAGTGACATCAACCTACATTTGACTTTTACAGGATTCAACTGTTTTTGTTTTGTTTTTTCATCTCCTAAGATTCAGTTGTTAAACTGTTTGGGTTTGTTTTGGGTTTTTTTGGTTTTTTTTGTTGTTGTTGTTGTTTTTTAATCTCCCAGGATTAAATTGTTAAACTGGTTTTTTTTTGGTTTTTTGGTTTTTTTAACTTTCCAGCACTGACCTACTGCACCAAACTGAACTGTTGCTTTTGTGGGTTAAAATGATTTTCACTTTTAGAGAATTATGCAAATGGCAAGCAAGTTTCAAGTGACATGATTCTTCTTTATTTTCAAAATTCCAGTCAGCACTGGATGTGCTCCGTCAGTACCCAGATATAAAATGAAAGCAGCACTGACTGTTTAAAGGTCTGTGTGTGTGTGTGTGAGTGAGTTTACTTTGTTGCTCGGGTCGTTTAACACCACTTAGGCGCCAGGTATACTTTTTTTTTTACTTTTTTTTTGGGGGGGGGGGGGGGGGGAATTAACCTAGCTATAAATGTTTACCATTCACCAACCAATTTGCCCAAATCTTGCAAATTTCTATTGGTCTGTCTGCTGGCTGATTACAACTCGACATCTTTCTCACGGAATATATTGAAAGGGAAGTGAATGGAGTGCTGGCCGATATAATGCATAAAAAGCTTTTGGACAGGCAGTTTAAGATTGTGCACTGTATTTGTTCAGTCTGAGATGAAAAAGAGTGAAGCAGAACTGAAAATTTTGTTCTGCACAGTACAGCTTACATCCTGACTCAGCCAGGGCAGATGCCTCTTACACACCAGCCAGCAGTCCATTACATCTTTCATCTCAAATTATGCTAGTGGACAGACTTCATCAATCCTTGCTACCTATCTTCCAGATGTCATCAATCACACACTGACCAAGGAATATTATCACACCATTTCTCATCTGAAATTTCAGTGCCAGTAGGAGACTTTTCCTCCTCATTTCCAACTCATTTCAGTTTGCCTTATCAGGTAGGCAGAAACAACAGATTGAACTTCAACAACCTGCCAGTCTTGACGTAAAAAAAAACAAAAAAAAACAGAAGCCTGGTCATTATTACACTGCTGAACACTGAAGCCTGAAAACATTTTAAATAGTACAACTGCAATTCCTCTATCTCCCCCTCTCTATTCTTTCCAAAAGTCAAACTCCTGGATTTCACATGCAGGATTTTGTTGATATGTCAATTTTGTTCAAACTGTAATTTTTTTAAAACTATTCTTTAATAGCTGGTTTTAGAGAAGTACATGAGATTTTTTTTTTTTTATCAAACTGTTGAAAACTTTACATAACAGCAAAACTAATTTCTCTTATTGAGATTTTTTTTAAAGTATGTTTTCGGGGGCGGGGGGGGGGGGGGGGGGTTGTTTGTTTTTTTTTACAATTAGCTACTTATTGTTTTGTGAAGAGTCATCTAATGATTTCATACACAGTGTCTGACCAAAGATCCACTAAGCACATTTCAAACACACATCACGACCAGAGGCTTTATCATGCGAGTCCTCCCTCTTAATGAGCTTTTTCCCACCGTTTCATCAGCTTACCTTTAATATGTACTGCTCTGTTTGATCAATTCATTTGTGGTTTGTTTTTGTTGTTTTGTTAGTTCGTTCTTTTTTCTTGTTTTCAGTTTTTAAACATTTTCAGCTCTAAAATGCCCTTTGCGGTTTACTGAGCTCAAAACATGAACTGAAAACAGATGTTACAAGGTAACAATGGAATAAAGGGAACTGTGCGCATATTTTCATGTTATGTTTTTTTATATGCCCTATACATATGTGTGTCATGAATAGCGCAGAAACGAAACTTGTACATAGTATCTTGGAAACAATCCATTCTGCTTTTAGACTGCTAGAAATGTTTGCATTTTTGGACAGTGATGCGTGAATAACGGGGTACTTCCACATAACAGATTTAAGCGGGCATATCACTACTTAGGCAGAGCGTGTCCACAAATATTGGATGCATAGTGCTAAACATGTGGAAATACTTGTAAATGAATAGACTGTGTAGAACTACATTGACACTGATCTTTGTTAGATTGCTGGCCTCTCAGCTTTTTGTCTTGACCCCGTTTGCTGTGAAGCATCGATAAGATTGCTTTATTGTGCTCATTTTACCTATAGAGTGCAACAACTGTAGTTCTGTATAATTGCTGCCTGTACCTAAACTTCTGAACAATTCAACTGAATGTTTATGATGGAATTCGTGTACCTATGGAAGCCAGTTTGCTTTTACACAGGGACACAAAAAATCGATCAGCACTAAAAGACAATACTGTGAATAAAAGCAGCCAGATTTGATCAGTCCAGTGGTAGTTAAGTGGCTGGAGGCTGCTGGGCAGACATTAACCACTTGAGTGCCGAAGAATTTTGTAAAAGAGTGCTCTCCCATTGCCAGGGAATTTTGAGGATTCAGGGGTAATAAATTAAAACTTCAAGCACAAAAACTATATGAGATATAGAACGAAAGTAAACGTTTCTGTGAATGAAAATAAATGTGGATTCCAAATCCAGGCTTTTCTCCCAATTATTTTGAATTGAGATAAATATTCAGGCATTTCTAAGTGAAGACAATAATTCTTATGCCTTAAAAAAAAGTCATGCGGTAAAAAAAGAAAAAAAAAAGAATGACACCCCACAGGAAAAACAAAATACAGCTGTTAATTTACATGCTTATTGTCTGAAACACCTGGAAATGAAAATAAAGTTCATGATAAGAATCAAAACACTTGCAGTCATGTACATAAGTGATAACTGTCCCACCAACCACATGCATGTTCTCAGAAGGTGAGACTTCAAGCTTTTCTTACACCTGAGAGCATCCCCCTTTAGAGGAGAGAGAGAGCGCTCTGATTATGTATATTCCTTTCATCCTGGCTGAACTGTTCTGGCAAAGTGTCTGCTGTCTCCTATAAACAAATCAGTCAAATGATCAGTGACAAAAAGCATGCAAAAGTTAAAAAAAAAATAAAAAAACAAACCATGATTCCTATCTATTGTCTGTCAACCCTAGATATTAAAAAAAAATCATGGATGATTGCCTGTTGCCATATCCCTGGCAGTTGATTGCTGTGAGAAGACAGTGAAATGACAGCTAAGCCACACCCTTTTACCATGCTTTCTGTCTGGCCTTTGACCTAAGGTCTTAACACCACTCCTCTATCTTTCCTCCCCTCTCTTCTCAAATTATGTGAAAGTATGGCGTCATCACTGTCAGTCATGGTCACTTGCTCAGAAATTATATCTGATTGGGTAGATGGACTGAAGAAAGAATAGGATGTTGTCAGTTTCGTCTCTGTCACTGACATCACCAAGTTCAAACCAATCACAAGACAAGACAGATCCATCTCTCATTATACATAATCATCAGCACAGCTTGCAAAATTGTGTAAATCCACTGACTGGGACCACGGTCTTCACTTGAAGTATCCGATGCCTTTTTGGCATGCAAGGCAAACTCTCTTTACATGCGCGCTCCAAGTGGTCCAGAAAAATGGGGTCTTCCGCTGGATGAATTATCACTAAAATAGTATGCTTATAATCCAGACACATTAAAAACTAACCATTCAGAGTCTGTTTATGTTCACTGTACCAAGCTCCAATGAAAGGAAAATCAAAATACATGCAGGATGTCAGTGGACATCTTACAGGCACTATGGCAACACCTTTTGCAGGACGTCAGCCGACGTCTCAAAGGCACTCAACTGGTTAATAGTTGATTACTGTTGTGTCGCAGACTTTGTTGCCTTTGTTTACGCTTCCAATGTTTTGTCATTTTCCATTGAAAATATGCTTACTGTGAAGAGCAAATATACATACACGTGATGAGATTGCGAGTGGGTGTGTATGCCTGTGGTTTTTGCCGTTGTGTGTGTGGGCACGTGGGGGGGTGGGGGGGGGGGGGGGGGGCGTGTTTTGTCATTTGAGGTCGAATACTGTTATCTTTATTGGACTGGGTGCCTGATGTGATATCAGATTTATCACCCACCCTTATTAAACAAGGGGAAGAGCATTTCCACCTGACATGAAGCTCTGAGTTTGTGGGTGCATGTGTAAGAAAAAAGGACGTATGTCCATTTTGTTGCATGGGTGGGTCGGTCTGCATGTTTTGATTGGGTTTTATTTTTGTTGTTGTTTTTGTTTGTTTTTGTTTTCTGTTCTGCAGACGGCAGTTAAGACGTCCATTTCTTATCCAGGTTAACTGTTTCTGGACCTGAATGTTCAAAGCTGCTGACTTGTTAGTTGTGTTGCATTATACCATGTCTCTCTGTACATACAGCAGGAATCACTAGTCACCACCTGGACCCCTGACGCTTGTCCGTAGACATTCAACATTGTCAACTGCTTTTAGTTTTTTTCAAGTGGGGTAAAGGTGCATGGGGTCAAGGGAAACTGGGAGGGAGGGGAAGATGGGGGTGGGGGATGTGCGGGGGGATGAGGGCGGGGGGGGTGTTGGTCACCAGACTGTAGTGACTAAATATAAATAACCTCTCTCTCTCTCTATCTCTCTCTCTCTATATATATATATATAAATAAATATAATTATATGTCTGTGTATTTATCTCTCTCTCCTCTCTGAAAACATTCTGCTCCTATCCACACTGACTCAGTGCCCTGGACCTGAAAGCCTATCCCCTCCCACAAAGTGTCACAGATGGTCATTTATGGCCTAGTTTGTGCACAGCATGACGCTGTTTGTGCAGGCTGACCTACATCTGCAGAGCCTGATAACCTTACCATAATCCTATGTACATAAATAAAATGACAGGATGGGGGGGGCTGGTTTTCAGCTGATTATGATTATACTACCTTACTTTGTGAAACTTGAGCACTGGTTTTCAGCTGATTAAAACTTGCCTACGTATGTACTTATACTGTGAGTCTGAGTGCTGGGTTTTCTTCATTCTCACCTATTTATATATAACAAGGAAGAATTATTACCCCTGCCACCTGTTATACATCATGATTATTTTTAAACCCACCCATTCACTGGGTTCAGGGAGAAGAGTTTAGTGCTTCTCTGCTGGGTCATTATGATTTGAGTCTCACCGGTTTCCTCATGCATATATTAAAAGGAAGGTGATAACATTTCCTGCTGTTATTGATTACTCACGATTATTTCAGTTTTTGGGTTTTTTTTCCTTTTATCATGTCAGCTACTGTTTAGCAGGGAAAATAATAAACTGTTTCTGTGCAGTTTTTGTGTGATCATCACCACTGTTTCCTCTCAGGATGTGTGTGGGGAATTCAGGAGAAACGTGTCGAGTTCCCCGACTTTCTTCACACAATTTCAGTCTTCACTTCTTCCAGTAAGATTTCTCTGCTTCTTGTTTGCCATTGTAGAGTGTCAGCTGTTTTTCTTTTCATGAAACAGGTCAGTTTCACCTCTTACGTTTTTTGTTTTTTTTTGTTGTTTTGTTTGTTTTTGTTTTTTGGGGGGGGGGGGTTGGTTTTGTTTTCCCCTCTAAACGGTAAACCCTCGACCAGTGAACCACACAGTTTTGAAATTCAATGCTGGTTTAATTTTTCATGGCTACATGGTCACAAATGTATGTTGCCTTTTTTTCTTTTTTTTTTTCTTTTTTAACATGGAGAGAGAATTAACAACTATTCAGATTTTGCACAAGGAGTTGATTTCTCTTGCCCAACTCGTGAAAATATATCTGTTCTGTAGCCAAGTAAACAGTATGTAACTTTATGTTGCTCTTATATATGCTGCTATGAAGCCCTTGTCTCCTTCCTCATCCTGTCCCACAGCTGTTTTGTAATATGTAGGAAGAAAACTGTTTTTTTCGTTACTTGATAACTAGTACTTGGGGTTTTCCATTGTTTTTTTGGTGATCCTATAGCCATTGTATAATGTTTACATGTTATGCTGTTATTGACTATTCAGACTGATTAAACCCGACACTACTCCTGTCCTACTCCTGTGACTGATGGGCTCTGCAGCCAACCTGTATTTTTCACATTGAAAGAAAAAGCATGACTTTTGGTATGGCGAAGAGGAGAAGTCAAGTTCACGATTCACATCATCCGAAAAAAGTAAAACATTCATAGACTCTTGAGAGAAGACGTGTGGACATTACATCGTTACATCACCCAAAAATAAAATGAAAAAAAGTCAAACAGGTTATCAGAACAGTACTGGTTACACACGCACACAGAGGAACTCAGACGCGCGCACTCACACACGCACACACACAGAGTATGAGAGAGTTGGCATTTTCCTTTCACTCCTGATTTATGAACAAATTATCATTGACTGTCTCTGTGACTGTTTATCTGAAGTGTGGAATAAAGACAAACTCTTGATCACTTTCTTTTCAGTGTGTTTATATGAGTGAGTGAGTGATTGAGTGTGCATGCGTGTGTGTGTGTGTGTGTGTGTGTGAGTGAGTAAGTGTGTGTGTGTGCGCGCGCACGTGTGTGTGCATGCAAGCTTGTGTCACAGTGTGGCACTTGTCACAGTGTTTTACTATTGAACCTGCATGCATATCCTGTATGAAATGTTGCTGATTGGTGCTGTTTCAGCTTCTCAAGGAAGTGTCACTGCATTCAGACAAATCCATACACACTACACCACATCAGCTTGGCAGATGCCTGACAGCAGAATAACCCAACGTACCTCTCAGGCCTAAAGTGCATGCATATAAATTTGTGTACCTATCAGTGTGAAATTAATTTACAATACTTTGCCAGAGGACAACACTTTTGTTGTAAAATGTGTCCTGCATATGGGACCTCGACTTATTGTCTCATCTGAATGGAGGCTTCCTAGGAAGCAGTACAGAAATCTTCAGGGACATGACAATGAGCTTTGATAAATCTATTTGAAGCTAAGGGGGAGCAAATCCCGTCAATTTTAAACATAAACAGAGCCTTACTATATTCAAGTTAAGCTGTTAGTGGAAGAATATCCTGAGCTCTGTAATCGGAAGAATTAAAATGATGGAGAATTTTAGAGTTAATTAAAATGCTTGCCGATGGAGACTTAAAGGAAATTTTAGAGTATTTTCACTCACTCAATTCCATAATTTATGAAAAGTAATCAATGTGGGATTTAACTTAAACATTAAGAAATAACTTGGCAAAATGAAGATTCAAAAAATGTTTTACTTTAGATAGTTCACATTTTTCAATACTCTCTTGCACAATAACGAAATGTCATGTGACCAGGACAGATTACATCAACCGTAATCTCAATCTCGAGACCAATATGTATAGACTAGCAGTCTACAGGCAGATTTTTATGTTTTTGTTTTGTATTTTAAAGTATAGTTTCCGTTGGATGGAGAGGTTACATTCAGACCATTTCGTCAACTGGTCAATACCTTCCTGAAGAGATGATGCATTACATTATTCAGAATTAATGATATATATGATATACAAATGTATCAGCAAACAATTCGCATGGTATCCGCAATGTTAAGGCTAAGTCGATTATATATACAGAAAATAAATCTGGTTCCAAAACCATACACCATATTTAGCAATTCTGCTGAATCAGATATGTTTTGTATCAAGCTGTTTTCCGTCAGAAATGATTAAATGAGTGCTAAAGAACTGAGAGATAAAAACTTTTCGTAAAAGATGAGAATTAATGATCAATACCATCAAAGGCTGGATTCTGTCACAACGAACAAACGCACCACAATACAATCGAGGTTGAACGGAAGTACAAAAATAAACACAAAAAGGAAGCTGCGCGAATGAATGCGTGAACCAATCAAAACCCCAGCGCTAATAACGTTGACAAGAGGTCATTGCAAAACTCGATCAACTCTTCAGACAATGAATTAAAAGCACTTGACTTACCAACATATCTTTCTTGCTTCTTGTCTGAATTGCCTTGCTTTGAGTTCTGGCTGTGTGTGTGTTAGTCTTTCCATCGTGACAGTCCCGGCCGCTTTCAAACCATAAGCACGATGACAGGAATCAGTGTTGCAAGTGCAGGACTTGAATGCCGAGGGTTGCTCTATCAGGAGCACCGACGAAGATGAGACAGTGGAAGTGGAGCTGAAAAGACACTGTGCAATACCAAATTGGACTTTACCCCCCAAAATTGACAGTTCATGTTCTCACCTGACTTGTAATTACTATTCTAGTTTATCCATATTTATAATTACTTCTTTTTTTTCTAATGGGAGTTAAATCCACCCTTGCTTTTCCCTGTTCCGCCGCCTCCCCCACCCCCATGTTCCCTCCACCACCACCAGGTCCCATCCACCTTCCCGGGCAACGACCCTACCGCCTAAGTCGTTCACCACCAAGTCTTCGCAACTAACGCCAGTCAACTGGATTCTGCGAAGTACATACCAAAACCAAGAACACGCAATAATCGTACGTATAACTACGGAGAGTGTGTGTGTGTGTGTGTGTGTGTGTGTCTGTGTGTGTGTGTAGATTCAATGTACAATGGAATCTAAAACGGGAAAGAGTATGGCGTGAACTGGTAAGATGGGGAAGGTGGAAGATATAAAGGAGCGGGGGCACAGAGCTTGGAATAAAAACCCTGTACCCTTACGCCATGGTGAAATACGAATAAGTGCTACTGAACTACTATTTCAGTTTACAGCAACTTTCAGGATAATACTCGCGGCTTTCCCATGCCTAATTCTTTCCGTAATGAACTCGTCAAACACCGCTACAAACACAAAAACCCAAAGAGAACAAGCACATCTGGGTATGTTCAGCTAAAATCACCCCTGGAATTCATGTTTTGCCGACAACTGGAGAAGAAAAAAAAACCTCGTACGATAAAATAAAACTCAACAATAGCGAGAAAAAGATTTCTGATTTCATAACGACCTACATGAGTTAAGGCGAGGAAAAGAAATCTTGCCAAACTAACTTACTGGACGCCTGGGATTAATTTAAAGCACTTACCACGGCAGCGTCCATCCAGTCGAGACATTGTTCCTGTGATGACAGGGGAGTGTACAAAAAGCCGGTCTGACCGATCGAGACTGCCCCACACAGCCACAGTTCACAACAATGTGACACACGACAAACTCCTAAGCTACGGTGATCTTTCCCGGCGCTAAACTTAGCCTTCCAATGTGCGGGATTTTTTTTTTTTTTTTCCAGTGGAGAGAGAGAATTACTCTGTATGAGTGAGTGCGCGCGTGTATATATATATATATATATATATATATATATATATATATATATATATATATATATATAATAAAACAAAGTTGAAAAACAACACCTATTTTGTTAAACAAAAACATAAAATCTGAATTTTCGCTGCCCTTGGTCACAGACTACACTTAACAGGTGACGTTATTCTATTTTTTACGTCGTCTTTCTGACCTTATGACGTCTTCTACTACGTAAAGTTCACCTTCACCTTCACCTTCACCTCTCCCGTAGTCTGGGTTCAGACCATCGCTTCTTCTGCCGTCCTCTCCTTCTGCCTCCTGGTACGGTGTCTTGCAGGAACGTTTTGGCAAGACCAGATGATCGGTAGATGTGTCCATACATCTCCCGATCTCCCGACACGTAAAGTTATCATGTTCTAAATGTTCCTTCAATTGTCCATGTACACACTGTGTGTGTGTGTGTGTGTGTGTGTGTGTCGGGTTTGGAAAGAAAAGAATCCAAGGCCGCATGGAAATCAGTGAGGTGTTATCGCAGCTGAGATCCTAAAAGCAGATCGACACATTGATCACATCACCAAGGAACAAGTACGCCAAACCTATCAAGTAAGCACATTGGATATTATATTCTGCGGGTTATCAGTTTAAAATTACGCTGTCGTGGCCATGTAACAATTCAGTAATTCAGATCCAATGGGCTCAGTAGCGAAAACAATCCTCCAAGGAACTGTTTACGGATGGGGCAAAAAAAAAAAAAAACCTGATGGACTGACAACCCTGAAGAATGGACAGGAAAACTATTTTTCGATACCTCAGGCTTTGGCACTCAACCGACAGTCCAAGAGGAATCTGACGACGGAACAAGTCTCCTTGCAGCGCGTCAGTGCCTCTTCAACAAAGAAAGAAGAAAAAACGTTTGCTAATCAAGTAAAAGGCACACGTACATACAAACAGGTTAATACAACTCACTTCCTCGCGCAACTGCTTATGGACTATCAAAACCGTGAGATATTAGAGTGTGTGTCAACTATCACAAACTGTAAAGAAAGTGCCAGATAGAAATAACTGCATAAGAATGAGTGTGCTTGCTTGTAAGTATGCCTGCTATCTGTTCACTTGTCACTCCAATCAGAACGTGTTCTCCCCAAAACACGAACACATATTTAACCACACCCTTTTATCTATTATTAAGAAAGATATCAAAAGCTGTTAATCATGGCCTGGACTGGAATATAATTTTTTATGGGGGGAAACAATTTTAACTTCACCGCCTTGAATGTTCTTCAGCAGTCTCGCCAGCTCCTGGCTCCTCACTCAGCACGTCCCGATGGTCCCACCATCACGTTCATCTTCTGTGCCAATAGTTCGTCCCGATGGGCCCACCATCCAGTTCTATGAAGTCCCGTGCCCAGTCCCTGGCACCTCGGCACAAAACAAAACCCGTGGCCTGTCCCCAGCCACTAGATGCCTGCACATTTTTAGTGTGTGTCAGTTACCTGACTTTCTGGATGCAAACCCCCCCTCATTTCCAGTCCCACTACAGATCATGTTTTGAATATTTTTCCTAGAAACCTAAGTGGACAAACAAGACAACATAGACACTCATACCTTTACATAAACACTAAAGAGAAAATCTTCATCCAATACTATTGACATAAATTCCAATTATCACTGAAGCTAGTATAAAAAAAAAATATTCGCTTGGAAAACGATGTCCATTCACCACCTTAAGTAATGCAAAATACAATTACCTTAAAATGATTCCCATTCATCCCATCAGGAAATACCAAAATGTAGCTGCTTAGTACTACACAATTCAATGTTTCAAAAAACAAACAAACCATTTCTTAGCCATTGAATAGTCCAACAAAACTTAAGACAAATTTAAGTAACTACTATCTATTATCAACCTAACTGTATATCATCAAAGCACCAAGTACTGATTACTCATACAAGCTTTACAACAACATCAAATCAACCACAACATATCAATGTATCTCATTCAAACGCTACTTAAATTATCCATTCAAATGTCCTGCTTTTATATACTATGGTCAATATCCCATCACAAAACGTAGTCAAAGTCATTTCAAACTGAGTGCAATAATTTTCAACATACCTTTACAGGCAAAAATATGTCCCTAACCTGGACAGCTTCATGACACCATCTGGCAACAAATCTACACTTCACAGCAGCACATCACATTCACAACTCATGGTATGATTACAAAAATGCACGTGAAACACGTGAAACCATTTTTCAAAAGAAACAATTCCCAATCCCCCGATATAAAAGTTGCCCTGTAAAAAAATGGATCTAGGAAAGTAGTATATCAAAATAACAAATTCCAATCCCCGATATAAATATGTTGCCCTGTAAAAAACAAAAATGGATCTAGGAAAATAGGATACCATTTTCTTTACACAAACGGAAAGGCTGTTTTCTGTGGTTGTCATTTCAGGGGAAATAATATAGAAGACTGTTTTGTCGCTTTGAGTTCCATGTGTTATCTCCCGTATATCACAACAAAACACACACACACACACACACACACACACACACACACACAGGTTTGTACGCAGTAACGGTGATGATAAAGTAGTTGGGGTTTTTTTTCTTCTTTTTTTCAAGATTTATGTATATATCTTGGACTTGTCACTGCTGATGTTGGACTGTTTCAAATCTTTGTTGGATAGTCCAATTGGGTTGTTAAAAAAAAAAAAAAAAAAAAAAGATAAATCGTTTTAACACCTTTTTTTTAAGTTTGGAAGTTATTGTTTTAGTCAGATTGTTGTAATTTTTTTTTTCTAATATCACTTAATGTATATAGACATTAAATGAATTGAACACACACACACACACACACACACACACACACACACACACAAGAATCAAGAATCTATAATCCTTTGTCCCTGTTGGGAAATGGAGGACATGAATTAACAACATTGGTATTATACACCAAAAACCAGACAATGAAACTGGCGATAAAAACACATAAAAAGCGATCATATCATTTTGTAATCTCTCCCATTTTGATAATTTCCCTCACTTTCAAACACATTCTTCTCCCTGCTTTCAACAACTTGCAAAAATTATAAAACTGATTTCGGATTCAAATAATTATTTCTTCGGGATGAATTCATTAGGAAGATCTGCAAATTTCGGGCATTCCATAATAAAAACTGAAATAAAATTCGTCTCCAATCACATAATCGCAGTTACGGCAAGTATGCCTACGCAATTCACGCGGAATATTGTGACGTTACCAGTCTCAACAAGGTAATTTATGACAACTACACCTGAACGCATTAATTGATGGGATTTTACAGTCGGGTTGGTTGGAAATATACTTTTCTCTTCCAAAATTAGCTTTAAAGTTTCTATACAAAAAAGACATTTATTACTATTTTCCAAGGCGTTTTGTCACAATCGAACATGATTTTTGCAATTTTTTGTCTGACATTTAAGCACATACTATTTTTGTTCAGAAATTACTGTGAATCCCAGACAGACTTAAATCCAGTTTCTGTTCAGACATTTCTTATACAATTTAACCATGGCGATGTAAAAAAAAATAAAATAAAATATAAAATAAAATAAAAATTAAAAAAAATTTCGTCCTTGTATAGTTCAAACAAAAATACCGTATAATTCACGATAATATTTCTGCGCTGTAGACGTTATCATATCAGTCCAAAACCTAACCATTCTTGCCTTCACCAATACTGAGACTCTCTCTCACACACACACACACACACACACGCGCGCGCGCGCCACAAAATATGCCAAACTTGAGGACAAGTCTCTTGTTGCCGCGAGTTCTTTTACGCAAGTTAATAAAGGCATGCTGCATAAAGGGCATCGGTTTAATCATTGTCTCGTCATAAAGACTAGCACCTAGACCAGCGCTCAGAGTCTAGTATTTGTGTTTTGTATTTGTATTTGTATTTCTTTTTATCACAACAGATTTCTCTGTGTGAAATTCGGGCTGCTCTCCCCAGGGAGAGCGCGTCGCTATACTACAGCGCCACCCTTTTTTTTTCTTTTTTTTTCTTTTTTGCATTTTTTCCTGCATGCAGTTTTACTTGTTTTTCATACCGAAGTGGATTTTTCTACAGAATGTTGCCAGGAACATCCCTTTTGTTGCCGTGGGTTCTTTTACGTGCGCTAAGTGCATGCTGCACACGGGACCTCGGTTTATCGTCTCATACGAATGACTAGCGTCCAGACCACCACTCAAGGTCTAGTGGAGGGGGAGAAAATATCGGTGGCTGAGCCGTGATTCGAACCAGCGCGCTCAGATTCTCTCGCTTCCTAGGCGGACGCGTTACCTCTAGGCCATCACTCTCACTCGTGGAGCGAGAGGTAAGACAGGAGGGTGTATTGTAAGAGTTAAAAGCAAGGACACACTAGCACACAAAGAAGGAGAGCTGGAGATACTGTATAACGGATCGCATTACAGGCAAATACGTAATGCTGTATGCAATGTGCTTCTCAGTCAGTAGTGATGCAACTCTGTACGGAGCTGACTGCTGTGTTTAATCAGAGAGTGTAGAAGGAGGGAGAGGGCACACTCCCTTCTTTCCCCAATGTGCAAAACTGAAGCCTCGCTCGCTCGCGGCGCGCCGCGTCCCTCACCACCCTCTCCCTTCCCCCAGACAGTAGATAGCAGCCAGGCGCAAAGGAGAAGCAACACAGAAAAAGCATGCGCGTATGTTGACTGTCTGCGGCATGTCCCCCAAAATAAATACGTGGGTTATCGACATAATTTTGCAGATTCTCCATAGGTTTTAAAAGAGATACAGCAAAGAGAGAGAGAGAGAGAGAGAGAGAGAGAGAGACACTGACAAGGCGACAGAAATAATGACATATATGTTCATTTATGTTTTACCTTTTCACTCTCCTCATCCACACCCCACACAATGTGATATACACAGTTCTAAATAATATTATCGCAGAGATAACAAGTCTGACATAATTATATCAAAATACTTGTACATATAAAAGCTACAGCAATTTAAAAACATACAAATATATACAGTAAATTAAATTACCTGCTTTTTCCTGTGATTCATGGCTGGTTCTGGCTTTTTTGGAACTTGCAGGGTGATCCTGTCGACAGGGCATTTTTCTTTTTGTTGTGACTTTAGGTGGTGGATTTGGAATGTTGAATAATGTGGGGACAGCATTCCACACAAGACTCAATTTTTCCGCACTGGGATTCATAAACTGATTTGGCTCAAAATGTTCAGAGCAAAGTTTGCAGTTAGTGTACAGGTACTCGCTGGTTTTTCCCTGTAGATCAGCTCGCCTGGTGTTCTGAACCCACTTTTTGCATCTGTACAAAAAAAGCAATATAGCATTTCAATATTTATTTTCATTCAGTTTTCAATTTATAGAAACTGGTATCATTTCATCCTCAGTTGTTCTCTTCATCCTTCTCAGTACTATTACTACTACCACGACAACAACAACTACTACTGATGATGATGAAGATGATGATGATGATGACAAAGCTGGTGCTGCTACTACTGCTGCTGTTGCTGCTGCTCCTGCAACTGCTTCTACTATTACTGCCATTCCTGCTAAACAGAGTGATTACTGATTACTAGAAAGATTTGACTGGCGTCTACTGCAAGTAGTGATTACTATTACTATGACTGCTAGCTGAGCAGTCTACCATAACCACTACACTACAACCATAGCAACACATTCAGTGTTGCATAATTATATCAATGCATCACTATGGTTCTAATCACTAAAACAGTGCCTCATTTTGGGTTCAGTTTTGATGCCGCTCTAATGTTGTCTGTCCCAGACCCAAAGTCACAATCACAAAACGTCACGGATACCTTTCACAGCTCTACTTTCGGTTTTGCTGAAAACTACTTTCACTTTGCACACTCGGCTAAACAAAGCTCTGACTAACGAATGTAATAACGACATAAATGTCCATATCAACACGATACTTCATTAAACAAAATCATGAAACGCTTACCTGTCTTCATCTTTGGGAAATCGGAACAATGTCCATCCTTTTTTGCGCGAGTTTTTGCAGTTTACAGCAGAACACCAAGCCATTTCCTCTGCTGCCGTAACTGTCTGGCCGCTTGAGGGCGCATACTATTTCCGGGCAAGGGCTGCTCGCGCGGCGGCTTCACGCGAAGCGCTGAGTGATTCATCTCGCTAAGTTTAGTGCCTCTGGTTTAATTTAGACACGGATCGAGAGATAAAGAGGGAGAGGGTAAGAGTTAAAAGCAAAGGCGCACACTAGCTCGCAGGAATGAGATCTCGAGACAATGGTGTCATGGGAATCAGTATAATAATTTTGCGTTATTTTCATTATTTGCTGGGAGGGGGGGTGTGTGACTGGGGAGGCTGGGGAGGGGATGGGGGCGGAGGGGTGCCGGGGGGGGGGGGGGGGCTGCGTTCACTATTTTGTTGAGTCTGAAGTCTCTCTATAGATCTCAGGAGTATTTATCGGTTTTGTTTTGGTTTTGGCTGGTTTTTGTTTGTTTCTTTGCCGGTCTGTCTGTTTGTTTAACAAATAGTAGAGTGGTAACTCTCTCCACACACAAGGTACATAACCTCAAGCCAATGCTGCTTACGCTACCAGCTCAGCTAGCACACAGGTAAATAAAAGGTACATTGGAACAAACCCAGACACTTCCCCCAAAAAAGGAAGCGCCGGGCTTACTCTTGTACCGATCATTTGAAATGTGCACACACAGCAATGACAGAAGAAATATGCAAATACAAATTAGCTTTTATTCAAGACTGATACAGCCTGTTTAATCCTGAATGTTGCCTCTCAAATCCTTATTTTGTTTGTTTGTTTTCTTCGTCTCAAGGAGAAATAAGCACGTGCTGACGAAGTTTCAAAAGCCTATTTACACGGAAAAGGAAGAAAACTAAATCTGACCAGCTATAAACAGAGATATAGTGCGTGGGTGAAGAAAAAAAAGGGGGGGCGGGGAAGGGGGGGAGCTGTCGATGTACGAACAAGACTGAATGTTTCAGGACCTCGGGGAAGAGAAAGACTGAAAAACATGTGAAATCCACCGCACGCGCGCCGGCGTTGACCACCACCGATACTTTCGCCAACACCATCACGACCACCACCTTCATCTCTGCAGACTTTTTGTTGTTGTTGTTGTTGCTGCTGCTGCTGCTGCTGCTGCTATTGTTGTTGTTCAGTTGTTATTGTTGTTGCTGCTATCAAGTTGTTGTTGTTGATGTTCGATATTTCCATGCTCTACACTTGCAGCAGGTGTCCATGGTATATGTATTGATTCTAGCACAATTTTCAGCTTGCATCAGGCAAGTTTTAACGTTAGACGTGTGTGCCGTGTGTGTGTGTGTGTGTGTGTGTGTGTGTGTGTGCGTGCGCGCACGCGCGTGCGCAGGTGTGTGTGTTTGTGTACGTCTATCTATGTCCGTGTGCTTGTTGAAGAGTGTTCGGTATACCGGCCGCGAAGCTTTCTGTTTCTTCTTCTTCTGTTTTTTTCCCCCCAGCCTAAAGCGTGCAATCCCATATATGTGTGGATATCATCAATCAACAACATTCTGAGCCAAGACAGGCTCAGTGACAGATGTGCCGCTGACAAGAGACGGATATAAACACAAATAACAGTCAGGCAAGATATATATATATATATATATATACAGAGATGTTGTCAGCTGTTAGCTGGGGAAAACCAAGAGAAGGCGACAGAAGGGGGACAACTCATCCTACGTGCAAAACAAGGAAGTATCCATCCACACAACCCCCTACCCCCACCCCCCACACCCCCTTTTTTTTCTTCTTTTTTTTTTCTTTTTTCTTTTCTCTGAGAGCCTATCATGTGTAAATGCTGCTTACAAACACGCACGCATTCAACAACAAAAAAAAAGGAAGAAGAAAAAGAAAAAAAAAAAGGTTAAACCAGACGTGCAAGCACGAGCACATGCAAAATGTGGCGGGGGAGGGAGGAGTGGGTGGCGCGGCGGGGTGGGGGGGAGTGAGGAGTGTGGTTGTTGTGTGTGTGTGTGTGGGGGGGGGGGGGGGTCGGTGTGCATGTGTATACGTTTGCTCGTCAGTGGGTGTTCGCTTGTTTATTCGTTGCTTCATTTGTTAGATTTCTGCTGTACGGATAGCCATCGACCAACGCCACCCCCCCCCCCCCCCCCACACACACACACACACACACACGCACACACGAGACGCCTACACACTTCCGCCTCTCCGGCCCCCCTCCCTTCCCACACACACACACACACACACAGAGTCACACACACACACACACACACACGGAGACGCCCACACTGTGACACTCCCGCTTAACCCTACCCGCTCCCCAGGCGTAGAAGTGGCCGTCTGTGTCCATCAAATGAGAAGCAGAAGAATAAATAATCCGACCATTTTACTGTATGACAAAGCACACCACTCACCACCACCACCCCCGTTCCGTCTGATGAGAGCTATTTTCGTTCCAACCAAGAGCGATCTATATTTAGCAGCGGTGATGCTATTCTTGTCCCATAGTTCCGGGTTTATGCGTTGCCTAGTCTTAGCTCCCCCTTCATTGGATGGAAGTTTGCTAGGTTGAAAAGAAAAAAAAAAAGAAAGAGAGGAAAGGAAAAAGGAGAAGAAGAAGAATGAAAAAAGAAATAAACAGAGACAAAAACACCAAAGGGAAAAATGCAATTCCAGACTAGAGAGAGAACAAGAGCTCCGGATCTGACTTTACCCCCGCTCCTCACCCTCCCACTCACCCCCCACCCCCATCCCCCGCCCACACACACACATCCTACCCCACCACCCGCCCTACCCCAAGTTTCATTGCTTTCTTCTGAAATCGGGGATAGGAAGGAGAAGAAGTTTCTGACTGGGTGAGGTCTGTGACAAAATGTGTCTGTATGTCTGTCTGTCCGGCGTCAGTCTGTCTCGCTGAGAAACTACAATTCGGCATATAACAGCATGTGAGTCAATTTGTCTATCTGTCCATCATGTCTCAAGTGGCGGCTATATGAGAGAAGGAAGTGGGACAGAGAGACAGAGACATACAGACAGAGACAGAGTGAGGGGGTTTGGGGGGGGGGGGCATAGTCACATCATACAGATACTCTGGATATAGCGACCCGTGAGATAAAAGAGTAGGGACATAGTGACTTTGGATACAGTGACACTGGGATAGAGAAATAGTGACCATGGGATACACTGACCCTGGCACAGGGATAGAGTGACCCTGGGATGCACTGACCCTGGCATAGGGATGTAGTTACCCTGGGATACACTGAGCCTGGGATAGAGACTATGACCCTGGGATACATTTACCCTGACATAGGGATAGAGTGACCCTGGGATGCATTGACCCTGGCATAGGGATGTACTTACCCTGGGATACACTGAGCCGGGGACTACTGAGACTATGACCCTGGGATACATTTACCCTGACATAGGGATAGAGTGACCCTGGGATGCACTGACCCTGGTATAGGGATGTAGTTACCCTGGGATACACTGAGCCGGGGACTACTGAGACTATGACCCTGGGATACATTTACCCTGACATAGGGATACCCTAGGATACACTGACCCTGGCATAGGGATATAGTGACCCTGGGATACACTGACCCTGGCATAGGGATATAGTGACCCTGGGATACGTTGACAACGGCATAGGGATATAGTGATCATGGGTTAAAGTGACACTGGAATACAGTGACCCTAGGGATAGAGAGATAGTGGCCCTGGGATATAGTGACCTTGGATAGGGACATTGTGACCCTGGGACAGGGACATTGTGACCCTGGACAGGGACATAGTGACCCTGGGATACAGTGACCTTGGATAGAGACATTGTGACCCTGGGACAGGGACATAGTGACCCTGGGATATAGTGACCCTGGCATAGGTATAATACAGTGACCACGGGATACAGTGACCCTGGCATAGGTATATAGTGACCCTGGGATACAGTGACCCTGGCATAGGAAAAAAGTGACCCTGGGATACACTGACTCTGGCATAGATATAATACAGTGACTCTGGGATACAGTGACCCTGGCATGGGTATATAGTGATTCTGGGATACAGTGACCCTGGCATAGGTATAACATCATGGCCCTGGAATACAGTGACCCCTAGATAGGAGCATACTGACCCAGGGATACGAACATACTGATGATGGGTTTGGGACATAGTAGTTCTGTGATGTAGCGGTGACCATGAGACTGGAACATAGTAGCTCTGTGATGTAGTGACCATGAGACTGGAACATAGTAGCTCTGTGATGAAGCAGTGACCATGAGACTGAGACATAGTAGCCCTGTGATGTAGCGGTGACCATGAGACTGGAACATAGTAACTCTGTGATGTAGTGACCATGAGACTGGAACATAGTAACTCTGTGATGTAGTGACCATGAGACTGGAACATAGTAGCTCTGTGATGTAGTGACCATGAGACTGGAACATAGTAGCTCTGTGATGTAGCAGTGACCATGAGACTGGAACATAGTAGCTCTGTGATGTAGCAGTGACCATGAGACTGGAACATAGTAGCTCTGTGATGTAGTGACCATGAGACTGGAACATAGTAGCTCTGTGATGCAGTGACCATCAGACTGGAACATAGTAGCTCTGTGATGTAGTGACCATGAGACTGGAACATAGTAGCTCTGTGATGTAGCAGTGACCATCAGACTGGAACATAGTAGCTCTGTGATGTAGTGACCATGAGACTGGAACATAGTAGCTCTGTGATGAAGCAGTGACCATGAGACTGAGACATAGTAGCCCTGTGATGTAGCGGTGACCATGAGACTGGAACATAGTAACTCTGTGATGTAGTGACCATGAGACTGGAACATAGTAGCCCTGTGATGTAGCAGTGACCATGAGACTGGAACATAGTAGCTCTGTGATGTAGCAGTGACCATCAGACTGGAACATAGTAGCTCTGTGATGTAGCAGTGACCATCAGACTGGAACATAGTAGCTCTGTGATGTAGCAGTGACCATCAGACTGGAACATAGTAGCCCTGTGATGTAGCAGTGACCATGAGACTGGAACATAGTAGCTCTGTGATGTAGCAGTGACCATGAGACTGGAACATAGTAGCTCTGTGATGCAGTGACCATGAAACTGGAACATAGTAGCCCTGTGATGTAGCAGTGACCATCAGACTGGAACATAGTAGCTCTGTGATGTAGTGACCATGAGACTGGAACATAGTAGCTCTGTGATGCAGTGACCATGAGACTGGAACATAGTAGCTCTGTGATGTAGCAGTGACCATGAGACTGGAACATAGTAACTCTGTGATGTAGCAGTGACCATGAGACTGGAACATAGTAACTCTGTGATGTAGTGACCATGAGACTGGAACATAGTAGCTCTGTGATGCAGTGACCATGAGACTGGAACATAGTAGCTCTGTGATGTAGTGACCATGAGACTGGAACATAGTAGCTCTGTGATGCAGTGACCATGAGACTGGAACATAGTAGCTCTGTGATGTAGCAGTGACCATGAGACTGGAACATAGTAGCTCTGTGATGTAGTGACCATGAGACTGGAACATAGTAGCTCTGTGATGTAGCAGTGGCCATGAGACTGGAACATAGTAGCTCTGTGATGTAGCAGTGGCCATGAGACTGGAACATAGTAGCTCTGTGATGCAGTGACCATGAGACTGGAACATAGTAGCCCTGTGATGTAGCAGTGGCCATGAGACTGGAACATAGTAGCTCTGTGATGTAGCAGTGACCATGAGACTGGAACATAGTAGCTCTGTGATGCAGTGACCATGAGACTGGAACATAGTAGCTCTGTGATGTAGCAGTGGCCATGAGACTGGAACATAGTAGCTCTGTGATGTAGTGACCCTGTGTTTGGGACAGAGCTCCCCTTAGTGTGACATCGCTACCCTGGGAGAGGGGACATACAGACCCTCGCTGGGACAAGTTGTGACCCAAGAACATATCATATGCTTCCTTGGACTACCGCGAGTTATATACCCTCTCCCACTGAAAAATGAAAATACTACAGCATTTTCCTTAAAACTGTCTGCCGATCATTTGGTCGCTCCGACGGACAGTCGGCCTGTTTGATGACTGACTGACTGACCGACTGACCAATCCACATGATGACTGACTGTGACAGCAAAACAAAGGGAACACTCACAAGCCATCGAAATCCTCTAAAGCTTCACAAAGAGACACTGAAGCAAACAAACAAAACTTCAATGTGGCACGACAATCGCGTGAAGATAGCTGGAGGCTGCACCCACGTGTGTACGAGTTGCCGCGGTTGCAATCAGACAGCCTGTCAACGGTCATCCAAGGGAATTGATTTGTTGGCCTTAAGCTGTAGGTAAGAGGGCAACCACAACAACGCCTACCACTGAAAGCTTTCCCATTGGACGGGAGACGGCCACTTGTGTTGCTTGGTCCTGCTGTTCTATAATGCAGTGTGCGTGCGTGTGTGTGTGTGTGTGTATGTGTGAGGGTATGTGTGTGTGTGTGTTTGTTTGTGTGTGTGTGTGTGTGTCTGTGGCTGAGGGTGTGTGTCGTTGAGGGTGTGTGTGTGTGTGTGTGTGTGTATACGTGCGTTCCAGCACATCGTCTTTCAAGGACATATTTTATATAGGCCACTTGAGATTTTTTGCTCAGCCTTCATCACACGTTTAGCTTTTTCCATTCCCTTTTGATCTGTAACTTATACCCATTTTCTTATTACATTATCCCTCACCCCCCCCCCCCTCCCTACCCCATCTGTTGCATTACATACCAGTTTTGCAACTTATCATTGTTGCATGTGTCCATATGCTTGAAGTGATCGCCAGTCTGTGTTTGTGTGGGCGGAAGTTCGTTATTTTTGCGATCTCTGGTCGCACTCAGTCAATTGTTCAAAACATTAATGTCGCATCACTTGTTTTTTGTTTGTTTGTTGTTGTCTGTTGTTGTTGTCTTTTGTTGTTGTTTTCTTTTATTTTGCGTTGATGGAAATTTCTCGGTTTATACCGACAGACATCAGGAGTGACAACAATGACAACAACAACAACAAGCAGCATGTTTGTGTGGGTGCAGTGTTTGTAATTAATTTTGGATTATTCAGTCAGTCAAGCAGTATTGATGGGCCCAATGGGATAATTAGATAATCGAGGGAGAGTGTGGTGGGGGTCAGGAAGGGGAGGGGGTTAGAGGGAGGGAGGGACAGACAGTTGAACATACGCAAAAAAATTAATGAGTGACGGTATGGAAACTGATCTTGAGAGAGCGACAGAGACAGAGAGAGATGGGGGAGGTAGAGAGAGAGAGAGGTGAGGGGAGGAAGAGAGAGAGAGAGAGTGGAGCACAGATACAGAGGGACACAGAGAGGGAGAGAGATGGTGACAGAAGTGGGGAAGGAAAGAAATGAGGAGTCAGCGAATAATGAATACTTGGTTTGGTGAGGGTGCTATCTATCTATCTATCTATCTATCTGTCTGTCTGTCTGTCTCTATCCATCTAGCCATGTAACTCTGTCCTTTTCTTCTTCTCGTCTTTGATATATGTTCCCGTGATTTTTCTCTTGCTTGTTCACTTTTTCCTCTTTTTTCTTCTTTTTACATATATATTTTCTAAATTTTCTATTATTATTCTTTTTGCTGTTGTTTGTTTCTTTCTTTGATTTCGAGGGCTGGATGAAAAAAATGTGTGCTTAATCTATTACCCTCAGAAAATATAAATTATTCATTCATTCATTCATTCAATCAATCAATCTCTCTCTCTCTACCTCTCAGGGCAGGAAGTAAAGAAGCAGCTGTGCTTTCTCCACTATCATCGTTCTCTGTGTGTGTGTGTGTGTGTGTGTGTGTGTTGATGTCGGTCTCCTTCACACAAACTCCTCAACCGTCTCCTCTTCCGCATTGCCATCATCGTCGTTGTTATGTTGTTGATCTTTCTGATACTGTTCAGTGCCATTTCAGTATCATCTTCATCGTCTGTATTTTTTCGTTTCGTCGTTGTGTTTTCCCACCATTATTATTCCCCACCCAACCATGGCGTCCCCAGATACTTTCTATACTTCTGGGTTTGTTTGTTTTTTCCCCAAAGCTTCATCAATGTTTTTTCGGTTTTGTTTCCCAAAACTGTCCGCTTTTTTTGTGTGTGTGTGCTTGTTTGTTTGTTTATTTTTCAGCCATGGAAGATTTCTTTGAAGTAATTGTCAGAGGCGAGTATTCTGAGAGAGTTGTCTCCCATAGACTGCATGGATTCTACCCACCCACGTCAGCTGAGGACCAAAAACATCTCTCTCTCTCTCTCTCTCTCTCTCACATGATCTGCACTGTATCGGATGTCAGTCAAAACGCATTTATTTTCAAACATAGATCGACACTCAAAGTATTGAATGGAAAGATTCAGACTTGGTATATCTGAAATTGCAGTGCATTGTCACCGAGACAGAACAAGTAATGCAGCTTATCTGATGTGCAATCTTTGCAATAAAGAAGAAGAACATGAAATACATCTCGTCTAAACATGTCCTATCCTGCATGATTTAAGAACAACTTGAAGTATACATTACCCACATTTTTGACTCGCTTGTGTAAACAAAGTGAGTCTATGTTTTTAGCTGGTGTTCGGTTGTCTGTGTGTGTGTGTGTGTGTGGTAAACTTTAACACTGACACTTTCTCTGCAAATACTTTGTCAGTTGACACCAAATTAGGCATAAAAATAGGAAAAATTCAGTTCTTTCCAGTTATCTTGTTTAAAACAATATTGCACCTCTGGGATGGGCACAAAAAATTTTTTTTAAAAGAAGGGAAATTATATGCAAACTGCATTTACTGTTATATTTATATTTTTTGTATTCTCTAAACTTGGCACTTTGATCTGATATTCTGACACAACAACAAGAGCAGTCATAATAATCATTTTTTGTTCAAACAGGATTTTCTTTTGCTAAGCATGGAAGTTTTATTTATTTTTGCAAACGTTTTGGTGCAGAGAGTTAAAAAAAAAAAGGGAAATTAATCTGTAATTAATGCCAGGGGACTTAATCTGCTTTAAACTGATCTTTCTCATCTTTAACATTACATTTTGAAATTATACTCAATACATAAAAAGCTTGTGTGTTTTTCTGTCAGTGTACAGGGATTTCACTATGTTCATTTGCCCAAGTGGGTTTTTTTTCGGAAAATACTAAAATCAATACGACGAGTGGACTTTATAGATCTATTGGCTGAGCCCTGAAGGTCATGGGCAAAAATCAGTTGCGTACACATATTTATACACATTCAAAGCGCGTGCTCATATTCTTCGCGAACGCGAACGACGCCATTTTGTTTCAAGTTGTTGACCTGCCCGTTCAATCCTATATTCAATGGACAATACACAATAACATGTGATGGACAGTTGGAGGAGGAGACCGTTAAATATTTATTCAGAGAAAGATCTGTGAACGCCTCATCACTTACTAGATTATGCCCCAAACTGCCATAAAAATATCCACAGAATCAGTCGGAATTCACAGTTAAAAATTGTAAACAATGCGAGTTAATACCCTTGAATTGATGAAACAAAAAATTTCCAGTCTTGACTTTTCTCAAAATGAAGTCCTTTTCACTTCATACGACGTTTAAAAGTACTTGTACTTGGCTCTACATGTATAGTTTACCAAAATACTAAATTTTCATATCAACTTTAAAACTATAAAACTAGAATGAACATAAAAGAGAAATTGAATCGACCGTGTCGTACTACATTCCCGGCGGGTGTAACTAAACTTGTACATCTATCTAGATCTAGAGAAAACGGCTAAATGTTGCAGTGCGGCGATAGCCACGTCTCCTTTACCGCGGACTTAAAAAGAATTTTTTATTGCCCTTAAACATTTTTTGAATGCCCAAGATACACCAGAATAACATGATTTAAACAGCGTTCTCACTGAGAATACCGCAATTGATTTATCGCCCTTTAAAAAAGTATGTTCAAATACTAAATTTTAGAACGTCAGTTAAGGAGCCACGATAGTGTATTGGGTGAGACAGTTTCTTCTCACCCGAACACGTTGGGTTCGAATCTGGTTAGGACTTTTTTTCTTTTCTTTTTTTTTTTCACCTGAACACGCTGGGTTCGAATCTGGTTAGGACCTTTTTTTTTTTTTTTTTACCCGAAGCTTTATAATAACAAATACAGAACACATTTTAACGATTAGATTTTTTTTTTTTAAGGCCTTGCCTCTCTTGTTTTTTTTTTTTTTTTTTGTTGTTGTTGTTGTTTTTTAATTCTATAGATTTCCCTGTCAGTATAGGTTGTTACTCATGACTTCTAGGCATGAAACAGACCATTTGCAGTTTGCCAATCTATTTGTTTGAAGCATTCAGACTGCGATCAACGCTGATGTCTTTATAAGGTACTGAACTAAGTTTGTTGCTGATGAGAACATGACCGTGTATTACTTGTTGTTTTCGTTAAATGATCATGTGTTTGCACCCCTTCATGAGCTGAGGGTCAATGACCTATACTTGGGAAAAAAATTATTATCCCTCTCTCTTTCACACACACACACACACACACACACACTCCAGTAGCTCTCTCTATCATGTACAAACTGGGCAGAAGAGGTCAATGACCGACTGTTCACCCTGTATTTCCCCGTTGAGCGGCTTTGGCTCTGACAATGTATAAAACACTCTCTCTTCATGCCACATGCTACCTGAGATGTGTAATTAGATTCCAAGATGTCTCTACACACATAAGCAAGCACGACGCACGTGCACTGGCGCAGACGCACACGCACACATGCACACACTCATACACACACACTGTGACACGCACGCGTGCGCGCGCACACCACTCACGCACATACAAGTAATATACCTACCTGTTTGTATCTAGTAGTATACACCGCTTCATTAATCATTTGTGAAATGTTTTTCTGTGCGCTCTCATTAGCAAATGTGTGTGTGAAATGGGGTGGGTATGGCGGTTAGAGAAAGTGTGTTTGTATAAATGTATTTGAAACAGAAATGCAGTTACGTGTTTCGTTATCACACGAATCTTGTGCGTATAACATATGTATGTGAAAGGGTGAGAGGGGGTGAGAGACAGAGAGAGAGATACTGAGATGAGGGATGGAGAGAGAGAGAGAGAGAGAGAGAGAGAGAGAGAGAGAGAGAGAGATAAGCACACAAAGAGGACTCGGATTTCAGATTTTTTTTGATTTTTTTTTTATGTTAACAGCTTGTTATGAGCCATTGGGGAACAAGTAAAAAGAATAATAATGAAAACAAAATTTCAAAATAAAGAAACAGGTACTGAAAACATACTGACAAAGAAAACTGCATATCGATCATCCGCTTTGTTAACTGATTTGTCAAAGAATCACAATGCATCTTCAGAAGAATATATATATATTTTTGTACTGAACTGCCTTTCGTGTACTTATTTCGGTTTTCCCTTTGAATATCATTTTTTTTTCCCGCCAAACGCTGTTAGCTTCGGCAGTATACATTGTAAGTGACTGGTCTGATTTGTGTTAAACACGCCAAAAAGATCTTCGTTCTTAATTAAATATGCTTTTTTTTTTTTTTTAATCACATTTTTCACGGATATCATCATAGGCTTTGCCGATAAATGAAACTCATCCTCCCTCTCAAAACCGTACGTTGAGAAAGGGGAGAGAGTGTGTGCACGCGTTGATGTGAAACCCGAGTTCAATTAATATGGCAGCTTTACAGTAAATTGCGAGCATGGCATCTTTACAGTAAATTCAGTACCAGAGAGAGAGCGGGTGGGGGGGGGGGGGGGAGAGGGAATGTTTTATATACTCTGAAACAATGAAAGACAAATAATGATAAAAGCTGTTTAATTAATTGTCTGAGTCGCTCGCGACATAATCGTATTTCTAATAGATATGATTATTTCTAATAGATATGATTATTTCTAATGACCATGAAAGGGAGTGGCAGCTAGCTTGTGGCAGCTTGAGTTCAGTTGCACTCGTCCTGAGTTCGAATCGGCTTTGCGCATTAATGTAGGATGGGTTTGACTTTTTTTGATTGGTGTTAGAACGCCACGTTTCTTCTGTCGGTTTCAGTTTATTTACTCTTTTTTTTTTCTTTTCTTTTTTTGTTTTTTCTTCTTCTTTTTCCGTTTTTGCTGGGGGTGGGTGGGAGGTGGGGGCTGGGCTGGGGGACGGGGTAAGTAGGGGGGCGGGGGGGGGGGGATGAATCCTCCAAACTCCTTTTCTTCCCATTTTTCTTCAATAGGACATCCACCCTATTTTTTTCCCCATTATCTTTTCTGTTTCTTTTCTTTGACACATTTTTTCCTTTCTTTCCTTAATATCACTCGTTTTCTTTATTCGTTTCTTTCACTGTTTCATTCTTTCTTTTCCTTTCTTGCCATTTCTATTCCCCAGACAACAGTCAGTCATTCTGAACGAATGTGTCTGGCTGATACTATATGCCATACTGACATATCCTTAACACATTGGTGTGTTTTGATCGTTTTCGGTTTGATTAAGTTTATCCGTTGAGTCGTTGTGTGTGTGTGTTTCCTCCGGGGTTTTTTTGTTTGTTTTTTTGTTTGTTTATGGTTTTTGGTTTTTGTTGTTTTTTGTTGTTGTTTTTATTTTTTGTTACTGATAAATCTAATTGTAATTCTATCTTTTCTATTCATTCCTTTTTAATCATATTTGTATCGATCAATTTCCTCTCTCTCTCTCTCTCTCTCTCTCTCTCTCTCTCTCAGGACGACTCGTCTGAGGAGGTATATGTATACGGCGTCTGTGTGTTTAAAAGACACATGGTGATCAAGTCAAGTCATACTGAGTACTCTTTACGCCACACATCAGTCAACATGCACCACCATCATCAGCAACACTACAAATCTGTTACCTGATAAACCAAAAGGCTACGGGGCGGGTGGGGGGGGGGGGGGCTGAGGGGGAATAGGGTTGGGAGTTGGGATGGGGGGGGGGCGGGGGGGGGGGGGGGGGGTCGGGAGGGGGGAGCGTTTTGTTGAACAGTTCACCGATCAAGTTGCATATTGTAACGCTGCGGTCGGGGTAGTACAAATGTTAACTCACACACACATAAACACGCGCGCGCGCGCGCACACACACACACACACACACACACACACACACAAGCTGATGACCTGTTGTGACCTTCACCTCGATCAGTCTCTTTCTTCTGTGTGACCCCCATCCCCTGGAGGTCGTGGGGTGTGAGTTGCAGGGGGTGTGGCCGGGCTTGACCTCTGTCCAGAAGTGGGTTCGTTACTTCACCCGATTTGGTCCGTGCGGCACTGAACTGACTTGGAGAACGTCATTCATTCAATCAAACGTTGTTGGTGGTGTGTGTGTGTGTGTGTGTGTGAGTGTGTGTGCGCGCGCGCGTGCGTGCGTCTGTGTGTGTGTTTGTGTGTGCGTGCGTATCAGTGTGTGTGTGTCTGTCTGTCTGTCTGCCAGTGTCTGTCTGTCTGTGCGTTGTGTGTGAGTGTGCCGGTGTGACACAGCTCATTCACACACAACCTGAGGATGTTCGACAATGGATGCATAATCGTTTGTAGTGCACTCCGTCAAATGAACACTCGTTTCGCTAAGTTTAAAACCGGTCCTGACCATGGCAATCCGCGATCGTACCTTCATTCATTCTTCACCATGATAAGGCCCGTGATACAGGTAACCCGCGACAACCGTATACTGACGCCGACCGAGAAAATGGTTCTGCGGCAATAATGGGATGTGGTTTCATCATGTTACCTGTAGTGTTATCGACACCAGGTGAAGAAAAAGCATGATGAAACCCTTAACCCCTATACTGCCACCGTCACGTGCATATGCATTGCGTTCACGTTCGTCGTGGCATAACATTACTGCTTCTCTTCGAACTCCATTTTCTTTTCCGTCTTTTCTTTTCTTTTCTTTTAAGCCGCCGTACTCTTCTTACCTCAGCAACGAGTTTATCTCAAACGATAACTTGTTTGTGACCCCGCTGGCTAGAGTCAACTCAGGTCACAGGTGCCGTGGGGACCGGACGGTCAGTGAGTGCGCATGACTATGTCCGGTGACATTTTACTAAGGTTCCATTAGTTCCCCATATTGTGCTGCCAAAGGCAGTACTGATGCGGGTCATGATGTTTTTAGTACTGCCAAACATGTCGTAGTGCGCACGCCGCGTGCGCGCAAACACACACACACACACACACACACACACACACACACACACAGAGTCTCTAGCACACATTCACACACGCCGGAGCGCATACACAAGCACAAACGGCGACGTAGGCACACACACACACACACACACACACACACACACACACACACACACACCGGCACACACTGACACACACTGACACACAAACACACACACACGCACAAACACACACACACACAAATACACACACACTGGCACACACACACACACACACACACACACACACACGCGCGCGCGCGCGCGCACGCACGCACACACTCATACACTACATTACACTACACTCACATTCTCGCGCACACTGCGGTACGCATTGCAAAAAGTATGCACAAACACATGCAAATATAACTGGAGGTATACACACGCACGCTGGTGCACACCGGCATACGCACGCAGGCACTCACTGACATACACACACGCGGCATGCATACCGATAGCTAAAGGCCGCAGAGCACATAGCCTGTGACAAAGTTTGACACACAATCGGCGAAGCCATACTGAGATGTCAGTATTATGAAACTGTATATTTTCTTTACACACCTTTGTGTGTGTGTGTGTCAGTGTCAGTGCCTGTGTGTGTGTGTGTGTGTGTGTGTGTGTGTGTGTGTGTGTCCGTCTGTCCGGTTCTCTCCGGCTCTTTATGTGCCGAAAGTAGGCGATTATGTGTGTGTGTGTGTGTGCGCGCGCGCGCGCGTGCGTGCGTGTACGTGCGTGTGTGTGTGTGTGTGTGTTTGTGCGGCATGTGTGCATGGGAACCTGCACTGAAATGTAATTAGAAATGATGCTGCATACTTCTGGGAGTAGCCTTATCCGCACCTCAGTGTCCTATCACTGCCTTCCCGTCCCATGAACCTAATTCCTGTTTACAGATTTCACTATGATTGTGTGTGTGTGTGTGTGTGTGTGTGTGTGTGTGTAAATCTTCAGTACTTCTGTCAATGAATTATGTTCTAGCTAGCGGGGGGAGGAAGGGGGGGAGCTTCCTCAATTACATGCTCTTCAGTGTTTGACAACCGTGTCCATCAATTGTCTTTGCACCTTTTGAAACGAAACCCAAGGAGTGAAATCATGATGATTTATGAAACATCTCGGTTCCAAAACAACCCACATTTCTTCCGACAAATCACGGAAACTACCGATCACCGCTGCACGAGGCATACTGATTTTAATATTCATGACAGACCTCCCGGCGATTCACGAAAACTGCCGATTACAGTGACGTGGAGAGATAGTTTGCTTAATATTCATGACGTTGTTTCCCTTCTCAGCCAATCAGAGGAAGCACGAAGAAAAGGTTGCACGCGTTGAATGAATGCGTCATTTGACCAGCTGGCAGTGAAGCAGACGACACTACGGAACGAGTGCGTTAGTGAGTTACCCGCCTTCGGAAGTCTGATCAAAGTTTTTGTGGTTCGTGTGCATCTTGCACCAGTGTCAGTGATAGCAAATTTACCGAGAGTCTGCAGTTTTTCAACGATCTGAAGACATGACCCTGACTGACTGCGAAGAGAGCGCTTGTTGCAACAGCATGCAACCCACCCTGGATCAGTGAGTTGGACACATTTTATTCTTTTTGTGTTCAGTTATCTTGTCCTAAATATTTTCCTGCCCTTGATTTTATGGGTGAGGTATTGGAAGAAATGTCTCGTTTTCTGTATTGGTGCACTGAGCTATATTTTGCAGGAACTGAACGGTTGCCAGCCGGTGACTCAGATGGACAGGTTGTTAAGGTGTGCAAATGATCTAGGTTCTTTGTTCTTGTCAAAGTCACAGAGGTAGCACTGAAAACTTACACTGATGCAGAACCTATGATCCACACTCACTGATGAAAAAATCGTGCATCAGTGGTCTGCATACTGTACTACTTAATTTGTATCATACAGCGTGTCGGCCTATGCATCAGAATTCAAAACTAACATAAGTCCCGCTGCTGCAATATCTTTCGTTGTTGCAAAACACTTACATAAAAAGTAACGGTACACTATCGATACAGAACGCTTCTCGTCCAACAAACAGGCCTCAAGTTTGACACCGCTACACTCCACCTTTTTTCTTATTTTTCCGAATGCTCAAATCGGCAAACATCTTCCACCCTCCCTCTCCCCGCCCAGTCCAGTGCATGCATGTACACACACACACACACACACACACCATAGACTGCCGTGGTAGCGTGCCCGCCTGATACGGGTTTGACTCGTGACGTTGTGACGTCAGAGGAGATCGCGGCCACTGAGCTTGCTAGGTTGCAAGGGGCAGAATAGAAAGGGGAGAGAGAGAGAGAGAGGGGAAAAAAAAAAGAAAAAAAAGTCCCGACCATGACTGTGCCAAAATCTCACACAGCCAACCTGGCTCACCTGAGACCGAGGGAACCTGACTGACTGACTGGGCCGGTCGGTGTGTTTGCCCTTTGGCTTGTTTCGGTCAAAAAGGAAAGGCTGGACTATCCGTATCCGTTATCATCCTCCTGCTGCCTCCGCCTCCAGCACACGCACGCACCAACACACGCACTGATACATGCACACTGACATACATGCACGCGCTTCGTCCAAAATCGCCGCGCACGATGTGAACTGATGGACGCTAAACCGAACACGCGCACGCATACACAATGATATGCGTGCAACCACACATATATAATGCACATATGCGCGCAAGCGCACAAATGCACACCGAAATGTGAATAGACGTGAAACCGGAACACACGCATGCCGTGCATACATATGCGTGCACACACATATATAATGCACATCATCCGCGCGCAAACGCACACATACACACACGCACATACGCATGCTGCACCGGCCGGCCCACCCCCACCCCCATCCCCCCACCCACACACACACATTTCATTTTGGTGTCATAATACTGTAACATGTCAAACTGATGCAAACCAGGTCTATCTGTTTGCACCATCAGTACCACATTTCGCATTTCCTTCCTACCAGACCTTAAAATATGCCTTTATTATTCCGACTCGATACCATTAAGATAACAAAACAGCACATATATACTGTCATGCAGACGGAGCTGAAAGTCTTGTTGTTCGATATAAGTTGTAAAACGCTAGCCGAGATCTTGTTAGCTGACACACTGATACACTTTTGCACAAGAGTCAGATTTTCCCATTCATAACTTGACAGCCGGATGGTTTTGGGAGATGGGGGGGGCCGTTTAACCTCTGCGAGACATCCGAGATAAAAATAGAATAAGCTGCCTGTTGTGAAGATCTCGGTGGGCATAAATATTGCAAGTTACACTGATGTGCCTGAAATGCAGAATTGTCCGGGAAGAAGGAAGGAGGGGAATGCCGTGTGGGAGAGCAAGGTAATTTCAAATGCACTTGTGACGGCCGGCAAACAAACCGACGTGGAGAAAGTGTGAGATTGACGTGACATTGAAGTCTGGTCAAGTTCTAACACAAAACCCATCTTACACACACACGCACGCGCACGCGCGCGCACACACACACACACACACACACACACACACACACACACCGACACACACACACACACACACACACATGACACACACACACACACACACACACACACACACACACACACACACACACACACACACACACACACTATCACGCGGCAAATGTAAAGACATTAACTCTCTCCATACGAACGGCGAAAGAGACGACGTTAACAGCGTTTCACCCCAATTACCATCATCAAAATATTGCAAGCGGAAGGCTCCAATACTGAAGAGGTGAATGTTGACAAAGAATACCACAATTCTGACGACGGAAGCTAAAGGTTGGGTCATTGAGACACCTACTGGACATCCGAGGGGTCTGTGTAGAGGAGAAGAGAGGACTGGCCGTACTGAGTGAGTTAAAAGACTCCGGCGGAAATAAAGCGCACATATTAACAACCTGACAGAAAGCGATTGCCGAGAGAAACTGTCAGACACACAGACGGCCAGCGCATCCATTCGATGTTAACTTGACTTCTTTAGAAATAAAAATAGTAATAAAATTTAAGAATATAGAACTGAAGGGAAAAAATCACAAAAGAAACAACTTCCCAGACAAAAATTCCCTGGTCGGCTGAAGTAATTGATACTGGCGTTGTGTAGCACCTGCGAATGAAAGAGGCCAAAGTGCAAAGGCCGGTCTGCCTGGAATCTTGGGAATTTCCGTCGAATTCCAAGGATGGACGGATCCCCACACGTTGATATGAATGAAAGTGGAGGTAACCCGGAGCTCTGATAGGTATACATGACATAAAACATCAGAAACCTGAACTAAGGAAATTGGTTTGAATGCGGAAGCATTGACTCAGGGTTTGGGCGCGCGCGTGTGTGTATGTGTGTGTGAGTGTCTGTAGTATGTGTGTCAGTGCGTGCGTGTGTGTAGTATGCCAGTGCATGTGTGTGTCTGTGTGTGCGGGCGCTGGTATGTGGTATTCGGTGTGCGCGTGCCGTGTGAGTGCGCGCGTGTGACTCGGAGTGTCAGTATCAGCATGTGCGTGCGTGCTTTCGAGTTCCGAGTCAGGGTCGTGTGTGTGTGTGTGTGTTTGTGTGTGCGCACTTTATTTATCCGTTCTTTTAAATTGTTTATAATTTCCGAAAGCGTGATCTCTTGAAAGTGATTCATCAAACTAAGTCCGTATATATAATGCCCTCTTTGATAGGGAGTGTGGAGTGAACTGAGAATGCAGCAGAAGTCTGCACGGACTTGTTGATAGGAGCTTAAGAGTCAGTGTAGTGTCAAGAGCTGTTGAAAACCCTGCACAAAATTCTCTCTCTCTCTCTCTCTCTCTCTCTCTCTCTCTTTCTCTCTCTTTGTGTGTGCATCTCTCTCTCTCTCTCTCTATCTGTCTCTCACACACACACCGTGCACACACACACACACTCTCTCTCTCTATCCATCTATCTCACACACACACACACACACACACTCTCTCTCTCTCTCTCTCTCTCTCTCTCTCTCCGTCGCTCCCCCTTCTCTCCTTCTCCCCATCCTTTCAACCCTCGGGCCTCATGACTGACAAACGTGACTCACCCACATGCCAGTCATGAGTCAAACTGCGAGCAATCCCTATTCTGGGACCTCGCTCCTCCTCCTCCTCCTCCTCAGTCCTCCCCCACCCTCCAGCGGAGCGCTTGCGATTCGTGATACACCCTCTGCAGGTATTTTCGGGTGCCGGAGTCACGCGCGCGAAACCGTTACAAATTTGCATATTGTAAATATTCATACGTGTCGTCCTTTTAGTGGTTCAAGTCAAACTGATAAATGAATGTGGGACAAAGTAACGATTTCGATTTTTTTTTTTTTTTTTTTTTTTTAAGCAATGAGTACATCTTTAACCTTCTAACACTCCGTGAGAAGGTTTTACTTTAAGTGGATTTGCACAAGGTGTGTGTGTGTGAGAGAGACACAGAGAGAGAGAGAGAGAAATACCTCATTTTGGTCACAACAAATAACGCGTGCCCGCACGATCGGCTCATATGATGTGTTTTGACGACCAGAACTGTTTGGCATAATAAAACCTTACCGGTTTCAGTCGGTGGTTTCGGCCGCCAAGTTTATGAGTAACGTGGTACCGTGTGTGTGTGTGTGTGTGTGTGTGTGTGCTTGCACCCGTATAGTGCCAGTGTATACGCATGTGTGTGAATGTATGCATGAGACTTGGGGGGGGGGGGGATTCTCTCTTTCTTGTTTGTGTGTGAGTTAATGTGTGTGTGTGTGTATGTGTGTAGAGACTCTCTTTCATTCGACATACATTCATTCAAAAGGATACAACTTGTCAGTCACACGCAACATACAGTGCACATACCCGCGCGTGCACACAGAGACTAGCAAACACGTACACATGCTGTGCATCCTTTACATACTATAAAAGAATAGCGATAAATCACACTGATTCACAATGCATGTACACAAAATCCAAAAGATGCGCACATACACGAACCAAAACATAGGCCTGCCGCGGTGCATGTGGATTCTTTTGTTCGAATTAAAGTTATTATCTGTGAAGAGGGAGAGAGAAGGGGGTGGGGGGGGACAGAGGGAGCAGAAAACTGCAGATACACACACACACACACACACACACACACACACACACACACACACACATATATATATATATATATATATATATATATAATGTTTCTATTTGCCACAGACACATCACGCGAGGGCGAGGCGTGAAGGGAAAACCCTGGAAAAAGGTTTCTTCTCTCCCTGGATCGATCCGAGGAGCGAATTATGTATACATGCGTGCATCAGCCAGTGTTGGCACCCCCCTGAAGACTGGCAGCTGATCCCCGCTTGTCAGTCAGAACAGGGCTGGGTGGGTTTATCCATGGTCACAGAGCCATCGTTCGACACAGATATGTGCTTCCTCGACTCTTTCTCTTCTCCACACACCCACGCGCACATATACACACACACGCACGCACGCGCGCGCGCACACACACACACACACACACACACATTCACGAGCTTGGGCTTACTACTGACAAGAAAGACAGCGACTTAGAAGAATAACTAGAACTGCACTGACCAAAGAACGAAAAGAAAAGAAGAAGAAAAAAGGAAAACAGAAAGAAAGAACAGACACAGCATCCCTGAGAAGGCGTCCTCAACTTGGAGGAACATATTAGAACAAAAGCACAACAAAAACGTCTGAGCACGTAGAATTCTTGAGCTGAAACAAAAAAGTCGGACCATGTAGGATTCTTCAGCTGAACCAGTGCAGTTGCCGTTCACATGCCTACGCGTCTACTTTCACTCCCGCAAAAGCCTACTATCGATCACCGAAGCACAGATTACAAGAGAAGATTTTTGTATCGATCTATTCAGTTCAGAACCCGAATGCAGCAGGGCTGCGTGCGAGAGACCGCATGGTCTGTCTACTTTGGAGCAGGGAGCATGCTCCTTGAAGTCACCAATCCGTCTCTATCTTTCTGACAAAACACACAGACATAATACATGTATAGAATCACATGCATGCATAATTCTCTCTCTCTCTCTCTCTCTCTCTCTCTCTCTCTCTCTCTCGCACAAACCGTCTCTCTCTCTCACTCACTCACTCACTCACTCACACACACACACACACACACACACACACACACACACACACACATCCAACCTCTTCATGTGAATCAAGAGCCGCTTAATCGGCGACAAGGGCCGGGGAAATCCCAGTACATAAAAAAAAAACCCCAAAAATCCCAACATTTTTAACAGAAGACTGAAAAAGCAAAAAGAAAAAATAGAGGGAGAGGGTGGTGAAGAAAAGCACCAAATTTATGAGCTGTCGTGCCGACGTTGGAATAGAACGAGCGTGTGGGAGTTACCCTTGGGAGGACATTAGCGAGGAATCAGTATGCTGCTGAGGGAAGCGACATTTAACTGAGATGGCTAATAGACCACTGCCAACACCCCCGCCCCCGCCCACTGCCCCATGCATTCTGTATTTTTTTCATGATTAATGTCGGGGAAAGATGGTTGAGACATGCAGAAGAAAACGTTTATAGAGTTTTAAAAAAAAAATATAAAAAAATCGGCGGCGGAGGAGGAGAATAATGTCACAGGACGAGACGAAAGTTGTTTTTTTTTTCTTTTTATAGACGTGGGAGGTGTTTGGGAGGGAATAAAAAAAAAAAAAAAACAAACAAAAAACTTTAAAATTAAAAAAAAAGATACTGGCCATTTTTCTTCAGTCTCAAAAAAGTCGTTTATAAAGAGATGCATTGGGACTGGATTTTTCACCTTTTTTTTTCCTCCATATGTGAAGCCGGATCTTTTGCGTTCGTGGTCTGCAACTCTCACATTCACACCTATAATTATACGAGTGGGCTGTTACGTGTATGGCCGTTTTTACCCATGTAGGCAGTCATGGTATTCCGTTTTTATGCGAGTTGCATGCTGGCTATGTTCTTGTTTCCATAACGAACGCAGACATGAATTACGTATTCAACGTGCGTATATGATCCTCTGCATGTGTATACACGCGAAGGGGGTTGAGGCGGGCAGGTCTGTCCATTATATTGGCCCGTGAGATCAGAGAATTCTCCGCCCATAACTCAGCAGGTGCGCCGAAACAGGGATTCGAACTCAGGACACTCACGCGCGAGAATCCAGCGCTCTCTACCGTTCGACCACCGCACCCATCGACTGGCGATCTGTTTGACATGTGTGTGCGTGCAAGCGTGTACGTGTGTGTGTGGACGCGGGAGTGAGGGTGGTGGTGGCGACTGTCTCATGTGCTTTTTGTCTGTGATATAGACCTTTGCATTAATATATATCATACACACACACACACACACACACACACACACATATGCATACACAGTGTATGTGTGTGTTTATGTGCTGGAGTATGCGTCAGTGTAGGGTGTGGGCGGCCCGCATGCATCCACACACAGGGGGGGGTGAGTGTGTGGGGGCGTGAGGTGTCTGCCCGCACGCTGTGTGCGATCACTCTGTGCCTCGTGTCTGTCGTAGTAAGGGCCATGGACACAGTGTGTTTGTTGGTCAGTCAGTGCCGGTGTGACCAATGCAATGTTTGCCTGTTGGTGCAGACAGGAGAGCCTTGCCATAGGACTGGCCCTGAGGGAGGCCGTGTGGCAGGCCCAGGAGCAGGGCAGGCTACGCTGTGGGGTGATGGAATGCGCGCAGCTCTTAGAGATGTGAGTATTGCACGCACACAAGCACGCGCCCTCGCGCGCGCGCACACACACACACACACACACACGCACACACACACACACGTACCACTACACGCACGCACGGGCACGTGTACACAAACACGTATGCACACACAGGTAATCACTACGTACTTGTTGTGCAATGTGCTACTGATGTAACACTTAGCGAGCATGCGCGGGCTCGTACATGCTCTCTTTCTCTCGTTTGTCTGTCTGTCTCTCTCTCTCTCTCTCTCTCCGTGCTCTACTTATCTTCTTTGTTTCTCTCATATTACGCATACCCACATGTCATTAATTAACGCTACAGTACATTACGAAGCACGCACGCACTTTAAGTTCACACACACGCGCGCATGCACACGTACACTCAAACGCGGACACGCACACGCGCGTGTGCGCGCAGTCACTGACGGCAAAGAACGCGAGGTCATCGACCAGTACAGAAACTAAACAGCTGCAGTGCTCAACATGCTGCAAACCTTTTGTATTTTTTCTTTTGACTGCAGTTATGCGATGCGTCAGATCCACACGGTGTGTCAGTGTGTGTGTGTTTGTGTGTGTGTGTCTCTCTCTCATTCTGTGTTTCTTTTCTGTTCTTTTTCTTTCTTCTTCCCCCCCCCCCCCCCCCCCCTTTTTTTTTTTTTTAAACATGCCTCTGAAACTGATTTGTGTCATGTGTCTGACGTCATCAGTGACCCGTTCAACGTCATGATGTGCGTCATGCCAGTGTCGGGGCCCGATGACGTATCGGGCATTATTGAACGGACCCTGATCGAAGCCTTCTGCCACGAGTATCAGATTCGTCTAATCAAGGTTCGTGCATACACTCATCATTAGTCCACTCATCTGTGCTTCTCTCTCTCTCTCTCTCTCTCTCTCTCTCTCTCTCACTCGCATAACCCCTTTCCTTCCATCAACTGTTCTTTCTGGTATGGATGTCCTGAATGTGTCATCGAGGTGATGTAAACTTTCCCTCCCTGTCTCTTTCTCTGAATGTGAGTGTGTGCATTTGTGTGTGAGTGAAGGCGCACGCGCACGTGTGTGTATCACGGTCTCTATTCCTTTCTGATGACATAACTTTTTTTAAATTTTAATCTGCACTGATAATAGAAAGAAACGGATAAAACTGATAAAAGCTAGGATGACTGTACTCTATGACTAATCAGTGAATCAGCTCTCTCTCTCTCTCTCTCTCTCTCTCTCTCTCATGATTGTGTCCTCGCTTGCTTTCTCTTTCGCATTATCCATTCATTTACATGATGTAATCGCAGACAGAACGTTTTTTTGAGTGTGATTGTTGTGACTGAATTTGTGTATGTGGCAGGGATGAGGCGTGTGGTTGGGGAGGTGGAGGTGGAGGGTTATAGATGGGGAGAGGAAGGGTAGGTTGGGTGTGGACCAAATATCGTTGTGTGGGTCAGCGTGTTAACGAGAAATACACGTTTGACTCAACACAGGGCATGCGAAGAACTGTAGGCAACTACAACTGTAGTGTTGTAGACTCTACACTATAAATATAATTATACCAGTTTGCAGCCGCTGCCTAAAATTACCGACATAAGTGTTACATTTCTCACGTGCGCAAATAGTTTCCGGCGCGTAAGTTTGTTTGGTAACCGTGTGCGCTAAACTGCAGTCGTTCCCAGGCATTGTTAAACAGTTGTTTTTTCTCGAAAAACGCAAGCACGTCTTCAATATGTGCTCCCAAAGTGCGTGTTAATTAATCATTGACTGGCACTTGAGATTAAATAATCCAGAGAAATGTCATATTTAAAATATCATTGTTGTTGAGTAGTATAGTGTGTACGCGTGTGAGTATGCGTGTGTGCGTGCGCGCGTGTGTGTGCGCGCGCGTATGTGTGTGCCAATGTGTATGTGTATACGTCAACAGTTGAGTCAACGCTTTTTTTTTTTTTCTTTTCAAGTGCTTGAGACAGAAATTTTTGTGAACCATCTCAGGCACAGGTCGTTAGTTTGTCGATCAGTGTTTTGTCTTTCAGATTTTGTGGTCGATGTTACAGGTAGTGCGAGTGTCCACCCGACCTGTACTGACATCGTGTGGGATATCCCACTCGTGTTAAAGTACTGGTATTACGAAAATGTCAGCGATAGGGACTTGTGCAAACATGCACCAGCCTTGCCACTGTGTGTGAATGAACACACATTGTATGACAAGAGTTCGTTGGGAACTCTCAGGTGTATCTCAGTCTGTGTGTCAGTAGGTCGGGGGCACAGAATATATGGGTCCACTTTTTTTTCTTCCTTCACTTAACGTTTACCTAGTTTGTTTCGGCAACATGCAACCCGCGCTGTTTAAGTATCCACTGCTAAAATAACCCCCTCCCTCTCCCACGCCCCCGCTCTCTCTCTCTCTCTCTATATATATATATATATATATAATAAGTATATCTTGATGTGGCTGGTCTGAACTGCTTCCCAAGAGAAACTACTTTGCGTGATAAGTTCTCTCTGTCTCTGGCTTCGGTGTGTGTGTGTCTGTTTGTGTGTGTGTGTGATGGCGCTGCACGCGCGGAGATGAGTATGTATATATGTCACAGAGTGTATAACCGAGCATGCTTGTATATGCTTGCGTTTTGTATCATATAGACTGAGATCACTTGTTTGTTTCCCATGTATGTATGGCATTTTTCGTTTTTTCATGGCAACGCCGGTGGTTTTGTCCGTAATGCAGATTCAACTGGGCTATCGCGCGTGCTCAGTCTTGATGACTGACGTTTTGATTACACAAATAGTTGACATATTGTTTAAATGTCAAGACTGATAAGCTATCCCAGATCTTAGTCCAGTCCTTTTACACCCATAATCTGTTTACATTTTGTACATAATTATTTATTTAAACAGTTTGCATTTGTCAAAATATTTAACAGTTTGCGGCTCAAATAACTGACGACTACAACGAGTACTGACCATTGAATTTCCACGATATCTGCAATACTTGCTTTATGTTATACAGAAAATGGGATAGATATTGGTAAGAACTTTTCCTTGTATGTGTGTAACTTTCTAACATGACTTTCTTGCTGTTTAATGACAGCCGTAACATGCTCGAGCATTGACGCGATTGCACTCACTGACGCACATGCACAGCCGGGACTGCACACACGCATATACATACGCTCTCGGCTCTCTCGCTCGCTCGCTCGCTCACACATACACATTCATGAGTATGGAGATAAATGTATACCATCTATTACAGTTCACAAGTCTTGCATCAGCTGCAAGTTAATAACGGTAACTGACACAAGCCGTCACCGTATAGGCCAACCACGAGGCTTGTTTAACAGGCCATTATAGGCCTGTAATTATGTGGAGCTCGGTGGCTGTGTATTACCAGGCTACATGTCCATATTAAATTAAGCTATATGACGGTATGTTCACAATTAAAGCTTCCCAGCATAGAAAGTAAGAATATCATTTTCTACTGTACCAGTTGCATACCACGCTCAGTCATGGTCGTCGTCCTTACTATCTACTTGTTTGATCAGTCATGCACCGACTTAAGTGATTATCACCTTCTTTTTTTATGTCGTGAATGTTAGCTCGTGATTTTGATTGCCGCAGCATCGATGCTGAGCGTGTTTGCTGTGGGTACAAGTTCATTGTGTGCATGCAAGCGATGTCAGTTCATGCGTTAACGAGTGTGTGAATGAATGAGTGGGTAGTGAAAGTTTGTGTTTGCACATGCATAAATAAATAGATGCGTGCACGTGTGCGCGAGCGCACTGACGTGTGTGCAGGGATATTTGCAGGTGTTAGGGACGGTGGCTGTATAAACGAAAGCACAGTGCTGTGCACTGCACATAGCACCAACACGTGCGCAATATTTGTAGACATTCTTCGTCGGAGCATTCTGAGTAAACCGTATACACACATGCACAGAATAAATAAATAATGCAAAATGAAGACAAATTGCAGCAACCTTTGACCCAGGCAGCTGCCCCAGATTCGCCCCATCCCCTTGACCCCGAGCAGCACGAGTGCAGTTGGCACCCGTTCACGTGTACCGCGGGTCGACACCACGTCCTGTTCCGAGCGTCCACCCCACCCGCTTTGCTCGTCAGCCGAGGCTCTAGCTCTGAGCTTGCTGTGCAGGCGGAGCTCTCGACTTTGCATACTTTTCAAAGTCGCATTTGCACGAATGTCGTGCACTGCAGTCATGCACACACACACACACGTCACCCACTTCCCGTATAACCCACAACGTCCATCGTGCAAACCGCCCGTACGCTTGTGAACAGACAGTTGTCTGGCTTTCCTGTCTCTGCGACGGCAACACGTGCACGCTCCGAGCCCCCCGCAACCAGCCCGGGCTCGCTGCTGCTGAATATTCATGAGGCGAAGCCGTGGGGGTTAAACTCGGTCGTCGTGTAAACATTGCCACGTGCTTTTGTTGTCAGCGTTGGCAAGGAAGGTGTGTGTGTGTGGAGCTGCAGAGATAGAAGGAAAGGGGTGGAGGTGGGAATGGATTAGGGAAGGATGGGTAAAGTCGGTCGATGACATAAAAGAGTGAGGTGCGCGAATTAACCTGTTGCAAAAATCGACTTCTTACTGATGCCATAAAATGGTGCAACTGTTCGCTTTTTATTTCTAGTAGTATTTTTATTAATTGATATGCAGCCAAACGCACGCGTGTGTTTTCGCTCATGCACGCGCATGCACATTTTCATACACGCGCGCGAGCGCGCTCCTTGAGGTTTTAGTCGAGAACAAAGCCGCTGTCATGTTTTAATTTAGAATGGCCTAATTATTAGTCCGACACGAACTGCGTGCAATAGAGTTCAGCTGGTGACAGCCCCCCCTTTACTAACACCGCTTTCCTATTTGCGCAGCCTAAATAACACAGCCAAGGTCGTTCTTGTGGCTTTTTTTTTTTTTTTTTTTTTTTGGCTTTTTCTTTTTGCTTTTTTTTTTTTTTTTTTTGTGGGCCTGGACTTCCTATGCAAGTCTTCTGTTTATTTCACAATTTGTCTGCGACACTTAAAAGGTTTCTTTCTTTGTTGTTATTTTATGCGTCCAAAACACACTTTTCCTCCTGTGCAACTAGTCCCGTATCCTTTATTTTAACCGAGGCTTGGGCGAGGCCAGAACTGCGGGAAGAACAGTGAACTTGGTGTAACAAAGTACAAGGACGGCCAGTGATCCGAAACTTCTACGCACTAATAGGGTGGGCTGTTGTGAACCACAGAAGGGGGGAGGGGGGGGGAGGGGGCTCAGTATTCATGGTCATCCACGGCACAGGCCACGAACCACACTGACACAAACATGCGGACACGCATGCACACACGCATGCGCGTTTGCGTACACACGTACACACACACACACACACACTCACTCACGTACGTACGCACGCACGCACACACACACACACACACACACACACACACACAGAACAAAGTCATCGAGTGTCATGAGGAATGAAATTAATGTCGGTCACGGCAGTACTGTTGTTTGGTTCTGAAGCTGACAGCGTCCCTACCACTGAGGCCATAAAACCACGTGTCCTGGGAGATACCGATAATCGGGATGATAGATACCAGGGATGGCTGCATTTGGACAAACAACACTTTAAATCCGGCCCGTGTTTACAAGTTAGCATAAACAATTCTTTTTGATGGAAATGGAAATATCGGTGACCGAAAGAAGTTTGTAACGGAATCACTCACACACACACACACACACACACACACACACACACACACACACACACACAAACTACTACTACCACTACTGCGACTACTGCTCACACACACACACACACACACACACACACACACACAGTCTGACTCACTCGGGCTTACGCACATACAGATCTGCACGCACAAATTGAATGTTTAATCTGAACCAGTGTTGATCGCATGTTGATCCCATAAAGATGTTGATCACAATGTCGATCGCACAAAGAATTTCTCTTGTCAGAAAGAACAGCGAAAAACAACACCTTTACCACCTCTTCCGCCGTCCGTCCCCTATTCCCCGTCCTAACCCCAACACGACAGCCGCTGTTTGACTGACAGCTTGCTCAGGAATCTGATAGCATCTCTCTCTCTCTCTCTCTCTGTGTCATCGTGGGGATAGGTATGGGGGGGTTAAGGGGGGGGGGGGAGGTGGTTGACGTTAACACCAGAACTTGATAATGCAAAGTATAAATCACCATAATTATGACCATCATGATCACCAAACAGGAAACGACACGAAAGTAACACAAACAATCGTCATTTTCAGATTAATTTCGGACTAATAATTGTGAATGTCCCGAGCCATAATGACGACGGTACACAGGCTAACGAAGCCACGCGTCTCAAGAGTTAGGCTGATTCTGTAATTAGACAACGTGGTTTGTACAATGTCAAAGAAGGGGGGAAAAAAAGATAACCAAATTAACTATTGACACAATTTTAACGTAACTTAGTTGGCGGAGGGGGGAACGAAATTAAGAGAGAGACACACAACGTTACACATGAACATTGACGTCACGTTGCAGGCTGCACATGACTGACATAATCCTCATGCAAAGAAAGAAAAAGAAAAAAAAACACTGTCGCGCAACTAAGTTTGACGTCACTTTCCAAGGAACATATGACGTCATACCCTAACAATGACATCGCTTTGCAGGTGGACAGCGTCAACAAGCTGCGCAAGGTCCTGGAAGGTCGCGAGGGCACCGCGCGGGCCGCCCCGAGCCCGGCGGAAACTGGGCTGCCACCGTTGGTGGCAACCCCCAACGCAACTCAGGTTCCCACCAGCACCGCCACCCCTCTGTGGGAACTGTGCCGCTGTGTCCTGGTGCAGTACCCAGAGAGCGGGGAAGCGAGCGAGGAGGAGGAGACGGTGGCCCAGCACTACAAGAAGACCACGGTGGTCGGCCACGAAGACAACTTCAGCGCCGTGGTCGCTCTACCAGACGACTGACTAGACTGAGGCCTGCGCCTGGTCTGTGCTTGTGGAAATGAGATGGATGGAGGTGGGTGGGTGTCGTTAAAGGATGGATATGTGAAGGCGAGCGTGTGTGAGAGAGAGAGAGAATCTCAGAATGAGAGAGAGTCATTCTTTCCATGTCCACTATTCTACGTAAATGTACGTTGTGATCTTCGGTTTGGTAATTGAGCAGTTTAAGGGATTCATGGAAGAAAACTGGGTAGATGATTGGAATGGGTGGAAGCATAACAAAGAAAAATAAGAGAGGTCCACAACAGGAATGTCTGTGAGAGAAAATGGTGGGAGAACTGGTCTACATTGCTGCTGATTGCACACTTCAGAAGCCAATGGATGGAAAGTGATATTTTTTTTTGGGGGGGGGGGGGGGGGGGGGGGAGACTAATAGAGAATTTGTTGGATCATGATTATGAGTGTGAGTGTGTGTGCGTGCGTATGAGTGGGGGAGGGGAGGGAGCAAAAAATAAGTGTAAGTTAATTAATGATATATATAAATTGGTGCTTGTTGGAATAAACTGCATTCGTAGTGTTAGTCATCTGACACGAACAGTCATCTAACACAGTTCGTTTGTACTTGCAGACTCTTGAAACCGACCTAATTAAAAATGGCTTTAAAAAATCTTTTTAGATAGTTCATTCAGTTTGAACTATGTGATATTCAGAAATTATGTTCTCAGGGCCAAATCATTCGTTACTATGATACGATAATGAATTTGAATGCTTGTGTACTTAAGTAGAAGAGGTGGGGGTGGCCGTATTACTGTATTTTTAACGACTCAGTTCCCTATTGCTCCAGTTGTTAATTTCACGCACAGCGAAATCTTTTTTTTTTTCGTCAGTATTGCAGAAACCTTTAATGACATTTAAACATCATAATGTCTGATTCTTCGACCAAAATATTTTGCTAGTAACTTGACATTTATAATTAAAATGTTATATTTTTGATCTGTGCAGAATCATCTGCTTCCTACAAAAACCTCCTGCCTTGCAACCCCAATGGGGCCGCCTTTGATGCAATGAGGTTCGTCATCGTCATCAGTTTGGCGCCGGGTCGGTCCAAGCATCATCATCATCGCTCTTGCCAGTCTTGGTGACATTCTCGCACCAGTCGTCACATCCTGAACAAAGACTACAGCTCAGGAGGGAAAATAACCAACAACAAAAACTATGGTGTGGTTTCATGTTCTCGCTCTGGCTGACGTCAAGACACAGATGGTGATCTATTTCGACCCTCCTCCATCACAAAGTGTTAGTACTTGGTTTTGATCTTCAGGAACAACTGCAGTCGGCACAGACAAGACACTTTTTTTTTTTCTTTTTTTTTTTTTTTTAACAGGAAACAAAGGGGCTTGGTGGTGGTGACATGACTGGCTTGAGGCCATTTCATTCTGATGTGTGACATATAAGAAATGCAGGGTTGTTGTTTTTTTTTATCTATATGTCTTGGCTTCCAGAAGGAACACTGCAGAGGAAGAAAATGAAACCCTGTAAATCTCTACTATAACCCAAGTTGGTTTCGCTGCAGTAAAGAAAAAAATGGGGGGAAAAGCTAGAATAAAGATTGGAAACAAGTCCAAAACACACACACACACACAAAAAGAAAGAAGAAAAAAACCGTGCACGCCCAACAAATCTGACAGAGGCAAAATAAAAGGAGAAATGCTTCCTTCTTTTCCTCCAAACCACATTAAGACTGAAAAGACATGTGGGCAGCTGGGTTCATGTATATGTCGGTGCCTCTGTGAAACTCCTAAACACCTGAGGCAACACAGATATAGCTGATAGAAAATTCCTTTGTCTGCAGTCAGCGTATTTACTTCCAAACATACATGGCAAAACATACAGCTGAAACAATATATCCTTTGTCTACAGTCGTTGTATTTACTTCAAACACCTGAGGCAAAACAGACACAGCTAACCAATATTCCTTCGTCTGGAGTCATCGATTTTCTCGCAGATCTTTGAGTAGGTGTCATATTTTTCTTCCCTTTTTTATTTTCATATCATATGCCTTTTTATTTATTCAAAACAAAAAAGCATACTCCTGATTAAAAAAAAAAAAATCTTGTTCAGCTGAAACGTGATCTCACACTCTTTAGTTCTCTAGACATAAAACAGAATGTACATATGTATCTTCAACGACTCATAAAGAAGGTCAAATGAAACCGTAATTACCTGAAGCTATCTTTGGACAAGCGGATGCTTTTCAGTCACAGCACTTGTAATTGCCTTCTGCTTGACGCAGGCAGATAACCTGACCAGTGTGAACTGTTGATGATTGACTCAACTTGTGAACTTATACGGGTTGATGAAAAGGAAAAGATTCCAGATAACAGTTCTTTTGGCTTTGTTCAGACAGGATATCAGAGAAAGAATAACTTATGACACAGCACAAGAATGTCGGAATATGTATGAGAGGAGGAGATTTATGACACAGTACAAGAACATCGTTTAGTCAGGTTTATCAGTGCCACTGGATCGTTATGATAATTAGATTTTTCCTCTTTCTCTCTCTCCAATTCATTTGTGCTTCAGCAAAGCTGTTTTGCAGTCAAAAATTACAGTCGTTAGAAGCATTTTTGTTGACGTTCCACTTTAGTTCATCTTCACAGTTGTGCAAATGTTGTATCTTTTAAGATATTATCTAAGATAAATGAAAGTAAACTTCCATGTTTTGTAGAAACAATGAAAACAGTTGTCTCTCAAGTTCACAGAGCATACTGCGGTGAGAGTTTACATCAGTACTGCTTTGAGCATGCATGCTTGTGCTTCTTTTTTTTTTCCTGTAAATTGATGAAAATAACCAAAATCTCCAGACCCGACATATCACTCTTTTCTCGTGTTATCTCCCTTTACCTGCAGGAGACCACATGTTTTTCTCTTTCACTGTGTATTACGATTATGTGTGTGCGCGCCCTCCGCTCACGCGCGTGTATGTGTATGAATAAGCCTATTCTGTGTGTGTGAGAGAGTGTGTAAGCTTACTACATGTGTGTGTTAATGAGTTAATCTATGAGGAAAGTGATAAAAGGAATGGAATGGCAGCTTGAACCCCACACCGTTTGTTTGCGGTGACTGCAGAGGACTGAGATAAAAGAGAAAAAAAAGGACTGCATAGAAAAATAATAATTCTCGTCTTCGACAGCAAGAAAAGCACGTAAACATTTCAAAGGAAAGCAGTTGAAATTTTAAAGTGATAAAGGATATTATCTATTTCTGTGTCCAGTGACAAATGTGGTTGACCTGTATAAATGTACTTTTTTCTTTCTGTGTGAAATTTTCACATTGACTGATGATTTTACATTCTATGTCAAAAGTAATTAAGTTGAATGTTTGTTGTTGTTTTTATACTGTTCCACTGTCCCTATGCCATATACTGTACATATAGATATGTAACTGTGTGTATATGTGTGTGTGCGTGCGTGCACTGACGTGCGCTTCGTTGTGACTTTAACTGTACATAACATACATAGCCAGTATGACGTGAAAATGTGACGATAGCATGATATGTACCTGTACAAATCGTTTTTGTATGTGTGTGTTTGCTTGAGTTAAATGTTTCTAGTGTGATATGCTTTCTTTTTAATCGAGGTAAAATGGCTATCGATTGAATAATAAAACAAAGTGTGACATATTCATAAAACTACTTTTTTAGTCATGATTTTGATGTTTATCTTCTTCTTTCTGATGCTTTTTCTCTCTCTCTCTCTTTCTCTCTCTCCACCGACATTTCTTTCTTGGCCTATGTATTTGTCACACATACAAACACACCTATTTCTTGTGCACATGGGCGTACGTAAGTTTATGTTGCAATATCACATGTCCACGCACATCGTTCTGTCCATACTCTATAATTGATAATTATATCCACTATGATAAATATTTCTGAGCACTTGCCTTGAATGTGAATTTGGACAATGAAAAACGACTGAAAAAAAAACAAACAACTGCAGTATACAAACTATGAGCAAAGGTGTAAATTTACAAACCAGTCTGTACCAAACCAAACCAAAGTCTACCACATTCCGTTGTTTAGATCAATCTCGAGCACATGCGCATTCACGTACTCAAACACAAACGCACAGACAAGATAGTGTCAAGCACATACGCATTGACGCACCCCAGCAAACACAAACGCACAGACAGAGAGAGAGCAGGGTACGGTGGTGGTGGTGGTGGTCGGGTATGGCGGGGGGAGGGGGAGAGAGGTTCAAACTAAGTGCAGGAAAGGGAACGGAAAGTGAGTGGCAAAGACAAAACGTGGAAAGGATTCCGTCTAGACACCAGACAGCCTCCCCACGTCTCTCTCTCTCTCTCTCTCTCTCTCTCTCACTACCACTGAAGACCCACACAAACCAGACACACAAACAACCCGCTTACTGGTATCCCATCCCCAACCAATCTCATCAAAAACATGAATACAAGGTCACATGACAAACAGACCAGCTAAGCCCCATGGCGACGAGCCGCGACGAACAAGGTCAGAACCAAAACAACAACAGTAACAATATTACTTAATAGTGTTTTCCATTATGATTATTATATCGACCCTTTGGCATATTCCTACGGCGTCTTGTCTCGGCAGACAGTCTTGTGTGGCTAGCTATGCGTTGCTTCAGGCTGTCAGGCAAAATTAACGAGCGGTGTATCAGCACCTTAATTATGACTGGGAGAAAAGGTCGCTGTGGTGTGGTAAATAACACTGGACGTTCTTCTTTTCCCTTTAGGGCGTGTGTGTGTGTGTATGTGAGTGTGTGTGTGTGCGCGCGCGCGCGGCGCGCGTGCGTGTAAGATACTGTGAGTTTGTGTGATGCGTGTGTGTGTGTGTGTGAAAGTTTGTGTGTATGTTTGTGCGTGCGTGTGAGCGTATGTGTGTGTGTGTGTATGTGTGCTTACGCGAACAGTGCGCGCGTGGCCATACGCTCGTCTCTCTCTCTCTCTCTCTCTCTATATATATATATATATATGGAAGGCTCGGCTTAAATCGGAGACTGGCATCAACTTAACAGTTGGGCCAACAGCAAAGAGAGAGCTGTATGATCAATGGTTTCTTCGCGAAAATGGGAATTCATTTACAGTTGAGTCTTTTTTGAAGGACTATGACTCTCAAACTCAGAGACAACATTGTACTGGCTCTTGGTGCTGCAGTCTTGGAGGCCGGCTAGTTGGCCTTCGGGAACCATCCCAACGACAACTCTCCTAACAAACACATTCTTGGCCGAGATAATGAATGATGCAACTTGGGCAAGACTCCACTATAATGAAATTCTAGCCCATATAATCGGGACAGCAGTTGCCACTTCTGCTGTCCTGACGACAAGCACATACACACATACATACATACATACATATTCATTCATTCTCTCTCTCTCTCTCTTTCTCTCTCTCAATACAACTGTAATGATGCCTGTGGCCTAAATGCAGTTAAAAAGTTCGCATTCTGTGTGAGACAGAGAGAGACAGAGACTGAGGGGGCTTTTCTCTCTTTCTCTCCCATTCTCCCACCCCCCTCTCTCCCCCCACTCTCTCTCTCTCCCTCTCTCTTCAAGGACAAGCGTGATGGCAGTATGGAAATACCGACACCGGCGGTAACTCTCTGTTCAAGGCCATTACGTGTCCTGAATTTGAGACAGAGAACGAGACGACCAGCCAAGACAACAGACAAAAGTACCAGTATGCGTGACACTGCCTTCTCAGTGACCAAAAAGATGCGCGGAGTACAGATGAACTGAGGTGTCAGAACCGGCGCAATGTTTTGCTGCTTGTCTACTCAGTACGCCGCTCATCGGAGTCAGTTATCCTTGATGTGTGTAATATGGCGGCCGGCTTTCAGTTTTGATGTTTGTTTCTTGTTTTATTTATTATCAATTGCGGAGTTTCTTTCTTCTGTGTGGAGCTTTCCTATGTCATATTTTATGCAAATAAGGGGTCAGAATTTCAGACAAGTGTACTGTCGCTTTGGCTGGCATTTTGGTTGTGTCGATGCCATTTGTGCTTTTTTTTCTTCTTCAAAGTTTCTTTTTTGGGGGGTGGGGGTGGGTGGGGGGTTGGTTGGTTGGTTAGTTGGTTGGATGGTTTGTTGGTTGGTTAGTGTTTTTATCTCTATTCGTATCAACAAAGGGTAATGTGCATAGCCCAGAAAAAATTGATATTTTTAACAATTTTTCGCCAAATGTAAAATTCAAAAATCATGCAATATATCTAGAAGAAGAAAAGGAAAAACCGGACTTGGGCAGGGATCAAAACAGATCTTTAGGAATGGGAGACACTACACACACAAGTGAGCTCTTTGCTGTTTGCAATTGTAGATCAATCTGGTAGGTGGAATAGAGAATTCAGAATTCAACCGACTTGTTAACAACTGACAAAATTTCCACAGAAGAAACGTCGAGCGTGCTCTGATAAACAAAAAAATCCTTCCGACCAAGCGATCACTAGTTTGATAGAAAAGAAGACCGTATATGTGCTTTTGTATCATACAAGGTTTTCCCTATCACTACCCCCACGCCCCTTCCGCCCACCCCCCCACCCCCCCCCCAACATACACCCCGCCCCCTACCCCTACCATACTTCTTAAAAATAAAGGAATGAATACAGAGTTTACCTAACGACACCAATTCAGTCCGCAGACACATATTCAGTCAATCAATCAATTCATCCATTAACTGACTGACCAGTCCACATAATCCTGTGATGAGCGGCCGTTCCCTTCAGACGAGCAGATGACCGAAATAATGGAATTTTTTGTTGTTGTTATTTTCCTCGGCTGTCAAATCAAGGTGAAGGTCGAGGCTGGAACTGGTGAAGCACGTGCAATTTCAATTAACATAACACGGGGTTTCACGCACACATGCGAGCGTGCGAAAGCGCACACACACACACACAGGCACGCACAAACTTGAACACACACTGAGACACACACACACACACACACACACACACAGGGAGACAGAGACACAGAGATAGAGAATTTAAAAAAATTAAAAGAAGGGGAACTATCTGTTTTGTTTGACTTTATTGCGCGCCTGTTTTACCTCTCTCTCTCTCTCTCTCTCTCTGCGACTCTCTTTTCCACTGTTCCCCAATCGAACAGTGTAAAGGAAGATTACGTGCGATTTTCAGTCAGCTTGCAGTTGGAGGGACGGAGGGGTGAGACCTGACAAGCTCGTGGCTGACCTTGGAATACGCCCAGTTTGTCCCCGATGTAAACAATGGCCGTGTTGTCAGGAGAGTCATTTCGGCTCCTGGCCATAAAATCCGCTTACGGAAGACTCAGTTGGCACTATTTTTAGCATCGTAGGGCTATTCATTCATTTTGAGTGTTCATCAGTCTTGCACGTACACACTGGCACGCATGGAAACGCACACCGTGACGCACGCACTGATGCACGCTCTCTCTCTCTCTCTCTCTCTCTCTCTCTCCGGCTCTCTCTCCCACGCACGCAACTGAGCATGCACACATGCACACTCAACATACACACACACACACACACACACACACACACTGGCACAAGACAGAGGGTGAGAGAAATGAGGCGGAGAGATGGATGTCTGAAGAGGGAAATGAAGATGGGTCAACATTATATTTTGCCATACAACTAGTTTCGATAACCTAATTTGGTTTCAGTCTGCTTGTAAATCTTCAACAAAACTTACAATGTATTACCTTTTATTACCTCAGTATAAGGAACACTAGCAACCAGTTCCTTGATTAAAGTAATGTTACTATTATTATTAGTGATTATTATTATTACGACAGTAGTAGTAGTAGTAGCAGCACTGAGCAGCAATACTGAGTCAGTAGTAGCAGTAGTAGTTCTTCCATGGAGCCAATCTTCGTTGGCCTCTTCACGTCCGTCCACTGATGGTCTAACAAACCTGTAACCCATCCATCGCTCTATCGAAACATTTCCATTCATTTTTCTTCGTCCTACATTTAAAGTCAGTTCCCTATATAGATAGTCCAAAACAACTTGAGGGCACAAATTTGATTGGCACAAATCTGCATAGCTAAGGTCATGTCCAAGAATACGGCCATGAAATCAGCCACCGTGGCGAAGCAGTTTGTGTATGCAGGTTAAAGCCGTATTTGGTGTGGATGACTGCAAGAGGTGTGTTTGTTGAGTTTTGCCTTAAATCTCTCTCTCTCTCTCTCTCTCTCTCTCTATCTCACCACCGTTCCGTGCCGCGCCGGCGATGCAGCCACTGGCAACAACGCAAGCACAAACCCTCTCCAGTGTTTACCGCAACAGGTGTAGCAACGTGACCAGTCAAACATATGCCGCTGCCAGTGTCTTCACACACGCACGCAATGCTCTGTGTGCGTGTGTGTGTGTGTGTGTGTGTGTGGACAGACAAAAACAACATGGTGACGGTCATGGTCACAGAGTCACGCACAACTCTGGCAAACTGAACTAACTGCAACTCGGCGCCAGGGTATTATCATCTGGTCAACGCACGCAGGAGACAGAATGCAACTGCACACAGACCAATATTAATTTGTTTTGGTCTCCCGAGACGGAAGTCAACGAACTCTTACCTTGCAACTATGTAGTTGTTGTTTTGTTGTTGTTAATGTTTATGTTGCATGATTTCTTTTTTTTTTTCCTTTTCTTTTTTTTTTTTTCTTTTTATCAAACTGAATCAGTTAGTGTCCTTTTTTCTTCTTCTTCTGCTTTGTTTGTTGGTTGGTTTGTTTTTGTTCGTTCCTGATGGTTTATTGAAGTGGGTGGGACAGGTGTGCTTACCAACTTTTTTTTCAAACGTCTTTGAAAGGCTCAGTCTTTAATTGACCTCAGATGTCACTACAATTTATACGCACACACGAACGCTCACGCACACACACACACACACACAGAGTGAAATCAATGTCTGTATAGGAATATGTACACACACACACACACACACACACACACACACACACACACACACAGAGTGAAATCAATGTCTGTATAGGAATATGTCCACACACACACACACACACACACACACACACACAACGCAAAAATCTTGTGGTTTATACATCTACTAAGCTACATGCAAAATTTATTGCAGACATTTTTTTGTTATAAATGTTCAATGTTCCGAGCTTGTCTCTTTTCTATTGGATTCATTTACAAGTGGGGGATAAACGATAACAAAACGGTCTAAGTTACCATACGACAACCATGACATCAAATAGCCGGCCAAAAGTAGCCCGCGGCACACAGGAATGTAACAGAGACAGACATAGGCAGAGAGAGACAGGCAGATATTACGACCTGAGAGAGGGAGAGAAAGGGGAACAGAGGCAGACATAGACAGACTAACATTATTATTCAGACGAGAGAGAAGAGAGAGCCCGAACACACACGGATACCCGAAAGAGAGTTCCTGAAAGGAGACAGTAACAAGTAGACAAAGGAAAAGAGTAAAACCACCAATGCCATCGTTTGACACTACGTATATCTCTCCTCCTCCAACCATTTACCACCATCCCTCTCTCCACCCCCCACCCCCCACCCCCCGCCATCTCTCTCTCTCTCTCTCTCTCTCATCCGAAGATCATAAATACGCACAGACGTACGAACACGCTGCACGCCGGCATTACACTGCCGCCATGGTGCACATTCTCATGCATCACTCATTCGTGTACGGGGCTGTCCAACACAAACAAACGCTTGCCAAAGCATGATTATATTCTCGACCATCAAAAATATGCATGGCTACAAGTACACGCGTGCATGCACGTGCACACACACACACACACACACACACACACACACACACACACAGATGATAACCCGGAACCCACTGAAATCATACCACCTTACTTCACCCCACCGAAATCGATCAATGGGACTCAGCCCATTGAAACCCCCTCACATACCTTCACACCAAACCGCCCCCTCATTACTCCCGGCTCCCATTCCCCCTTCACTCCCCTCTCTCTCTCTCTCACACACACACACACACACACACACACACACACACACACACACACACACACACAGAAGCACCACACACACAGAAGCACCACACACACACACACACACACACACACACACACACACACTACCGTCTGAAAAAAAAAACAATCAGCAGACTGGAATGCCCAACTATACATTGCATGCGGAGACTTGGCTTCTGGTCTGGGACTGATGCAGTCTGTGAGCACGCCCCCCCCCCCCCCCCCCCCCCCGCCCCCCCCTCCACCCTCCTATCCCACACACAAACACACACGCACACACACACACACACACACACACACACACACTACAGTCTGAAAAAAAGAAGCAATCAGCAGACAGGAATGCCCAACTATGGCATTACATGCGGAAACTTGGCTTCTGACTGGGATTGACGCAGTCTGCCGTGAGCACGCGCGCGCAAGCACAGACACACACACACACACACACACACACACACACACACACACACACACACACAAAATACGAATAGTGTCTCATCTGTCAGTGATGGTATGAAGCGATATATCGCAGTAATATTAAAACACTGTTCAACACATCTTTTCTAACCGCCATCGATGTTCAAGTTGATATAATAATTCTATCATTATATCATGGTTTTGTTGTTTTATCACCAAACAGTCCAAATAGCAGCTACGTGTTTATGAAGGTTTCAAGGTGTTTCTTCTTTATGATATAGAAATCTGGAATGGAAAAACTGATATCAAAGCATTAAGAAATCATCACACACACACACACACACACACACACACACACACACACGCACGCACACACGCACGCACTCACGCGCACACGCATACACACACACACTCTCTCTCTCTCTCTCTCTCTCACACACACACACACACACACACACACACACGCACACACACATACAGATAGAGAGAGAGAGGCTGGAATTCTGTGCCACACTGTCTCGTGACCTGATTGAAGATAATGTATATAACCCAGTTTTCTCTTTGACTTTTGCAGCTCTTTCTGGGTCTCTGTCTTTCCGATTCGTTCTTCCTCTTCTGTCTGTCTTTGTCTACCTCTTATCTGCCCAGCCTCTCCCCCCCCCTCCCACTCACTCCTCTGTGTGTGTGTGTGTGTGTGTGTGTGTGTAGCATTGTGTAGAACAGACCATGTTTCAGGGCGGGGACTGGATGTAAAAAAAAAAAAAAAAGCGCGCCAGTGTTTATCTATCATCCTCGAAAATAAGAATTTGTCTTGTCCTCTCTCTCTCTCTCTCTCTCTCTCTCCGAGTTTCTCCGTTTCACTCACTCCCACCCACCCACTATCTCTCTCTCTCTCTCTCTCTCTCTCTCTCTCTCCAATTCACTCACTCCCAACCCCACACCCCACCCTTCCTTTTTTCTCTCTCCACTCCTCCCCAAAATGTTCTTCATTCCCTTCTGTCCTCCTCCCCTTCTGAGGAATTAGTCTCAGAGCCAACACAAACAAACTCCTCTGAATTCCTCCCAAAATAATAAATACAGAACATGCATGCATACCACCTCCCAATCCTTTCAAGTTTCCGCTGCCCATCCTTTCCTCCCCACCCCCTCCTCCACCTCCCCACCACGCCCGCCTCCCCTCCTCACCCACCTGCTCACCCGCACCCACCCATCCAGCTTAACACTCCCTTCCTCCTCCCTCCCTTCCAAGCCAGCTCAGGCCGGACCACATAGCAGCCAGCGAAGGTCGGACAACATATAACAGAAGAAGACGACGATCTAAACGACGGCAGGGGAGGAAGAAGACCATATTTGGGCAGCAGCCGGTCTCTGGCTACTTTCTTCTGGCGCGATCAGCTTATCGGTCTGTGTAGTCAGTCAGTGATGATGAGAGGAGGGGTGGGGGGTAGACGTCGTAGTCAGTGGGGGCGTGCGTAGCCGCGAGGGTGGGGGTAAGGTATGGTGTTGGAAGGTTGGGCGGAGAGGGGTAGGTGGAGGGGGGAAGCGGGTGTGAGGGAGACTGCTACTGCTGAGACATGGGTTGTTGTTGTGATATCAGTCAGTGATCGTTCCGGGATCAGTCAACTGCCGTCTCGTTATTTTATTTTTTTTTAAAGGCACTGGGAAGGGAGTGAGGGGAGGTAGTTTGTGGGGTGGGGTGGGTGAGTGGGTGGGGGTCTTTTATCGTTGGTTCCTTTGTCTGAATGTGTTTATTTATCGAAGGTCTGTTGTTTTCCCCCTTTCTTTTCTGTTTAAATTCTATTTGTATGGGGGGTGGGGGGGGATTCCACTGTACGCGCGCGCGCGCGTGCGTGCGTGTGTGTGTGTGTGTGTGTGTGTGTGTGTGTGTGTGTGTGTGTGTGTGTGTGCGTGCGTGCGTGCGTGCGTGTGTGTGTGTGTGTGTGTGTGTGTACTGATATGTGTGTGTGTTTCCACTGTACACGTTTGTGTGTGTGTGTGTGTGCGCGCTGACATGTGTGTAGGTATATGTGTGTTTGCGTGTGCGCTCGTGTGCGTGCGTGTGTACGCCGTCACGGTGTGTCACTAAGGGTAACTGCGGGGGGGGGTGTGAACATGCGTGTGCGCGCGTCTATACATGTTTGTGCGTGAG
>NC_134878.1:56228569-56248569 GCF_041734735.1 Babylonia areolata | reverse complement strand
GCACACGCACTGAAATACACACATTCCTTTTCTACAATTACCAACAAACCAAATACAACTTGACGAACTTACACACTTACACACTGGTCCACCGAGTTGAAACATTGACATGGGCACGGTCCTTCTCAAACACTGACGTCGTCATTGAAACCCTTCAAGCATATTCACAGGCTTTTCTACAGCCAATTCCATTTGTGACTAATAGAATGGAAAGGGTCAATCTATAAGCGCGCGCGTTCAGGTGTGTGTGTGTGTGTGTGTGTGTGTGTGTGTGTGTGTGTCTGTCTGTCCGTCTGTCTGTCTATGTCTGAGTGTCAGTGACTGTGTCTGTGTGTATGACTGTGCATGTGTGTGTGCACGCAATGTGCGCACCCATGTGTGTGTGTGTGTGTGTGTGTGTGTGTCTGTGTGTGCCTGTCTGTTTCTGTCTGTCTGTCTATGTCTTTATATATGTTTTTTTTTTCTGTATTTAACAGTTTGGAGTTTTGATGGTGGTAGTTTTGCTTCAGTTTGTCGCGGCAAGAAAACAAGGCTGAGATATACAATAGCAAACGGACTATGCAATGAGAAACAGAGACAGACAAACAAGACAGACAGAGAGATGTGCACAATAACAGGCCGAAATACTGACTGAAGAAGGGAGACAGACAAACATACAGAAATAAGACACGCGCGCGCGCCATGACCCATGCGGGAACGGATACAACCGCATGCAAAGGTGCAGGCGTCCGGACAGACAAAAGCAGAAAGTCATGATTACAAAACACAACACACACACACACGCACGCACGCATGCACGCGCATGCACACGCACACAACACAAACAAGTTCAACATACTAACTGATTCATTATGACACTCATACAGACGGACGCGCACACACACACACACACACACACACACACACACATCATACCTGGTGCCCATTATACAACATGCACAGTCATCAGTTCAGACCCCTCGGTGCACCACACCATGTAAGTCATGTGCACACACTTCGCTTTGCCGGCAAGCAACGGAACCGTGCACACACATTCATTTTCTTTCCAGACCACCTCCGTTCAGTTGTGAGTGTTGCCAAGTGGTCCACCCTGCACAACCAGAGCACATCAGTTTCCCCAGTGCATGCTCATGGTGCCACCCGTGCATTCAGTGGGAAAATATAGATGTTGGGGGGTAGAGGGTGCGTGCGTGCGTGCGTGTGTGCGTGTGTGTGTATGCGTGCGTGCATGTGTGTGTGTGCGCGCGCCCGCTCGCGCGCACGTCACAAGTCCATGGTACATGTTTGCGCGCGCGCGCGCGTGTGTGTGTGTGTGTATGTGTGTAAGTGGGAGTGGGCAGGTGGAAAGACAGATGGAAGACTGTGTGCGTGCGTGCATGCATGCATGCATGCGTGCGCGCGCGCTTGTGTGTGCGCGCATGTGTGTGTGGGTGTGCGTGTGTGTGCTAGTGTGCGTGTGTGTATGTGTGTGTGTGTGTTTGTGTGTGTGTCTGTGGAAGTGGGGGTGGGCAAAATATTTTTAGACCTACATGCGTTTGGGAAAAAAATATATATATATTATTTTTTTATATATTTATATATATATAAATACAAAGATAAAGTAGATGTATAATTCAAAAACTGTATAAGTATACCAAATGTGTGTTCGAATATGCATCCAAGTGCGTGTGTGCGTTTGTGTCTGCGTGTGCGTGTGCCTGGGAGGAGGGGGGGTGGGGTCGGTTTGTGTGTATGTATGCGTGTGTGGGAACTCAGTGTGGGCCTACTTGATCAAGTTTATATTACGCAATTCTAGAAGGTTGCCATTCATCCCAATAGAAACATGAGTGATAAACGGGAGTGCTTTTAATTTGAGCGTCAACCATTTTGGTGAAACCACGAATTTGAGAGGGGAAAAAAAACCGCATCCCTTTAGCCAAGCACAAAAATATTAACAACATTCCACTAGTAGGACATCGAACATGTTTGTGAGACAGAAATTAACAGCTCACTCAGCAGACTGACACACACCTTCCAAAACACCAACAAATATTCACACGCAGACCTGCAGTCATAATCCAATATCAATTGATTCACACACTCCGTACTTTACAGCAACTGAGTGTTCAGGGAGAGTGACGGCTGGGAGGGGGGAGAAAAAGAAGAAAAAGCGTCCTATTTTTCCGGCCTTGTGCTGCAATCTACGTCAATGGTGATCGTTTGACGTCACAAGCTCACGCAGGAAAGTTGACACTTGTGGGATTCCGATCTGCTGCCGGACAGAATTAACGTGCGGCAGGTGGGGAAAACATGAGTTGAATGAAAGAATTTTCAAAAGAATAATCTTAGAAATAGGATGTAAACACCCCAGGCTTTCTTTTCGATGTTGTTTTCGACACGTTGTTTACCTCAAGCTACCTGTACCTCCTTCGATCCACCCTGGCACCATCTGTTTATTTACAAAGGAAGCACTAATAATATGTATGTGTGTGTGTGATTTTCGTGTGCGCGTGTATGTCACTGTGTGTGTGCGTCACTGAGTGTGAGCTTTAGTTATTTATTATTCCTTTTGGATTTATTTCATTTGGCAGAACAAGATGGGTGTTGTGTGTGTGTGTGTGTGTGTGCCATGTTGTGTGTGTGTGTGTGTGTGTGTGTGCTATGCTGTGTGTGTGTGTGTGTGTGCTATGCAGTGTGTGTGCATGCACTATATGTGTGTGTGTGTCACTGTGTGTGTGTGTGTGTGTGTGAGTGCCATTGTGTTACTGTGTGTGTGTGTCACTGTGTGTGTGTGTGTGTGTCAAGTGTGTGTGCTCGCTCACGCCGGTGTGTGTGTGTGTGCATGTTAGTGTGCCGGCAAGTATTGTTTTGTTTTGTTTTCAGTATAGTGCCTATTATCATTACATTGTCAGTATCCGACAGTCTACTTTTCAGTTGGGTATTCAGAAGGTGGTGTGTGGGGTGCGGGGTGGGTATTAACTAAATGAGAATAATTTCAAATCAATAATTTTATCAGTGCCCAAGTTGTGCCGGGTTTTAAGTTATGTGCGTACGTGCTCGGCGCCGCGTGTGTATCAATGCAACAAGTTTAAAAACAATAACAAACAATTTTTCTTTCTCCAGTACAAGTCTCTCTGTAAGTTCGGTTATTCATTCATTAATCTAATGAGGTATCCATTTAAAATATTTGTTTATGCACCCCACCCTTTTAATTTTTTCCAAGGCCTGGCTGAGGCGTGTTGGGTTACGCTGCTGGTCAGGCATCTGCTTAACAGATGTGGTGTAGCCTATATGGATTTGTCCGGACGCAGTGACGCCTCCTTAAAGCAACTGAACTGGACTGACCACTCTGTGAACCAGATTGCACTCAAATATGATACCCACAGCTACAGGAACTCCGTCACGATGTTACAAGATATAATTTTCAGATACGTGGGAGTCGGCTATACAATGAAACAAGTTTCTCAATACCGTGAAATACAAACTATACCCGGTTAAACTGACACTGTGCACTTTTTTGTGAGTAAAACACGACGTGTTCTTTGGCATTCAACATAAATAATTCTTTACCGTTTTGAAAGGCTGGATCAGCAATGCCTGCCGTCTGCTTTTGTGCCTCGTTGTGAAGACGAGGTTAATTCGGGCGCGAGAGCGTGACTATTTTTAGATCAGTGGCGGGGTTATTTTTAGAACCGTGTGAAAATAGCGCCCACAGTGGTGGGGTGGAGGATATTTTTGGAGCCGGATGAGGGGTTGTGGCGGCTTTGTTCGGGTGGGGGCCGGTAGGGGGAGGGGAGGGGAGTGGCCGGGGGGGGGCGGAGGGGCATGGAGGAATGCAAGAATGTGCTGCTTTGTGAGGAAGCAAACTTCCTCAGTCCAGTTTGCGTCTGTCGCCTCGCCCTTTTTCAGCTGGTCACCTCAACCAAAGTTTCAGTTTCAGTAGCTCAAGGAGGCGTCACTGCGTTCGGACAAATCCATATACGCACGCTACACCACATCTGCCAAGCAGATGCCTGACCAGCAGCGTAAGTAACCCAACGCGCTTAGTCAGGCCTTGAGGTAAAAACTGCATGAAATGGTGTATTGAGTCTCTCCTTCCACTGAATCCCCATGAAACGTGCCCCTCTCAACTTGTTCTGTCTCCTCAGAGCGCGTGGAGGAGGGGGGGTAGAGGAGGTGCAGGGTAATGTGTGTGTGTGTGTGTGTTGGGGCTCATGTACGTTTATGTGTATTTGACTGTGCTTTCATATCTGTGAAACTGCATGTTTGGTGCATATCTGTTATGCATGTGTGGGTGTATGTGTGAATGTGTCTTCATGTTTTACATTTATTTGCTTATTTATCATCATTGTTGTCTTATTTATTTATCTGTTTATTTATTTATTATTATTACTACTACCCCTTTTTTATATATTATAATTATTATTTATTTATTTACTTATTTATGTACTGACGCTTATCTATTATTTATTCACCTTTTTTGTTCTCAAGGCCTGACTAAGCGCGTTGGGTTACGCTGCTGGTTAGGCATCTGCTTGGCAGATGTGGTGTAGCGTATATGGATTTGTCCGAACGCAATGACGCCTCCTTGAGCTACTGAAACTGAAACTGAAACTGTCTCCTCAACATGGCAAGTACTACTGCTACAACTCGCACTTTCATACCCAAATCCAGTGCAATAAAAGATTTTTTTTCCTTCTTTTTTTCTGTTGTCAGTTCATACGGTCCCGATGTGTGTGTGTGTGTGCGTGTGTGTGTGTGTGTGTGTGTGTGTGTGTGTGTGCGTGTGTGTGTGTGTGTGTGTGTGCGCGTGCGTCTGTCTGTTTGTCTGTGCGAGTGCGTGCGTGCGTGTGCGCGCATAAGATTGAATTGAGCGCGTGCTTATTGCGTATGCACATATTTGCCTTTCGTTTTGTTTTGTTTCGTTTTGTTTTGTTTTGTTCTCTCTCTCTCTCTCTCTCTCTCTCTCTCTCTCTCTCTGTGTGTGTCTCAGGAACCCTCTTGTCTGTTTATCGAGTGTGTGTGTGTGTGTGTGTGTCCATGCACGCGTACTGTATGGGTGTGCAGGTTTCTCAGTGTGTGTGTGAGTGTGTGTGCGTGTGTGTTTCTATGCGCCGGCCGGTGTGTATTAGATTTTGCCCATACCAGTACACATTAATCATTGAGGACAGATCGCACGGTTTTGCGGGGGAGGAAAGTAGGAGTTTCTGATCGGACGATTCTCAGCCGGAAACCGGATTTGTCAAGTTGTATGTGTGTACGTGCGCGCGCGCGCGTGCGTGTGAGTGTGTGCGTGTGTGTGTGTGTGTGTGTGAGTGTGTGTGTGTGTGTGTGCGTGCGTGTGTGTGCGTCTGTGTATGTGTTTGCGAGCTTCTGCGTGTGCCCGTCCAGTCAGTATATTGCGGATTCGTAAGTGGGCGTTTTGTTTTGTTCTTTATTTGGTTCGTTCAATTTTCTGTGTGTGTGTGTGTGTATGCGCGCGCGCGCCTTCGTGTGAGTGCGCGCGCGCGTGTGTGTCTGCGTATATGCGTGTGTGTTGATGTTTATCATTTGATTTTGTCCTTGTTTTGGCAAGTGCTTGTTTTCATGAAAACAACGTATTTAGCTGATTTGATTTTTTTTTCTCATTTTGATCCTCCTACTGAAAATACAAAATTAGAAAGAAACCTGAAGCCGTCGACTATTGTCCAGCTAAATCAGGAAAACAACTTTCTTTATTTTTGCGGCTGCCGCTGCTCAGTGCTAATAATAATGAACAGTTTGTAACAATGATAACAATAATGAGTTCTTTATTGTGCACTTTAAAAATGCAAAAAATGCGCTGAGGACCGTCTCATATACGATAGTGTTAATCAAATATGTAAATGAAACTGTTTGTTTTATCCCGTTGTGTATGTCAATGGGAACGTATTCTACACTGACGGTCGACAGTCAGTCTATACCCAGTGCTGGCACAACGAAGAAAAGAAAGTATAGCGCAATGGTCTTTTTCTTCAACATGACAGAAGACTTCTTTACCTCTGCTGATCTATCGTTGACGAAGAGTCGTGTGTACCTGCACTTGTATTCTTCCACTGGCTGACTCGCTTGTGTAAACAAAGTGAGTCTATGTTTTAACCCGGTGTTCGGTTGTCTGTGTGTGTGTGTGTGTGTGTGTGTGTCTGTGTGTCCGTGGTAAGCTTTAACATTGACATTTTCTCTGCAAATACTTTGTCAGTTGACACCAAATTTGGCATAAAAATAGGAAAAATTCAGTTCTTTCCAGTCATCTTGTTTAAAACAACATTGCACCTCTGGGATGGGCACAAAAAATATATAAAAAGAAGCCTAATTATATGCAAACTGCATTTACTGTTATATTTATATTTTTTGTATTCTCTAAACTTGGCACTTTGACCTCTTATTCTGACACAACAACAAGAGGAGTCATTATTATCATTTTTTGTTCAAACAGGAACTTCTTTTGCTAAGCATGGAATTTTTATTTATTTTGCAAACGTTTTGGTGCAGATAGTAAAGAAGGGAAATTACTCTGTAATTAATGCTAGGGGACTTAATTTATCACAAGTGAGTCTTGAAGGCCTTGTTTTGGTTTTTGTTGTTGTTGTTGTTTTTTTCAAGAATATATTATGTATGTATGTATGTGTTGTAGTCAGCCAGTCTGTCGTGTCCGACAATAACCATCAGAACGGTTCGTGAGGCAACTAACTGCTGTCCGTCCCCACTGACTGTAGTATATGGGGCCCGAATTTGATTACAGTGGATACTGTCTTGCTCAAGTTACATCCCCACTACACTCTCTCATGTCAAAAGGACAGACTGACTGACTGACACACACACACACACACACACACACATATATATATATAGAGAGAGAGAGAGAGAGAGAGAGAGAGAACTCAGAACGTTTAATATTCAAGGATTAAGATTTTAGGCATAGCCTATTCCTGCAATCTGTCCTTGTAGAGAGACAGAGACAGAGAGACAAACACAGAGTAAGTATTACGAAACGTTTCCACTGAATTCCGTTGTTGTACAATAACAACAACAACAACACACCTTTTCAACCAGAGAATTTCGCTGCTGCGAACAAGTGCGAATGGCGAAAGGAAGGTGCGTGCCTACGCTTGATAGCTGGGGAAACTGGGAAAGCCCTCTTTCTTCCCCTCCCCCTCCCCCCCCTTCCCCCCCCCTGCTCCCCTCCCCTCCCTCTCTGCCAGCGTTCCAGATCTGAAGTGAAAACCCAGAAAAGGTGCACTTTTTCCAGTGATCACTACAGTGCAGCACTGACACAGTTCAGAGCTCTGTGTGTGTGTGTGTGTGTGTGTGTGCGCGTGCGCGCGCGCGTTATGTGTCTGATGTGTGTGTGTGTCGTGTGTGTGCGCGCGTGCGTGCGCATGTGTGTGTATGTGTGTGTGTGCATGCCTACGTGTGTGTGTGTCTGTGTGCAGGGGTTAAGTGCCGACAGAAGGAGGAAGGAGTGGATTGGATGGAGTGAGATAAGAAACGTTCAGGGGCAGAACAGGCAGGGTGGTGGGGGGGGGAGTGCATTGCAGTGCAGCCATCGCGTGCATTCAGCGCACTTGGAATTCTTACCGATATTTTATGTTCTCTCGGCTACTGGCGAAGTTTTTCTCTTCTCTTTCTTCTCTTAGCTCAGGATCTTGTTGTGTGAACGCCGTGTCAGGCAAGCCTATCTTGTCGTTCTTTTTATTTCTATTTCTCCGTTGTTCTAACCCCTGTGTGTGTGTGTGTGTGTGTGTGCTCGCGCGTGCGTGCGTGCTTATGCGTGTCTGTGTGTTTGTGGTGTGAACATGGTTCCAGTTTTGCATGGTTCGAGTGAGAAGTGAATGGTTTGGTTCTTTTAACGATTTATTCAACCTTTCAAGTTTTGTCTGTGTGTGTGTGTGTGTTTCTTGACTGGTTTCCAGAACTGACGGGGTGATCAGCCTTGGAATGGCCCACTGGCTGGGGTATATGTAACACGCCTTGATTTGGTTCTCTGTGGGTGAGAGAGAGAGAGAGAGAGAGAGAGAGAGAGATGGGGGAAGGTGAGGGAGAGGGAGAGAGATGGGGAGAGTGAGGGAGAGAGAGATGGAAGAGAGGGAGAGAGGGGTAAAGAGAGAGGGGAGGGAGAGAGAGTGAGAGAGAAAGAAGAGAGAGGGGGGAGGGAGACAGAGAGGAGAGGGAGAGAGAGACAGAACGAGATAGAGAGGGGGGTGGAGGGAGAGAGAGAGAAAGGAAGAGAGAGAGAGAGAGAGAGAGAGAGACTGTGTGGAAAGGAGTGTGACACACCTGCACTTGCATGTACCTGCACAACTAATACAGCAAATTAAACCACTGCATTCAAAAGCACTGACTCATTAACAAAGAAGTTACAACTGAAAGACTTTTACTCATCAGAACATGACATGTAAGTAATCATTTCGTCCAGTAGAACAACCATTACTCATCCAGTGGTAAAAATACAACCACCCCTACACTCACTGCTATAACAATTACGACTTTTATTTCAAAAGTGGCAGCGAGCTGTACCTCTTGAGGCTTAATCACCACACCTTTCATCAAAACTCAATGCATGTATTTCGCTCATGCGATTTCGCATTGTTGTAAACAACAATAATTTGCTGGTTTCCCATCCCACTAAATGGTTGGTTTCCCATGATTCATTCACAACACATAGGAGTTTGTATTATACTCCATGTTTGGTGATATATATATACTTGCCATGTTAAACTGATGCAAACTAGGCCTATCGGTTGGCTCTGCCTGGCCAAATTTCGCGCGGGTAACAGTGAAAAGACGACCCGTCTTGCCCGGTCCGCTCTTAGCCAATCAAGCTATACGCGCTGAATCATTCCTTTGGCCAAGGCTCAACATGCCATTGCGTTGTGTGAACATCAGATTCTGGGAGGGGTCACTGAATCGGTTTTCTGTGTGGTAAAAAGCTGTGTTATCTTTCATTTTTCCTTACCCGCATTCTAAAGCAGTCAGCATTGTGCATGCACCCAGCATTCATTCACTTCCTGCTCCCTCACTCTCCTGCCCACCACATAATATGACATTAGTGATATTCTGTCTCTTCACAACTAATCCCTTCAGTAGAAAAAAAAACCCAACAAAAACAAGACATTGTAACAATCCTTCCATATGTTGAGTGATGGCCTAGACGTAACGGTTCCGCCTAGGAAGCGAGAGAATCTGAGCGCGCTGGTTCGAATCACAGCTCAGCTGCCGCGGCATTTTCTCCCCCTCCACTCGACCTTGAGTGGTGGTCTGGACGCTAGTCATTCGGATGAAATGATAAACCAAGTTCCCGTGTGCAGCATGCACTTAGTGCACGTAAAAGAACCCACGGCAACAAAAGGGTTGTTCTTGGCAAAATTATGTAGAAAAATCCACTTCGATTGGAAAAACAAATACAACTGCACGCAGGAAAAAATGCAAAAAAATGGGTGGCGCTGTAGTGTAGCGCCGCACTCTCCCTGGGCAGAGCAGCCTGAATTTCACACAGAGAAATCTGTTGTGATAAAAATAGAAATACAAATACGAATTCCACTCCCTTTCTTTGTAGCCCAACAGAAGACAGTCCTAACATTTCACCCTTTCAAAACTTTTTGTTGTTGTTGTTTTTTTTGCCTTCTAATCCAATGCTATATTCCATCATTAAACTCTACCCTCCTCCTCCTTTTTTTTTTCTTCTTAACTCTCTCCATACGAACGGCGAAAGAGACGACGTTAACATCGTTTCATCCCAATTACCATCATCAAAATATTGGAAGCGGAACGCTCTTATACTGAAGAGGTGAATGTTGATAAAGAATACCACAGTTCTGACGACGGAAGCTAAAGGTTGGGTCATTCAAACACCCACTGGACATCTGAGGGATCTGTGTAGAGGAGAAGAGAGGACTGGCCGTACTGAGCGAGTTAAACAACAAGACATTCTTTGCAATATCTTTAAAATTTTACCCACTCCCTACAAACCAACCCACTTTTTCAACCAAACATAAACATGCCTGTGACATAGCAATCCATTCCGACAAACCCCCTCCCCTTCCCTACCACCCACCATTCCTTACCACTCCCAACACAGACACTTTTACCACACCCACATCAGAAACTGCATGGAAAACATAAATCAAAACCCATTTGTGCAACAGGTCATCAGAGACATGTGGATTTTTTTTTTTTTTTTTTTCAATGTGACACAACACGGATGCAGTTCATGAAGGAAACAGATTCACTTGCAACACTCGGGATATGTTGAACAAGTCAATAATTACACAGTCTGTTCAGCTGACATGGCTCATCAATACAACAATAGAAAGGAATAAATTAATTTGCATAATATATATGTAACACACCTCACCTTTTCAACAACAACAAAAAAACAAAAACATCAAGGCTTATTAAATTTGACACAAAGACCTAAAACATGATGCATAAAAAAAAACCACCCAAAATTATTCATTCAACATTTATCTGGAATATCAAGGCACAAAAAAAGATGCACATGCAAACAACACATTAATATCCTTGAATGCAAATCAATCAACACTGTGCTTTTATTTACCCAAACATGTCATAACTACACACAGACAATGACACAAAATGGAAAATACACACATTTTATGTGCTTTAGAATGTTGCACGTTCTTCCGCACACAACATACACCCACACATAAGTGTGCATATACAACACACACACATTTCCATGGCAAGGAATAGCATTTCCACATTTTAAAAAGCAATACACAATTTTTTAAACAAAATCATAATTCCGAGAAAACACACACACACACACACAAAATCATACTTCTTCTACCGCCTGCATACAATCCAATAACTGTCCTGAAATCTTTCAGCCGACATATCGGACATTCATAGAGTACAGTACTGACTCGCAATCCCAATGACCAAGGCACAACAACTATAATGCAAATGTAACAAAGCCATTTTACTTCCTCTTTTTTTTTTCTTTCACAAAATGAAATCAATTAAAAGATGTGTTGATTTAATGCAAACGTAATCAATCTTTTTTTTTTTTTTTTAAACAGAATGAAATTTAAAAAAAAAAATTGTGGAGGCATCATACTTCTCTTTTTTTTTTATGATGTATTGCATTCAACAATTTTGTTGTTGTTGAGGAATTTAGGCTGCTGTCTATGAAAAAGATCACAGCTTGGCAATGCAATTCCTATCTTTTTCAGGTTTTTTTTTTTCCACAAAAGTGATTCACTCTCCCACCACTCCACCCCAATCCAATCCCCATCAAAACATATTTCTCGGGTGCGATCTGCACGCTGCGTAGCCCCTAAATGCAAATCCTGCACCCCTATAAATAGCCTAGCCTTCCCCCACCCCCTCATACGCTTTATTCATGTAGTTCTTTATCATCATTACAGCACAACTGACTGCAGAGGGTACATACAGTTTACACAAGTTTATTTTTTTACATCATGTTTATGCTCGCAGGAACAAAACAGATCAATAAATTAATCGAATATCAAGGCACAACATGAACTGACAAGATTACACGCATGTACACATAAATAGATTTTTTTCTAAAATGTCACACAAACACACATGCTTGCACGTGTGTGCAATGTCAAGTTCCAAGCGTTAGTTCTCTATAGATATGTTATTTCCTGTTCGCTGTATACTGAAAAAACCTCCAAAATCTATAACTGAGCTGACACAATGGTGAACATGCAGTACCATGATCATGATAATGACACAAGTAATACTAGGTCTGTTCAACCTACAAATTTGTGGTGTGTGTGTGTGTTTGAGTGGACATGCGAGTGTGCGTTTTTGTGTGTATGCGTGTGTATAATTATGAGTGTGTGTTTGTGTGTTAGAGGGACAGGGATGTGTGTAGTAGTGGGGGCTGTTGGGGGGGGGGGGAGAGGGGCTTGGGGGGGACAAGATGGTCAGATATATGGCCTTGCTGACCATGAATACAACTGACCAATATGGTCAGAAGAAAACTGAGCATGACAGAGCCATGTCAGTAAGTTACACTGAGACAAAGGACGGGTGGTCGGATCTATTTCATCCTTGGCATCATTAAAAAAAATATATTTCCCTTTACCTTTTGAACTCAAAATTTCAAGTAACTACTTTCGATTCATTTTTTGGGATGAGGGTATTATCACCTCATCTGAGCCTGACTGACCAAACAGTTGGTTTAAAAAATGTACAACAAAAATAGTCCATCAAATCATGTAACCAATACATCAAAATCAAATCCAGTATTCATGTAACAAAACGATACCAACTGACAAAAAAAAAAAAAAAAAAAAAAAAAATTCATAAGGCAAATCTCAACAACAACAAAAAATTTAAAAAAAAATAAAAACCTTTCTTTTAGGTACAACATTTTGGTATCAGCCTTCTTCCTCTGATAGTAATCATGGGAAATTGATTTTGACTTGTTAAAAATAAAAGAATCGAACAAGGTCAATAGGAGTTGGTCCTTCTTGACCAATAATGTTTTTATTTTATCTATTTTGTTTTAATAAATATGGTGGAGTCTAAATAAATTATTCCTTTCAGACAATAAAGTTGAAAAAAAAATTTTTTTTGTTTTAAATACATACTCGCAGAGTAACATTTCTAATTTTTCTGATGAAATTAATTCTTCACCGGGTTTCCTTCCTTCTCAGTTAAAATTATTTTGCCTTCGGAATGTTTTGCTGTTGTCGCTTCAACAAAACAGATCCTGTTAATTCTGTTCATACCCTGTCCTGGAGCAGTCAGGGACAGATATAGAAGAAACAGTTGTGACAAGAAACTCTAGGGAGAGCTGGACAGTACAAGGTCTTCAGAGAAGAAGCCCCCCTCAGTCAAGTGTTTCGGCCCTGAACTCCTTACACTCTAAGGGGGCAAACAAACAACTTATCTAATTAAACAATGAAGATGAAGAGACCAAAAAAAAAAAAAAACAAAAAAACCAACAGTTTTCAGTTTCAGTTTCTAAGAGGTGTCTGATTCACATATGCTATACCAAAAAAAAAAAAAAGAAAAAAAAAAGGGAATAAAAAGAGCAGATGCGCATAGAGCTTCAAGAATATGCGCCTACAGTAAGACAGTTTTAATAAATACATGCCGAACCTTCGCTTCAACCCCAATGCACTTGTCAGGCATTGACGAAACAAATACATTATAACTTTCTTTTTTTTTATCACAAAATAAGCAAACACTGCCTGGACTGGACTTTTGATATTTTTTTTTTTTTTAGATTTTTTATTTTTTATTTTGATGATAGTGATCAAATGAACAATGTCACCATGTAAGGCCAATACAAAAACTTGGAAAACACTGGCGGCAAATCTTTTTATTTACACACACACACGCACTTTTTCTGTGATGCACACTATATTCACAATGTAGTCTCGGGGGGGGGGGGGGGGGAGGTGAATATGCAGGAGTATTGATGATTGACTTTTTTTCTCTCATTAATCAACTGCTGGAGAGTTCCGCAGCCATCTTGGATCTTGCGCATGCGTGTCTTAACTTTTACTCAAAATTTAAAGCAATGCAAAAGGTGATCGACACAGACAAAAGCAGCAAACATGTGCTGTCCTCCATTTCTTCAGTTGATAGCCTCTAAACTGCAACCAAACTCTGGTCAATGAAATGCCATCATATGCACCCACAAAAAACAGCCAAAAAAAAAAAAAAAAAGAAAAGAAAAAAAGAAGCCTGCTGTTTTGCATGTTCGACGGGCGCAATAGCCGAGTGGTTAAAGCGTTGGACTGTCAATCTGAGGGTCCCGGGTTCGAATCACGGTGACGGCGCCTGGTGGGTAAAGGGTGGAGATTTTTACGATCTCCCAGGTCAACATATGTCCAGACCTGCTAGTGCCTGAACCCCCTTCATGTGTATATGCAAGCAGAAGATCAAATACGCATGTTAAAGATCCTGTAATCCATGTCAGCATTCGGTGGGTTATGGAAACAAGAACATACCCAGCATGCACACCCCCGAAAACGGAGTATAGCTGCCTACATGGCGGGGTAAAAACGGTCATGTGCATACGAGTTAACACAGAAGAAGAAGTTTTGCATGTTCTGCATCTCTCAATCACCTTTGTTGCTCGAAATTTTGGAGAGCCAATCAACTTCCAGACCACAGATCATGTGAAGTGCCTCTATCAGCCATGTAAGCACGGAACTCTCCAGAGGTCTATTTTGAGTATAACAGAAAGCCCAGTAGGTGTGTATGCGGATGGTGAAAGAAACAATAATACATGGAAACTGGGATGGGTGCGAGACTGCATCAAAACCAAAATGGAAGACTAGAGTTGTGCAAATATACAAATGCGAGGTGAAGGAATGAAATCACCCACATGAAACTCTACTGACTCAAAGGGTGCGCCAAAATCAGTGGAAGACGAATCATTAGAACACTAAAAAAGCACGGATTAAAATAAGGTCTCTATGTAAACACAGATGGAACAGTAACATCATTCAATGCACTGCCACAAATTCCCATGGGAATGACGAAGATGCTACAGATATTTGCAAGAAAAGTAAAAAATGGAAAGTGGAAGTAAGAATTATGCATAGGACATGGCCGTCCATGTGAAGCGTTCATGAAAGACTGGTCATATGAATACTGAATGAATATTAATTCGGTGTCATGGGTCATATGAATATTGAATGAATGTTAATTCGAAGTCACATGTCATATGAATACTGAATGAATGTTAATTTGAAGTCACATGTCATATGAATACTGAATGAATGTCAATTCGGTATCAGGAAATGAAAGGGCACAAAAAAAACCAACCCCTTTTTTTTCTGCCTGTTGACTGTATAGATGATGCAATGATGATGACCAGTTTGACCAAGTTCTTTGACGGGCGACATAGCCGAGTGGTTAAAGCATTGGACTTTCAATCTGAGGGTCCCGGGTTCAAATCATGGTGACGGCACCTGGTGGGTAAAGGGTGGAGATTTTTACGATCTCCCAGGTCAACATATGTGCAGACCTGCCAGTGCCTGAACCCCCTTCGTGTGTATATGCAAGCAGAAGATCAAATACGCACGTTATGAAAACAAGAACATACACAGCATGCACACCCCCGAAAGCGGAGTATGGCTGCCTACATAGCGGGGTAAAAACAGTCATACACGTAAAAGCCCACTCGCGTATACGAGTGAACATGGGAGTTGCAGCCCATGAATGCAGAAGAAGAAGAAGAAGAAGAAGAAGACCAAGTTCTTATAGAACAGGAGACCACACAGCTCAATGCTGATCAGTGTGGGACAAAAAACAAATGAAAGAAAGAAAGAAAGAAAAAAAAATATATATATATATGACAAATTTGACAAGAGGAAATCCTTCACCCACTCCCTGTTTTGGTTAGAACTCTGGAATACTTTGTTATCTTTTAAACGAGAAATTGTCAACAACTGCTCATCAACAAAAATTTTATTGTGTCCAGTTTACCCATAGTAGAGCACCCTGAAAAATTAAACTTAACATGTTACACAAGTGCAAGCTATAGCCAGCAGATTTCCTCGATTGGTAATTTTTTTGTGTCTAGCACAATACAGGAAACAGACCCCAAGGCCTCGCTCTGGCTCAGCCAATCAGTGCCCTTTACATCCTTCAGCTCCTGAGTATTTCCTACAGGAGCAAATCACGCTGATTGGCTGAACCAGAACCATGCTGGCTACAGGAGCAAATCACGCTGATTGGCTGAGCCAGAACCATGCCGGCTACAGGAGCAAATCACGCTGATTGGCTGAGCCAGAACCATGCCGGCTACAGGAGCAAACCACGCTGATTGGCTGAACCAGAACCATGCCGGCTACAGGAGCAAATCACGCTGATTGGCTGAACCAGAACCATGCCGGCTACAGGAGCAAACCACGCTGATTGGCTGAGCCAGAACCATGCCGGCTACAGGAGCAAACCACGCTGATTGGCTGAACCAGAACCATGCCGGCTACAGGAGCAAATCACGCTGATTGGCTGAACCAGAACCATGCTGGAATGTATGTAGACTTTTTTGCACAATATTAGCCACAAGACCTCCCAACCAGAGCTGCTAAGCTACTGCCTACAATTTTCTCCAGTTTGACATGGTCGGTACATAGTGCCATATACCTATGTCCCGTCTTATTTCAGCTCCACAAGCATAATGTTGAGAGAAAAATGTATACAAAAAAATCTACAATATAAAAACAAGGAGTGGAATGGTTACCTAAAAAAAACCAAAAAAACCCCACATCATCGTGATCAAAAGTTCCTGATATTTCATGAATTCCATTTCTGAAAGTGAACTGACTCAAGTTCAAGTCCACGGTATGAAAACAAACGAGTCAGCATGTTGTCAACCAGATCTTCCACATGATGGAGAAAAAAATGTGTCACATGTTGATAACCCTCATATTCATAATCATGCATACAGGCACACACAATCATATGCAAACACATGCAAGCATATTATTCAAATACAACTTCAGCAAACACCTGTACATATTTTTTACAAGAAAAAAAAAGGTGGGGGGGAAGAAAAAAGACACAAGAAAGGATTTTTAGAAAGAATCTTGGGATTAAGAAAGGTATAAATCATCTCTGGATTTGCTGAGATTCCATTCACCCTGAATCTGGCTACCCTGCCCAAAGCAATCAGCCTCACCAAGTCTTTTAATATTCACTGGTCATTCTCTTTTTAAAGATTACTGCATTGCAGAGGCAAGATTACCATACCATTCTGTAATTAGTGTTGGCATTACAAAAAAAAAAAAAAAAAATCACTGCATAAATGTAAGTGTGTTCTAAAAACCGAACTACTCAAATCAAAAGCAATACATCAGTGGACCAGATATGGATATAAACACACTCAATTCATGAAACAGGCAATAAATAGTAGTCATATATATATATATATATATATATATACAACAAAATCCTTGAGACTTTTTATTTTTCAGGTGGCATATTCGTACAAACACGAAGACTGTATTCAAATATCAGATCATCCTCTCTAAAATCTACCATGTGCAGTCAACCGGAAAACACACACACAAAAAAAAATACCCCCCACCCCCTTTTTTTTTTTTTTTTTTTTTTTTTTTTTTCAAATTTCATTTTCACCTTATCATTACAAGAATTATACCTGAAAATGAGACCAGGAACGTCAGAGGAAGCACTGTCACTGTGCAATGCAGCACAACTGTTTATTGCACAGGATGGTGCCGTGAAATCTGGCAGAAGAAGACCGACTGATGGCAGCAGCAATGGACGGCAGCAGCAACAGTAGTAGTAGTAGTAGCAGTAGCCATGGTACAGCGATGAGCCACCATAAAACATGTTGGATAAAACCCTGCACAGAGAAAGGTCTCAAGGGAGGGCCTTCATTCAACCAGGTATGGACAGCACTGGTTTTGGAAACACATCGTTGCTCATGACGTCATCGTGATAGTCCAGAACCACTTCGTCCTCAAAGCTCAACCCGTCCTGCGGACTCTGTGCACACAGAAAGAATCGACGTGACTTTCTTAAGGATCAAAGTCTGATTCAGCCACTCAGAAAATAAGATAACTACAAAAAAAACAACAACAATAAACAATCATCTAAACAGGCAAATAATCTTAAAAAAAAAAAAAAAAAAAAAAAAAAAAAGCCACTCAGAAAATCAAATAACTACAAAAAAATAACCCAAGAAAACAATCATCTAAACAGGCAAATAATCTTAAAAAAAAAAAATTTTTTAAAATCGATTTCAACATTGTGGAAGAAAATTTTTTTTTCTCTGTAAACTGTTTGTTTGTTTGTTTAGTTGTTTTGCTTTGTTTTGTTCCGTTTTGGACGAATCACCAAATGACCACATACAGGTATGCAAATAAAGGTATGCAGATACCACCTCCCATTATTTTCCACTCCTTTTCCCACACAACTTATGCATATGCATGTGCACACATGCATGCATGCACACACACACACAATGTATGCACACACACACACACACACACACACACACACACAAAGAACAACAGAGCCAGAATAAAACTCGGCAGGAAGAGAGAACTCGTCCAGACGAGATGACCAAAAGAAAGGCCAGAATACAGTAGGAAACGCTTTTGCAAAAAATAGAATGTTTCCACAATCCCAGGACAAGCTTTTCCCACAGAAAAACAAAGCTAAGATAAAAGAAGGTCTATGAGGCACACACACACACAAACATATACACACGGAGGCTTGTTTTTAAATGCTTTGACAAACAAACAGTGAATGTGCATGCATGATTATATAAACACACACACACACACAGAGGACTCACACAAGAGGGTACAATCATGCATACAGGCCAGGCATTCACACACACTTTTTAAGCACACACACGTACACACACACACACAGAGGACTCACACACACAGACACAAGAGCGTACAATCATGCATACTCGCCAGGCATTCACACACAATTGTTTTTGTGTGCGCACACACACACACACACACAGAGGATTCACATGCACGCACACAAGAGGATACAATCATGCATACAAGACAGGCATTCACACACATTTTTTAAGCACACACACACACACACACACACACACACAAAGACACAAGAGCGTACAATCACGCATACTCGCCAGGCATTCACAAACAATTTTTTTAGCACACACACACACACACACACACACACACACACAGGATTCACACACACGCACACAACGGTACAATCATGCATGCTTGCCAGGCATTCACACACAATTTTTTTAGTACACACACACACACACACACACACAGAGGATTCACACAGACGGACACATGAGGGTGCAATCACACATGGTCGCCAGGCATTCACACACAATTATTTTAGTACACACACGCACACAGACACACACACGCACACAAGAGGATACAATCACGCATACAGGACAGACATTCACATACATATTTTTTGCACACACACACACACACACAAGAGGATACGATCACGCATACAGGACAGACATTCACAAACATTTTTTTTGCACACACACACACACACATAAACACACACACAGGACTCACACACATACACACAAGAGGGTACAATCACACATGCTCGCCAGGCATTCACACACAATTTTTTTTAGTACACACACGCACACACACACATATGCACACAAGAAGATACAATCACGCATACAGGACAGACATTCACATACATTTTTTTTTGCACACACACACACACATACACACACACGCACACAAGAGGATACAATCACGCATACAGGACAGACATTCACATACATTTATTTTGCACTCACACACACACACACACACACACAGAGGACTCACACAGACGGACACATGAGGGTGCAATCACACATGCTCGCCAGGCATTCACACACAATTTTTTTTAGTACACACACGCACACACACACATACGCACACAAGAGGATACAATCACGCATACAGGACAGACATTCACATACATTTTTTTTGCACACACACACACACACACACACACACACACACACAGGACTGACACACATGCACAAAAGAGAGTACAATCACACATACTCACCAGGCATTCACACGCATTTTTTTTTTTTGCACACACACACACACACAGACACAAACACACACACAGGACTCACACACATGCACATAAGAGGATACATTCATGCATACTCACCAGGCATTCACACACATTTTTTTAACACACACACACACACACTGTGACACACAAACACATACACACAGAACTGTACCCACTTTGACCAGCACGCAGCGTACATCCGGCTTGGAAGCAGCAGAAGCAGCGGCAGAAGCAGCAGCGCTAGCAGCAGCAGCAGCGGTCAGTGACGTGGCAGTTGTCAGCTGTTGCCGGACACTGGCCGCTGGACTGTTGTCCTTTTCCTCTGCTGGACTGTCCATCACATGGTTCACCGCTCGGTGCAGGTCCTCCTCATGCACCTGACCATTATTGAGAGAGATGATAGTATAATAAAGGAATGAATGAACCGATGAATAAAATTGTCACCAAGCACAAGCACATGTGTG
>NC_134878.1:56193569-56223569 GCF_041734735.1 Babylonia areolata | reverse complement strand
GTCCAGTGGGTGTCTGAATGACCCAACCTTTAGCTTCCGTCGTCAGAATTGTGGTATTCTTTATCAACATTCACCTCTTCAGTGTAAGAGCCTTCCGCTTGCAATATTTTGATGATGGTAATTGGGGTGAAACGCTGTTAATGTCGTCTCTTTCGCCGTTCGTATGGAGAGAGTTAAAAAAAATATATATATAAAAAAAGTCACCGCTTTAAGCTTTCCACTTAAAGTTGAAAAAACCTTCCATAGCTTAAAACCTTCAAATCTGTTAACAAAAATTTGTTCACTTCTTTCAAGAAGTCCATCGGAGGTATACGGAGGGACATCACGAAACAAAGTCTTCAGAGAAACCCCGCCGTGTTTTGTCTGTGTCTGACGTCATGCAGATCCCAAACAGTCAAGGAGCACGTGTTTCACGGTGAGAGCTGCTTCTTCTTCTGCGTTCGTGGGCTTCAACTCCCACGTTCACTCGTATATACGCGAGTGGGCTTTTTACGTGTATGACCGTTTTTACCCCGCCATGTAGGTAGCCATACTCCGTTTTCGGGGGTGTGCATGCTGTGTATGTTGTTTCCATAACTCACCGAACGCTGACATGGATTACAGGATCTTTAACGTGCGTATTTGATCTTATGCTTGCGTATACACACGAAAGGGGTTCAGGCACTGGCAGGTCTGCACATATGTTGACCTGGGAGATCGTAAAAATCTCCACCCTTTACCCACCAGGCGCCGTCACCGTGATTCGAACCCGGGACCCTCAGATCGAAAGTCCAACGCTTTAACCACTCGGCTATGGCGCCCGTCGGTGAGAGGTTCATCACAGGGAATAAATACACTGAGTGGCCTCTAGACACTTTGGTGGTGGTGATGTGCTGAGCAGTGCAGCGCCCCAAACGACCAAACCTGGTTTCATCCAGGACACGTGGCAGTGACTATTGTATCATGGTGCCCCTCGGACCACAAGCTACAAAGACAGCTATTGTATGATCGATACTGTACCTTGAAAGAGTCTGTTCTATTCACTGTCACACTGTTTATAAAGTTCCAGCAAACATTTGGGATGGCGAGTAAGCTGTATGATAAAGGTTGACACGGTGTGTGTGTGTGTGTGTGTGAGTGTTTGAGTGAGTGTGAGCGTGTGTGCGTGTGTTTTTGTTTGATTGAGTGTGAGCATATGTGTGTGTGTGTGTGTGTGTGTGTGTGTGTGTGTGTGCATACACGTGTGCGCATGTGTGTGAGCGTGTGTGTCTGCATGCCCGCGTGTTCATATGTGTGTGCGTGTATACCTACGCACGCATGTGTGTGTGTGTGTGTGTGTGTGTGTGTGTGTGTGTGCGTGTGTGTGTGAGCACGCGCGTGCATGCCTGCGCTAAAGTGAACTTTTGGAGAACACGAGACAAAGAGGGAGGGAATATAATAATGCCGGTGCATGGAGGTGGTTGGGGGGAAGGGGGGGGGGGAAGCGGAGAATGGAGTGGTGGAGGGGGCTTCGCCAGACTACAGAAAGGGGGGCTGGAGGTGCAAGAGGATGGAGCCTAGGGGGTGGGGTGGTGAGGGGGCTAAGAGAAAGAGGTGGTGGGTGAGGGATCAAAAAAATATATTTTTTTTTAAATTAATAATTCGGTCATCGGCCCACTTCAAAAGAGACAAGAAGGAATGATAACTAATAAGGTGATGAGGTGGGGTAGAAAGAACAGCTTGAGGGGAGGGGGGGGGGGGGGGGGTCGGGGAGTGTGTGTGGGGGGGGGGGAGGGGGCAAACAATGTAGGGGGACCGGGGAGAGAGGGGGGGTGGGGGGAAGGAAGGGCGGAAAAGAAAAAGGAAGAGAGGGAAGGAGGGGAAGAGAGAGGAGTGCGAGAGGGGGGAGGGTGTGTGTGAGAGAGAGGGGGGGAGAGAGGGGGGGGGAGAGAAGAGAAGAGAGCTCGAGGAGGAGGGCAAGTGAGACAGCGGGGGAAAAGAGAGAGAGGGGGGTGAGAGAGAGAAGGGGAAAGAGAGAGAGAGAGGGGGGGAAAGAGAGAGCAAACGCAACGAAGAGACGAGTTGTACTCCATGCCATTTATTTTTTAAAAAATCAAATAAAATAAAAAAAACTAAACAAAACCACACACACGCGCGCGTGCGCACAAACACGCACACTCACACACACACACAGACCACACCACACACACACACACATACGAATCCCATTCTATTCTCGCCGATTCAGCCAGCTTCATTCTATTATGTCTTGCCTCATGACTTTAGTGACAAAGAATGAGTCAACCGCCCACAAAATGGGTGACTCACGGACACACACACACACACACACACACACACACACACACACAAGCATACCCACACATAAATTCACACACAAGCACACACACACACACACACACACACTCGCGCGCGCGCGTGCGGTCACGGAAAAAACCCAGCAGGGTACTCGAAATGAGTGTGTGCACTGTCACGCGTCACTATGCATTTCCTCCACACAACGTAACTGTTGGAAATATGCACCACCCCAGTATTGACAGCAAGCGAGACAATAGCGAGAAAAGAGCCTGTAAAAAAAATAAAAATAAAAATATGGCCAGTAAGAGAATGCGACCTGACATAGTGCGACAGAGAGAGAGAGAGAGAGAGAGAGACAGAGGACGGGGTGGGGGGGGGATCAGGAAAAGAGGAGTGGAACTGAGGGAGGGAGGGAGGGAAAGAGAGAGTGAGAGACAGACAGGCAGACAGACAGAGAAAGAGATAGGGTGGAGAGAGGGTGGGTGGGATAGAGGATGGAGAGAGAGAGAGAGAGAGAGAGAGAGAGAGAGCGAGGGAGAACGGAGGATTAGGAAAAGTGGAATTGAAGGAGGAAGGGGGGGAGAGGGAAAGAGACAGAGAGAGAGACAGAGAGGGAAAGAGACAGAGAGAGAGACAGAGAGAGAGACAGACAGATGAGAGAGACGGTGGAGAGGGAGAGAGAGGGGGGTGGGATAGAGGAGTGAGAGAGAGGGGGGACGGGGGATTTGGAAAAGTGGAATTGAGTGAGGGGGGAGGGTCAGAGAAAGAGTGAGACAGAGACAGAGACAGAGAAAGAGAGACAGAGAAAGAGAGAGGGTGGAGAGGGGGAGAGAGAGGGAGACAGACAGGGAGGACCAGGAAAAGAGGAGTGGAATAGTGGGAGGGAAAGTGAGTGAGAGAGAGAGAGAGGGAGGGAGAGGAGGGAGGGAGAGGAAGAGAAAGAGAGATCTGACAAGGAGAGAGAGAGAGAGAGAGAGAGAGAGAGAGAGAGAGAGAGAGAAGGAGGGCATAATTATATAAGGATGCACTTTACAGCTCACTCACACACACACACACACACACACACACACACACACACACTTACATCTCTCACACACACAAACACACACACCACACACACACACACACACACTTACATCTCTCTGTCTCTCTCACATACACACACACACACACACACACACATGCACGCACACATCCATATGTTACATACATGCACATCATGTGCACGCATTAATTAAACGTCCATGCGCACACACAACCCTTCACTCTGCACCCGGCTGCAGCCTCTCTCACATCCACCTAAAAAGCATAGATATTTGATGATTATATTTCTCTCTTCCTCACCCCCCCCCCCCCCCCCCGACCCCCACCCCCGCCCTTTCGTTTTTTCTCTCTCAATTCTCATGTGACACCTAACCTCTGCAGCAGACTTGACGCCAAGCCTGTGTCTCCAGCAGTGGAGTGATGGCCTAGAGGTAACGCGTCCGCCTAGGAAGCGAGAGAATCTTGAGCGCGCTAGGTTCGAATCCTGGCTCAGCCGCCGATATTTTCTCCCCCTCCACTAGACCTTGAGTGGTGGTCTGGGCGCTAGTCAACCGGATGAGCCGATAAACCGAGGTTCTGTGTGCAGCATGCACTTAGCGCACGTAAAAAAGGGTTGTTCCTGGCAAAATTCTGAAGGAAAATCCACTTCGATAGGAAAAACAAAAACTGCATGCAGGGGGAAAAAAAAAAAAAATGGGTGGCGCTGCAGTAAAGCGATGCGCTCTCCCTGGGGAGAGCAGCCCGAATTTCACACAGAGAAATCTGTTGTGATAAAAAGTAATACAAATACAAATACTTGCAGCGGCCGCTCTCCAGTGCCTGTCTCACACACTTGCCCCCCTCCCCACTGACCCTATCCCCCCCCCCACAAACACACATACACCCTGTCCCCCCCCTCTCTCTCTCTTCAACCTCAACCCCACTCTCCACTTTTTTTTTTCTCTCTCTCAGTTCTCTTACGTTCAGAAACACCTTACCTCTGCAGCAGACTTGCCGAAGCCATGATGCCGGCAACACTTGAGACGGCCGCTCTCCAGGACCTGTCTCACGCACTTGTCCCCCCATCCCCCTCACCCGCCCCCAACCCCTCATCTCTCGCCCTCTCTCTTTCTCTTCTAACCCCCCCCCCCCTTCTCCCTTTACCCTTTTTCATGCTCAATTTTCTTACGTTCAAAAGCGCCTTACCTCTGCAGCAGACTTGCCGAAGCCATGATGCCACACTTGAGACGGCCGCTCTCCAAGGCCTGTCTCAGGCACTTGCCCAGGGCCACGCCCACCCCGCGTGCCTTGCGCTCACTGCCAACAGGGACACGACAACGCCATCATACGTGAAGTAAAAGATTTCAACGTCATAACACAACTAGCTACGTCATAACAATACACAACGACGCCAAACGTCATCATCATCATCATCATCATCATCTCACACACACACACACACACGCACACACACAAACGTAAACGTCACAACACAACGTCAAACAAGACAACATGCCAGACAACGCAACAACAACGTATTATCAACAATTTCAACGTCCTAAACACAACGACGTCAATCATTTATGAATAAACACTTGAGCATGGAAACCAATAACGATAATAATGATAAGTTGACAAAACCAGACGACTGAATATGTTGACAATGCATTAACACGCACACACACACGCGCGCGTGCACGCACGCACATACCTATGCATGAGAACCTGCAACCGGTAAAAGAAACAAAATCAATGGTAACAATACAGTCACAAACATGACAATAAAGATAAAATACAAATATTACAGAGAGAGGCGAAGGAGCCGGAGAAAGATGGAGAGGAAGGCGATGAGAGAGAGAGAGAGAGAGAGAGAGAGAGAGAGAGAGAGAGAGAGAGAGAGAGAGAGAGACACACACACACACACAGAGAAAGAAAGAAAAGTAATGAAGAGAGCGACGGAGAGAGAGAGAGAGAGAGAGAGAGAGAGAGAGAGGAATGAGAGTGAAAAGTGATGAAGAGAGAGGGGGGGGGGAGAGAGACAGAGAGGGAGACAGAGAGAGAGAGAGAGACAGAGAGGGAGACAGAGAGAGTGAGCCAGAGAGACAGACAGACAGAGACTGACAGCTGACAGGTGGAGACAGGGAGAGAGAGTCAGACAGAGGATAAATGAAATGAACGATTATGAAGATATATGAAAAAAAAAACCTATGAAAAAGAGAAACAAAAGCTAAAAACCAAGCGCACGCCAGTCTATGAGTATGACAAAGTATGTCAGCCAATGTCAATATATAGAACTGTAGCATGGTGACACCTTTCCGCATTCTTTGTCACACACACACACACACACACAAACACCAAACACACACACACACACACGCACGCACCACGCAAACACCAAACACACACGCACGCACCACACACACACACAAACACACCACACACACACGCGCGCGCGCGCACAAAACACACACACACACCACACACACACAAATAGCGCGCATCCCCGATCACCTCCAGTACTTGTGAGCTAATAATGTCAGTTACACTGTCGTTACAGCAGTGATATTATCCTTTTGCCCTCTGTGTTTTTTTTCTATCTCCTTCACATCCACAAGGCACCAACAACCTCGCGCAAACACACGAACACACACACACACACACGCATGCGCGAGCGCGCATACACACACAGACACACAGGCACGCACTCACACACGCACACACAAAGAGCGAACATTCCCGACAAAGACCTGTGGTATGGTTAGCTCATGTCAGTATTTAACTGTACCTAAGTGATGCCATTTCCACCCTATCTCTCTCTCCGTGTTGTTGAATATTTGTGTTAGCATGTTTTGGGGGGGTGGGGAGGGGGCATGGGGGGAGGTGAGGTGGCGGGGGGTGGGGGTGGGGCTGTCTTGTCGATTTCTTGTGTCATTTTGATTTTATTTATCATCGCCCCCCCCCCCCCCACCCCCCACACACACACGAGCGCTTCACCCTCGATAGCCTCCAGTACTTGTCAGCTAATGTCAATATGCCGTCGTTACAGAGGTGATATCATCCTTTTGCCCTTTACTCTCCACAGTCTTTCTCCCCCGCATCCACAACGCACCAACCACCTCGCGCGCACACATACATACACACACACACACACACACACACACACAAACGCGAGCGCGCCACTCAGGTGCGCGCGCGAACACACACACATTACACACACATGCACTCACTACAAATACACAATCTTACACACCTACTAAACTCAAGCGCACAATCGCCGCTACAATAAAACTGCGCACTTCAGAATACCGAGCTAGGAAAAAAAAAAGAAAAGCATATTGTATTTAATTATCATTGTGTATGAAAACACTGCCAAGTTCAGCACAAAACGTGTTCGTCCTTCAGCGCAATAGCAAGGCAAATTTAGGAGAAGAAGAAGGAGGGGGGGGGGAGAGGGGGGGGGCAGGAGGAGGAGGAGGAGGAGGAGGAAGGTAGAGAGAGTAAGAAGCGATCTTCATGCCGCGTGCACGCAAAAAGATGGTGTGCTTTGACAAGGGTGTGGTGAAAGAGAGTGACGCGACCTGGCGTCATCACCTGTCTCTCCAATACTCACGTTGTTTGTTTGTTTGTTTGTTTTGTTTGTTCGGTTGTGTTTGTTGTTGTTGTTTCTACGTCGGTTGTATGTTTGATGGCTCTCGGTTCGAGCGTGAAAAATTTTTTTTATAATAATAAAAATCATACTTGCAGATGACTGATTTTGGGGCGAAGCGGATTATCAATTTTCGCCACGCGTGTATACACACATTATTATTGTTATAACGTACCGCTGCAAGTGGACACTTCCCTCCACCTCCGCCCTTCCCCCCTCCCGCCTCATCCCACTTCACCACCCCCACTCTAACCCCCACGCCCTCCACCCACCCACCCCGCACGTGCTCTCACGGGAATGCATATAGTGATGTGCACACACACACACTCACACACACGTGCGCACGCACACACACACACATATCTTACAAACACGCACACGCGAGCACACACAAACATGCTCCTGTCCTACTGCGCGCACACACCCGCAAACGCATGCACACAAAACACAGACACACTCTCTCTCTAAACACACATGCGCGCACACACACACACACACACAAACGTGCTAGCATGCTTGTTTGCTTACACAATTCAGTACATACACACACGCATGCGCGGAAGTAGTTTCCATCGGTAGGAACCTGCCGAACTTCATTTACTTTATTTTGAAATTCTCCCGACCTGTCACCAAAACCTATGTATGTTTGTTTTTTTTAAAAAGATTACATCTATGCATACGGAACTTTTAAACACAGCTGGGCCTTGAATTTGAGGGGAGGGGGGGCGTGGGGGGTGGGGGTGGGGGCGGAGAAGAGAAGAAGACGACGACGAAGAAGAAGAATTTGCGAAAGGACAACAAAAACAAAATATGAAATATGAGACAGTTCATGTTATTCTGTGACGCACTTTTTCAAGAGATGACCTTCAACACCAAAACACTGCCCCAGTGTCCCCATCTCAACCATGTTAATTTTCTCTCTCAGTTTGACATTGATTAGTGTGTGTGTGTGTGTGTGTGTGTGTGTGTGTGTGTGTGTTTTCTGTGGGCGTGAAAATGTATTGATGTGCGTAGGCGCGCGCGCGCGCGTCCGCGTGTGTACGTACGTGTGCCTGTGCGTTCGTCCTTGTTCGTACGTGTATGAGTGTGATCCTCTGCACGTCTGTGTGCGTGGGTGTGTGCGTGTGCTGTGTGTTTGTTTCTGCGTTTGCGCGCGCGCACGTGTGGGTCTGTCTAATCTGTCTGCGCGTGAACACATGCCTACCAAATGATGGTATGAGTGATGGCCTAAGAAGCGAGAGAATCTGAGCGGGCTGGTTCGAATCACGGCTCAGCCGCCGATATTTTCTCCCCCTCCACAAGACTTCGAGTGGTGGTCTGGACGCTAGTTATTCGGATGAGACGATAAACCGAGGTCCCATGTGCAGCATGCACTTAGCGCACATAAAAAGAACCCACAGCAACAAAAGGGTTATTCCTGGCAAAATTCTGTAGAAAAAATCCATTTCGATCGGAAAAACAAATAAAACTGCACGCAGGAAAAAAAAAATTAAAATAAAACAAGGGTGGTGCTGTAGTGTAGCGATGCGCTCTCCCTTGGCAGAGCAGCCGGAATTTCACACAGAGAAATCTGTTGTGATAAAAAGAAATACAATACAAATCATTCAGATGCGTGATCATGCACGAAGAATTAAAACCTAAAACAAAACACAAAAAAACAACAACCAAAAACAATAAGAATAACATGGGGTTATAATAATAATAACAACAGAATAACAACAACAACAATAACTATTATTATTCTCTTTCTTCTTCTTCTTTAATTACGGACTGCATGCATGAATTCCCCTCCTCTTGCAACCAAGCAGCGTCATGTGACGTGACGTTATCACAGTGTGACGATGTGTCCTGCCTGCTCGCTGCGAGGAAGATGGCTTGAAGTTATGTACCTTGTGTGTGGAGAGAGTTATCACTCTTTACTATTTGTTAATGATTTGATCTCCTGACCTCATTTTCTACAATTTTTAATTTGATGTCTGAACGGATTAAACGCTGAAAACTTGGGAGAGTTCCGCGGCCATCTTAGATCTTGCGCGTGCGCACTGGAACATTCAGCCGAAAAGGCAAGCAATGCCTTGTTGAAAAAAAACAACTTCGAGAGTATACATCATGTGAAGCGTCTATAGATGCAAGTCATGTGAGCACGGAACTCTCTATTCTCCCTCCGACTATTCTCCCTACTTTCCCAAGTTTAAGCGTCAAGTCATTCCGATGAGCCGATAAACCGACTGAGGTCCCGTGTGCAACAGCACGCACTTGGCGCATTAAAGCGAAACAAAACAAACAAATGAACAACCAACAAAAACATTTTTTTTAAATGTATTAAAAAAAAAAAGAGAGAGAGAGAGAAAGACAACCACTACCAACAACGACAAAAAACACATGGCAATAAATGCATTCGTCCTCTTACAAAATTATGTAGGTACAACATACATAAGCATGCACTTAAATTAAAACCTGTTTTGAGCGTTGGGCATGCTGACATGTAGATGCCTAGCAGATGCGGAGTAGCGTATAACTGAAAAGAAAAAAAAAAAGTATAACGACATAAAATCAGAATTTCTTCACTATTGTGGAATGGCTTACGCGTATGAAAGGTGACTTGTGGCGTCCGGATTCTCCATAACATCGTCGCTTAAGATTATCGATTTTTTTGATTTTTTTTTTTTAAACGAAAAGGGGCGAAATCCTCGACCTACCAGGAATCTGCCATGCGTAGAGTCAAGTTCTTTGTGGCTGTGGCTGTAGTGTGTGGTCATTCAAGATGTCGGTTCTGCACAAAACCCGGCCGATACGAGTGGACGGAAACCCACAATTCAATGTTGGCCTGCGCAGGGGAGACCGAAGGACCATAAGGGTAGGCTGGTCCACGCTGACCACTGGGCCCTCCGGGCACTTAGCCCGCGTGAGCAGCTCCTCGCGATAAACGTTTTCCCTTGGGTTATCAATACAAAGCTCTGCCCTGTATTTACCCTTGGTTATAAAATAGATAGCCCGGTAGAAGAGACAGGGCTTTGCTAATACCCGTAGTTAACACGTGTAAAGCCATTGCAGTCTTAGGAGTGAAGAAATTAGGGATTTGTTCGAAATCAGTGTCAATTCGATGGCTCCTTGAATTGAGAGAAACTGAAACTCGCATGGATCCACCTTTTCACTCGACCAGCTCAACCGGTGTACTGTAAAGATTGCTGGACTAAAGTCAACGTAGTTCCTTTATTTTCGAAGACTTTCTCCAACTGGTTGCACCAGGAAAAGTTCGTCTGCTCATTCTTCTCAACGTTTTTGTCGACGTTTGAAATCGCTGGGATTCCTGAGGGAAAAAGCGAACGGGCAAGTCTAATTGCGAACGATTGATTTGGGTACATGTTGACAATTAAAACAGAATCAGGTCTTGAACTCGTTAGACATAACTTATTTTTGGAACATCGCACCAGACTGTTGTATTGTTGGTTTCGATCACACATGCACACAAACAGACATTTAAACACACACCCCACATCGCACACAAACACATCTTTTTGAGAGTGCTCAGTAGCTGTGCAGCATCGTTCGCAAATAGACTCACGTCAAAATATCCTATGGTCTGATTGCAAACGACACTATTTTGCAGATGCCTGTCAAAACTGACGCTCTGATGCTTTCTTAAATTCTCCCAGCACTGGCAATGCGTATTCAACATTTCCGATCAAAACAACAGTTTTAAACTGTGTCAAAGTTCAAGCCCTACAACTTGCTTCCATTGATTTTTGGATTTTGGAGTACGTGTTTAACTTTGGTGGTCGGCAGTGGTGCGCGAAGAGAAGAAAGAGCGCGGAAACAGTCAGAAAAAGCTGATGTTTGACTGTTTCTTAGAAATGGATATTCATCAAAGTATAAGAAAAAGGTCGAAGCAGACGTTAAATTAATGAAATGCAACCGTTGAGAACGCTTTGAAGTGGGGCGCTATACGAATCGTTCGCAATTAGACTCTGTTCGCAGTTACCCATACCTACCCTACTGCCTGCATGATGTTACCTGTAAACTGCCTGCCTGCCTGTCGGCCTGCGTGACAGGCTGGTGTCAGAAGACAACAGGAACAACGTGACCGGTCATAGACCTCTAAGGCTCATTCATGCAGGAGGCTGTATACATGTATACTAGGGGTAAAAAGAACACACACACACACCGTGTGTGGGGGTGGATGGGTGTGTGTGTGTGTGGGGGGGGGGGGGTGTATGCGTGGGTGTGCGTGTGGGAGGGGGGAATGTGTGTGTGTATGTGTGTGTGTGTGATGGTGTGTGTTGTGTGTGAGAATGCGGGTGATGGGATGTGTCTGTATGTGTGTCTGGCTGCGCGCGCGCGCGCGCGCATGTGTGTATGTGTGTGCGCACGCGCGTGAACATGTGTGTGTGCACGTGAATGCAAGCGTGCGTTTGCACGCGCATACGTGTATGTGTGTTAACAACCCATCCCTCTCTGTCTGTCTTCCTGTCTGTCTCTGTCTCTTTCTCTCTCCCTGCTCCTTGCATGGTGGTGTCCAATAACTTGGGCCTTTTTTTTTCTGCATCTCTCTCATTCCCTCCTTCTTGCCCTCCTCCCACCCCCCCACCCCCTCCCCCATCCCCCCTCCCCCACGCACACACACCCTCACTTGTCTTCTACATCGTCCTCCTTCCCCACCACACCCACCCACTTACACAGACACACGCACGTACACACACACGTTCACAAACGCACACACAAGCATACACAAACACACACACTCTCTCTCGTTAGATCTAATCCATCCAGCCGTCTCTGCTATCTTGTTTCTATTGTCCCTCCGCGTTGACAATCAGTCAGTCTGGTTCGCTTCGCCCCTGGTTTGGGGCATTGACCTTCGATTAAATGCGCTGCAGCTATACCTTCGCCGGCGCGGAGGCGTGAGCGCGCGCGCGGTGTGTGTGTGTTTGTGTGTGTGTGTGTGTGTGTGTGTGTGAGAGAGAGAGAGAGAGAGAGAGATCGAGAGAGATCGAGTGTGTGTGTGTGTGTGTGTGTGTGTGTGTGTGTGTGTGTGTGTGTGTGCACGCATTCGCGTACAAAAGAGACTCGGGGAGAGAGAGAGACAAAGGGCGGGCGAGATGGAGAGGGGGGGGGGGGGGGGGCGAGGTCTTGGGAACATGCAACATCTCTAAATGTGACGTGAATAAAATGATGTTCACGCAAAGAACAGCCACACACGATGGTTTATGCACATGAACGTGTGTTCATATGTTGTTCTGTATAAATGTGATTACACATAAATTGGTGAAACATGTAGGCGCGTGCACGGTGCATACGCACAGTGCTGGTATGTATGCGTACCGTGTGTCACGTACGTGATTAAGCGGAGGGGGAGAGAGAGAGAGGGAGAGAGAGAGGAGAGAGAGAGGGGGGAGAGAGAGAAACAGAGAACACAGAACTGAACACTGAAATGTTTAATGTCATTAGCTGTAAAGCTCTAGTGACACAGTAGGTATAAATCAGAACCAAAATGGTGCAAAACAAATAAAATGGAACAGAAAGGAAAAACATAACCAAAGAAAACTAAACTACTAAAGGATAAGCGGCACTTTGGTATTTTGTCGTTTGCTTAAAATGTCCATGTGGCAAAGTGGGAGAGAGAGAGAGAGAGGAGAGGAGAGGAGAGAGAGAGAGAGAGAGAGAGAGGGAGGGAGAGAGAGAGAGAAACGGACAGACAGACAGAGAGGGAGTCAGACAGACAGTAAGGTAAGAGCCTCGATCGATCATTACTGTGAACAAACAGAACGAGTCACGCAAAGCGATGTATAGTTCATAATATTATAACTGCCCACCCAGTTGTGACGCTACGCTGACTACTCACGGCCCCCAATGAATTATTCAAAAGGCGACGCAGGAACCGAGTCATTAACATTCATTGACACCACCACTACCACCACCACCACCTACCTCCACCACCCCAATACAAACGCTGTGCAAAGTATCGCGCTCCTAGTGACCCTTATCATAATACTGACATTCTCTTGCCGATTGTTTCAATCACAGACTACCCCATCCCGTGCGGTCCACCCTACATCTCTACCCCTCCCCCTCCCACCACCCCAACACACACCCTCCACCCCGTGAATAACTGTTTACACGCTGTCACGAGTGCCATCACCTCCCTTAACCCCCCACCCCCTCCCTCCATACACACACACCCTATCCCACCTTCGTACTCTCTTGTCCCCGGAGGAACAAGTTCGTGGAACTTATCTCTTTCTCTCCAGGGCATGACAGAGCTAGAATACTTTGCCCACAAAGAACGTTCATACCACAAGACTTTGTCTACGGAGCAAGTTAGTACCAGAAGACTGTGTATGGACCACGTTAATACTACGGCACGAGTTCATACCAGAAGACTCTGTGTACAGCATAAGTTCATATCAGAATACTCTTTCGATGGAGCAAGTTAATACCCGAAGACTTCTGTCAACAGAGCAAGTTAATACCTGAAGACTTCTGTCAACGGAGCAACTTAATACCAGAAGACTTCTAAGGAGCAACGTAATACCAGAAGACTGTTGATGAAGCAAGTTATTACCAGAAGACTTTTGTCAACAGAGCCAGTTAATACCAGAAGGCTTTGACTACGGAGCATCCAAGTTAATACCAGAAGACTTTTTTTTTGTCTACGAAGCAAGTTAATACAAGAAGACCCTGTCAAGCAATACCGGATGACTACTGATGGAGCGAGTGAATATGAGAGAAGATTCCTTGTCTGCAGAGCACATTATTTAATACGAGAAGACTTTTGTCATGTCAACAGGACAAGTTAATACTAGAATAATATCGATGGAACAGGTTAACATGAGAGGACCCTATCAATGAAGCAAGTTAATACCAGAAGACCATGTCTACGGAGCTCATTAATGCCAGAGGACTCTTCGTCTACGAAGCAAGTTACAACGAGAACAGGAGAAGCGGACAGGTCTTTCACAAACTCCCCTGCCCGTGTAGTAGTGACGGCGGAGTGGATTGAGTTGTTACTTGAAGTGTGGTGTACCGAATCAATCGTGTATATTTATAACTGTACAGTTCACCTGGAGCCAGTTGCATTGCTCGAACGGAAGAGCCTAGTATGGTCGAAACCCGCCAATAACTGTGTGTAGTATGGAACTGACCAATGGCGTAGTTCAGTCAACGTAGGCATTTAGTCACGTGTAACTGTCAAAAAGTTAGAACCAAGCAATGCAACTGGCACCAGCCCTCTGCGCAAGCAATGCGTCCGTCCTTCATTACACGGTGTAACTTGTAACACGTACGTATATATACATACACCATGCATGCACGTACACGTACACGCATACACACACACACACACCATGCACAGACACAGACACGGACTAACAGGCAACACACACACACACACACACACACCATGCACACACAAACAAACACCACGCACAGACACAGAAACGGACTAACACACACACACGTACACGTACACGCATACACACACAAACACACCATGCACAGACACAGACACGGACTAACAGGCAACACACACACACACACCATGCACACACAAACAAACACCACGCACAGACACAGAAACGGACTAACACACACACACACACACACACACACACACACACACACAAACACACAACGTAATCGGATTCTGTAATCTCTCGTTACACTACAGAAAGACTGCACTTCAAATAAAATCAAGAGTAAACTGAAGGAATTCGAGGAGGTTGGAGAATAGAAGGACAGACAGAGGGAATGGCTGACTGACTGAGGGTAAGGAAGAGTCAGACTTAACAGCGCGGGAAAGGGTAAGTTGTTGGGTGTGGAAAAGAGTTAAAAAAGAAAAAAGAAAAAAAGAGACGGACAGAGAGAGAGGGAGATAGGCAGAGACAGATAGGAACAAAGACAGACAGAGGGAGACAAGGACAAACAGGGACAGAGACAGAGGAAGAAAGACGTACAGAGACAACGAGAAAGGGACAGAGACAAAATTGGAGACACTGACTAATAAGACAGACAGGGATAGAGACAGACAGTGGAGGGAACAGAGACGAAGAGAGAGATGGACAGAGACAGACACAGAGGGAGAAAGAGACAAAGAGACAGACAGACAGAGACTGACATAGGGAGGGAGACAGACAGTGGCGGGAACAGAGACAAAGAGAGAGACATGGACAGAGGGTGACAGACAGTGGCAGGAACAGACAAAGAGAGAGACATGGACAGAGGGACACAGACACAAAGACAGGGACAGAGACAGAGGAAGACAGACAAGAGACAAAGATCGAGAAAGGGACAGACAGGAGACAGACAGTGGCAGGAACAGACACGAAGAGAGACAGAGACAGAGGGAGACAGACAGACAGAGACAAAGAGAGAGAGAAACAGAGAGAGGGAGACACACAGACAGTGGCAGGAACAGAGACGAAGAGAGACAGAGGGAGACAGACAGACAGAGACAAAGAGAGAGCGAAACAGAGACAGAGGGAGGGAGGGAGACAGACAGTGGCAGACAGAGACGAAGAGAGACAGAGACAGACAGAAGGAGACAGACAGCGGCAGGAACAGACGAAGAGAGATAGACAAAGAGAGAGAGAAACAGAGACAGACAGAGGGAGGGAGACAGTCAGTGGCAGGAACAGAGACGAAGAGAGACAGAGACAGACAGACAGACAGTGGGAGACAGACGAAAAGGGACAGACAGACAGAGACGAAGAAAGAGAGACACGGACAGACCGAGACAGAGGGAGACAGACAGAGAGACAAAGACGCAGAGAGTGTAGACAGAGGCAGACAGACAGAGACAAAGAGAGAGAGAGAAACAGAGACAGACAGAGTGAGGGAGACAGACAGTGGCAGGAACAGAGACAAACAGAGACAGACAGAGGGAGACGGACAGACAGAGACAAAGAGAGACACAGAGATACAGAGGGTCGGAGACAGACAGTGGCAGACAGAGATAAAGAGAGAGAGACAGACAGACAGTGGGAGACAGAGATAAAGAGAGAGAGACAGACAGTGGGAGACAGACGAAAAGGGACAGACAGACAGAGACGAAGAAAGAGAGACACAGACAGACCGAGACAGAGGGAGACAGGCAGAGAGACAAAGACACAGAGAGTGTAGACAGAGGCAGACAGACAGAGACAAAGAGAGAGAGACAGAGACAGACAGAGTGAGGGAGACAGACAGTGGCAGGAACAGAGACGAAGAGAGACATGGACAGAGAGAGGGAGACAGAGACGAAAAGGGACAGACGGACAGAGACGAAGAAAGAGACCCAGACAGAGGGAGACCGACAGAGAGACAAAGAGACAGAGAGAGTATAGTATGGTCGACAGAATACTCGAGACCCGGGACCCGGATAGGACTGGGATGTCTTGTAGTAAAAAAACAAACAAACAAACAAAAAAAAACGCCAAAGATCCTTGTTGTGACTATTCCATTTCACCTCGACACCCGTATCATCATAATTATATCCGATGTCCGGCTCTCAAGTGTTTCTGCAGAAACCCCGTCACGTCTTCTCACAGTTAAAAGACAAGAAGACAGACCCGCGAGTGAACAACAAAACTATTTGCGTTTGCTGGTTTCAAGGAAAAGGCTGTGTTACACACACACACACACACACACATAAACTTTATTCAAGAAAAACATAAACGAGGTGCCCACACAAGCACAATAACAATCACAACGCCATGTTAGAACAACACTAGGTCGACTGTCGAGGCTAACTTTTTCAGCCCAACCCGAAAATGGAAATCGATAAACAATTCCTTATTGCCCATATAATATATATTTATGCAAACAAGCAAGGCGAGAAACTTTAGCAAACAAACGAAAAAACAAACCAACAATAATAACAAAATACTGAAATGAACGAATCAATCAAGCTGTCAAGTCATTTCAGTAAAGAGAATGGGAGGTGAAGAGAGAATCGAATTAAATAAAGGTCATCATCTGAGTTGAAAAGAACGAAAAAATATTGAACGGCATTAGAATGTCAAGTCGAACATTCAAGAAATAAGACGACACAAAAGATTCGCACTGTCACTTCAGCACTGTAGTGGAAAGAACCTGAGAGAGAGAGAGAGAGAGAGAGAGAGAGAGAGACAGAGACAGAGACAGAGACAGAGAGACAGAGAGAGACACAGAGAGAGACAGAGACAGAGAGAGAAAGACAAAGACAGAGAGAGAGAGGGGGGGGGGGAGCAGAGGCAGGCAGACTGAGAGAGAGAGACAGACAGAGAGAGAGACAGAGACAGAGAGAGGGGGGGAGCGGCGAGGGGGGGGAGGGGGGGGGGGGGGGGGGGGGGGCAGAGGCAGACAGACTGAGTGACGGACAGAGAAGAGAGAGACAGAACTCAGAACTCAAAAACGTTGTTTTTTTTACAAAAATTGCGTTTTTTTGTTGTTGTTTTTTTGCATGGCCTATTCTTCCAGTCTGTCCTTGAGAGAGAGGGAGAGGAGAGAGAGAGAGAGAGAGAGAGAGAGAGAGAGAGAGAGAGAAAGGGGGGGGGGGAGGGAGAGAGTAACTAAGCCACCTCAGTGGAATGTACAATGTTTGAAAGAATAGCGAAGCTATCTCACTTGTTTAAAAAAAAAAAATGCTTGAAAGAATCGAGAGTCACACTCAAGTGTCATATTCTTGTTGTAAAGAGACAGAGACAGACCAGCATTCATATTCCTCCAATCGGTGCACAAAGGAAAAAAGAAAGACAAAAAGGAAAGTTGCATTCAATGTCCACTTCTCGGAGTTAAAAGAACGGAAGAGATAGATTCGCACAGACTGTCAACCAAAACAAATCGAAAATTTATGTCTTTCTCAATGCCATCATTGTTGCAACATGTCCAGCCAGATTCGGTGCTCCATTACAAGGCTGTTAATATCCTATTACTTTACAACTTAGTGGTGGAAGAGTGTATATATCTGGAGAGAGAGAGAGAGACAGAGAGAGAGAGAGAGACAGAGACAGAGGGAGAGGGAGAGGGAAAGGCATAAAGATTTCTCAATGAGTGCACGATTTTGAAATGCTGAAATATCGATTTTGAAATGCTGAAACCATCAAGTGCACTTGGGTCTATCATGTTTACTCAACACCTTTAAACTTTTTTTTTTCTTTTCTTTTTTTTCCCCCTTTTTTTAGGGGAAGACTGTTACTTCTCTTCGTCTTCGTTCGTGGGCTGCAACTCCCACGTTCACTCGTACATTACACGAGAGGGCTTTTCACGTGTATGACCGTTTTTACTCCGCCATGTAGGCAGCCATACTCCGTTTTCCGGATGTGCATGCCGGGTATGTTCTTGTTTCCATAATCCAACCCAACGCTGACATGGACTGCAGGATCTTTAACGTGTGAAATTTGACCTGTTTGCGTATGCACACGAGGGGGGGTCAAGGCACTAGCAGGTCTGCAGATACGTTGACCTGGGATATCGTAAAAATCTCCACCCTTTACCCACCAGGCGCCGTCACCGAGATTCGATCCCAGGTCCCTCAGCTGTAAAGTCCAACGCCTTAACCAGTTGGCTATTGTCTGTTACATGTCTGAAGACGGATCGATCAGTCAGCGTTGGCTATACACGGTTGGTATAGATGGTGGGGGAGGGGGTACGGGGGTGGGGGAAGTATCCGTCGTGCCATCGACCTCTCCATCTACACTGGACCGATGTTTTAAGTCAACCAAAGGTTTGAGACTGACAGCGATGACACGCTCTGTGCGTCCTCTCTCTCTGTGTCTCTCTCTGCACACGTGCGAGTGTGTGTGTGTGTGTGTGTGTGTGTGTGTGTGTGTGTGTGTGTGTGTGTGTGTGTGTGTGCGTGAGAAAGAATGTAAACAGATATCCAGACAGGTACAGAAAGACAGACAGAAAAACTGACAGAAACTGAGACAGAGACAGACAAGCTGACAAATACCTTAAAAAATTTTTTTTAAAACCTCGCTGGGGCCGTCTTAGACGTTTTATTTTGTGATGACTTTCGATCTCGCTTTCCGATTTTTTAGGGACGAAAGCATTCATCCAAATCATAAGCAATGTGTATAGATTCTCCCCTATCTCTCTGCCCCTCAGTCCTTCCCTCTTTGTCTCCCTGCCACTAACCCCCCACCTCCTCCCCTCTCTCTCTCTCTATTGTAAGTACTGTTCCCTATTTTCACCCTCAAAATATGATGTAAGTCATATCATGCTCGCGCGACGCACGGGCTTGAATGAAACAAGAGTAACTCTTGGCATCAACATTAGTGATGAGGAAACACATGTATGTATATATATATATATATATATATATATATATATATATATATATATATATATAGTCATACGGATGAGACGATAAACCGAGGTCCCGTGTGAAGCATGCACTTAGCGCACGTAAAAGAACCCACGGTAACAAAAGGGTTGTTCCTGGCAAAATTCTGAAGAAAAATCCACTTGGATAGGAAAAACAAATAAAACTGCACGCAGGAAAAAATACAAAAAATGGGTGGCGCTGTAGTGTAGCGACGCGCTCTCCCCAGGGAGAGCAGCCCGAATTTCACACAGAAATCTGTTGTGATAAAAAGAAATACAAATACATATATATATATATATATATATATATATATATATATATATGCATGCATGCATGTGCACAAGCTCTGGCGAACTCGGAGGACGAGATCAATTCTCACTCACCTAAAAAAACAAAAAGAAAGAAAAAAAGAGAAGCGAATTCAGACACAGCGACCACTTCAAATAACGATTAGTAGGGATTACTGTCTTCTCTCACGAGCCGGGAATCACACAGTGACAAAGATCAATATGAAAACCAAGCTTCCTGAAACAAGACACTGCGCGAGTGGATGCTTAAGCGTATGCACGCACGCACGCACGCACACACACACATAAACACACGAACGCACACACAAACACGCACACACACACACACACACGCGCGCGCGCTCTATTATCCAACGAGCTACATGCATGCACGCACGAACCATGCAAGACACCACAAGCACTAATAAAACACGTGAAAGGTGGAAACGTTGCAGGCCTTGTGCCTAACCGTTGTCACATATAATAATAGCTGGGTCAGCCACGCTGGAATAAATATATCAGCTGCAGTATATTCGCCTATGTCAATCGCGTCACAATCATTCAATGATCCGCAATTTTCATTTCATTACTCATAACTGCAAACTGAATTTCTAGAATTCAAAAGTCGGTGTGATAAGGTAAGTCGATTTGATTTTCTAGATGCTGTTCGAGTGAACCGATAGCTGTTCTGTGCAACCATGGCTCCAGGTGTATATTAAAAAAAAAAAAAAAAAAAAAAAAAAGCAAGCCGCATCACAAAACGACAGCAGAGCGCGCGCGTCTCCTGTTTCAGTGTCATCTGTGTCAGAACGTGCAGAGGTTAGCTTGACCTTTAATCACCTCGCGCTCTCGTTTTTGCAACACACAAGCTGAACTGTCTTGATTGTATCGATTAATGGGGAGGGGCGGGGGGCGGGGGGGTAAATGCAGCAGTTAAAGACACCCATGCATGCATCAGCTGTTCTCAAAGCAAACGTTTAACTGCCGACACGCACGCACACACATGCATACCCGTGTCGCGGTCCGAGTAACTGACGGATTCCATTGATATATTGAGCGACAAGTGACCCACATAGGTCCACTCTACACCCCCCCGCCCCCCTCGGCTCCGCCCCCCCCCCTCCCGACCCCTCTCCGCCCGTCACGCCCCACCCCCTCCACCCACTCTCCACTGACCGGGAGAGAGTGCTCACCTTGTGCATTCATCGATCTGAACCCAGTACCATGAAAGTAGTATGAAAGTGTGCATGCACTGCTAAAACCCAAAAATGTAAGGAGAAAATAATTCAGCGCAATCAAAGACACACACACACACACACACACGAGTTATTTCCAATCAATACTAAAGCATGTCGCTTGTTTACGAGGCAGGTTCATGCGGTCGGAGCGTGATGAAGCGAGCGAATGGATTTGTGCAAACAAAGCGAAAGTTCCACATAGTTGGGAACACGGCACCATATGTTACACAGACACCCAACGCAGGCAAAAGCGGCCTATGGGAAGCACGCCGACGCAGCAAAACGTGCTGTTGCCTGCAGCAATTGGCTCTGCCGCATTCCATTTTCAACTCTGAACCCGTGACCGACCCCGAGATGGCGGCCCTCATGGGCCACTCGGTGTACACGCATGCTCGCCACGACTTGTCCGATCACAGAAAAACTGTACTGCCCTAGCGCAGAACAAAGACTTTGGCGCGGGCCGGAATCCAGTGTGTGCACACACTGAAACGGTGTGTGCATGTTAATTCCCGATGCGTGCATGCTCTGTTTTGCAAAAGAAAAGGAAAAGGGGGGTGCAAAAAATAACAGACCCACCTTCTGTGATCGGATGCAGCCCCAGTCGTAAAACTCAATTCGCTCAGAGTCATGGTGCACTTGTAGCCCGAATGACCACCTTGAAGCGAGCACTCCCTCCTCCCCGCGCCTGCAGCCCCACTGGGTGTGGATGGGCCAGGGACCGACTGCTGGATCGGACCTCGGCACACAAACACACACACACTCACACACACACACACACGCTACACTGTTGGACGCCTCGCCACCATCCAAATCAGGTCATTGGCCTACTTTCACGCCACATGGCCAAGCCCAGCGCTCTGATTGGTGGAGGTGGAGTGGAAGTCACGGCCTAGGGGTCACGGAGCATGCGCGTGGAGTACCATGTGCTTCTTTGTCGTCTGCTTTGTGCGAAAAGCTGTTGCAGACGAGAGGAAAATCGACTGGGGGTTCTTTCTTTCAAATTTCGTCGGGGGCCAGTTGCTGGCTATTTTTAAATCTTAGGTAACATCCCCATGCAGGTGTGATCTTTCTTTTTCTTTTTGTTGCAGCTTGCTACTGGTTTCCATTTTATTTGCATAAATTGCAAAGAATTAACCGTTGTGCGCGTATTGTGTTGCGAGTAATCTGCCAACTTGCTTGTACGAGTTCCAAAGTAATTTATCAGTCCAGTTGCAAATGTTCACCTGATTCAGAATAACGGTCAGCGTTCCGCTCGACCGCTTTGCTGACCACGCTGAGTCCTGTGAGTTAAGCGAACAGGGCAGGGTGTAGCCTACTGGCTGAACGATGAACTTGGAATATAGGCCTGTAACTGGCTGAACTTTGGACGTGGAATTTAGGCCTGTTATGCAGAAACTAAGACCGAGAATGGGGTGTAATTTGTTCCGACCCAGCCCTAGTTGAGTAATATAGTTGGCTAGCGTCTTTGTGTGCATGCACAGCCGGTGTCAAAAAACAAAAAAACAAAAAAAGAAGAAGAAGAAACATATCAAAGGACTTTAGTTGTTGTTTTTTTATCCCCCCATGCTGCTTGCACAGGTTTACTGGTCGTGCTCGTCCTCAATTTCTTCTAGTCAGTGATTCCAAAAAGAACAGTATGGTGTTATTCAATAACACTGAGTCAATGTATGCATATATATGTTAGGCTTTGCCGGCAGCAGCCACACACCAGCCAAATAACTTGATGAAACTTAAGTCAGTACCTGTTCTGTGTATGATGTGCGAGAGGGGTCAGTGTCCGAAAAAGTCCAGTTAAAAACAAACTGTTATTAAAACTATATTTTCAGATTTATTACCAGACGAACCGAGCTTTTTAGACAATGGGTAAACAATAAGTCAATATACAGAAGTTAGTATATAGATAAGAAAAATATGTATCAGTCACTAATCAGTGATGTGTTCCGCTCTCTGCCGCATGTGATGTGAACAGCAACATGATAAACAAACTGCTCAGTGCTCTGACTCGAATTCTGCATGCACACACTGTGTGTTAAAAGACAAACAGAGAAAATGCGGTAACTTAGACGGAGCCGGTGATAAGCCAAACCATCTAATGACTGACTGAAACTGACATATCGACAATTCATGCACAGAATACTTGATGACATTTTGTGAATGCCACATAAAATGGACACAACGTACATCATGCACGCAATCAAATAATAATTGTCATCATTACTTGCTAACTCCTGCACAGAGGTTTCTACATCATCAACAATAGACTCGAAATTGGTGACCAAACCAAGGCACAAAAAAACTGGAACACATTGCGGCTCAACATTTCCACTAGCGATAGTCAGTGTTAGGACTTGCATCATACAAATGTTCCGAAAACAATGCTGAGATATTGGAGGAAAAAACAACAAACTTTCCAGGTATATTTCATCATAAGTGCTCATTGTGAATAGAATTGGATAAATCACAAAAGTGTATCATTTCGCCATACAAGTATCAAGTGCTGCCTGTGATCTGATTTAAAAACTGTTAACGGCATCATTGTCTTTAAACCGGGGCAAACCAACAAAAAAACAACCGGCTGCGTAAATGTAAGTTTTAATGTCTGTAACAGATACAGGCCCACACTGCACGCAAACTCAGTCGTGATCACGACACTCTTTCTTTCAGTCTCTCTGTCTATATGTCCATCTCTCTCTCTCTCTCTCTCTCTCTCTCTCTCTCTCTCTCTGTGTGTGTCTGTCTGTCTGTCTGTCTGTCTGTCTGTCTGTCTGTCTCACACACACACACACACACACATATGATACATAGGGAGATAAAGACATACATACCTACCTACGTATCTGCATACATGCATACATACATACATACATATGCACATGCAGACATTGTCACTCGGCAGAGAGAGAGAGAGAGTGAAATTTATGCAGCAACTTAACCGATCAGAACAGACTGCCACCGCGTGGCAGAACAGCCTCTGATGTTCATAAGTGATGTCTCAGTGATCCCCAAAAACGTTAATTTGTTACGGTTTGCATGTTCATAAGGACATATGTTCATGCGCGCCTGCGTGCGGGCAAGTGTTTAGCATGTTACGGTTTGCCTGTGCAGGAGGACATACTTTCATGCTCGCGCGCGTGAGTGCGGGCAAGTTCGCTGAAGCAGATGCGCGTGCCAGCTGAACCTGTGATCCCTGTTGTAATGCACTGGGGGTATAATCTCTCGATCGTTTATCCCTCGCCATGATCGAGAGGGCGTTCCCCGTGCACCACTTCCCACATCACGCACGCACACATTGACACACTGAGGCACAAACACATATAAAAGTGCACATTAATAAATGCATATGCGCGCGCTTGCACACGCACACACGCACAAACGCGCGCGCACGCACGAGCTTTCTTTATGTCCCCTTGTCGTTCGTACTCACATGACAACGCACATACCCAACTTGATCACGTGGCATTCAGACTGACCAACGCACATAATGATAAATATCGATAAAGCATATCCGGCAGTTTGATCCACATCTCCACGCTCCCAGTCCATGCACTCTCGATCTACCCCTGCCCCTCCCCCATGTCTACTACATAGCCCTTCTTTTCTTCCCATCCCACTACACACACACACACACACACACACACACACACACACACACTGATAACCACATACGTAGCGCGCGCGCGCACACACACACACACACACGCGTAACGCGGCACACACACACACAGACAACCACATACACGGACACACACACACACTGATAACCACATACGTAACGCACGCACACACACACACGAGCGCGCGTAACGCGGCACAATCACACACACAAACACACTGACAACCACATACATAACGCGCGCGCACACACACACACACTGATAACCACACACACGCACGACGGTAACGCGGCACACACACACTGACAACCACATACATAACGCACAATCACACACACACACACACACACACACTGATAACCACATTCGTAACTTGACGCACAATCACACACACACACACACACACACACACACTGACAACCACATATGTAACGCGGCACAATCACACAACAACAACAAAACAACCCACCTCCCACCCCCATACCACGTGGCACCCCTCCCCTCCCCACCCCTCCACCCAGCCACACACACACACAGGGTTCCAACATAACGTATGCATGCATGCAAACACACGAACGGTACACTCCTCACATGCTGGCACACGTGACAACACAACCAACAGCTGTTTCAACGCATCATGCCCTGCTGGTGCTGTTCTGTTTCAGCTGACCAGGTGCGGACAGGGTCCACGCGTGTACGGCGAGGCAGGCCATTGTTCGTTCAGGGTCCGGCAGGATAGTCCTGACATGTCTGTCCTGTCTCTATCTCTTTGTCTGTCTCTCTCCCCCACCTAAAGCTCTCCGGCCAGGCCCGTAGTAGCGGTGTGGCCGGCCACACGCTGGCTAATTTGATGTGGATTGTGTTCCTTTTCTTTGTGCGTCGTCGTACAAGGGAGGAAGGTGGCAGAATGGTTAAGACGCTCAGCTGCCAATACAGAGAGTCCGTGAGGGTGTGGGTTCGAATCCCGCTCTCGCCCTTTCTCCTAAGTTTGACTGGAAAATCAAACTGAGCGTCTAGTCTTTCGGATGAGACGATAAACCGAGGTCCCGTGTGCAGCACGCACTTGGCGCACTGAAAAAGAACCCATGGCAACGAGAGTGTTGTCCTCTGGCGAAATTACGTAAAATGAAATCCACTTTCATAGGTACACAAATATGTAAGCATGCACTCAAGGCCTGACTAAGCGCGTTGGGTTATGCTGCTGGTCAGGCATCTGCTCAACAGATGTGGTGTAGCGTGTATGGATTTGTCCGAACGCAGTGACGCCTCCTTGAGAAAGTGAAACTGAAACTGTGCGTCGTAGTGAGTTTGCCGGGTTAGAAGGCAGCTGTTGTTGGATACGTGTGTGGGAGGGGGAAGGAGCGGGTGTGGGGGAGGGGGGAGTGTCCCTGTGTGTTGTGGGTGGGTGGGTGCCGTTGTGTGTGTGCGGTGGGGTTAGGGATCATAGTGGCGGGAGTGTGGGCGTGGCCGGAAGGGACGGTGTATATCAGTGTGTGTGTGGTATGTGCTTATACATGTGTTTGTGAGTGTGTGTGTGTGTGTGTCTGTCTGTATGTGTGTTTGCAATGAGCGAACGCGTGCATGCTTATCTTTTACATGCTTGTGTGTGTGTGTGTGTGTGTGTGTGAGAGAGAGAGAGAGAGGATGCGACTGTATGTCTACAAATATGCGTGTGTGTATATCCATGCACATGTTTATAATTGTTGTGTGTACATGCGTGCGCGTGCCAGTGCGTGCGTCACTGAGTAGGCCTACTAGCATACATGCACATGCATACGTTCTATCAGCACATTACAACATTAGCTCCTCTTTCAAGCTCAGCAATGTTCCCAAGTATTTGTCAGATCTGCAGTCATGATACGGCCCGGCGTGGTCACTGAGCAACGATGTCCGAATGTCAACTCTGAATCCGGACTCGACTGAATCCTCACGTTTCGCGCGGCTGGCCGACTTTTCAACTCAGATGACGGGGGTGGAGTTAGTAGTGCGCACATGGCAACAGCACGTAGGTACATACATAATAATGGCCCGTTATTGCTGTCTCCGTCTCTCTCTGTTGTTATGCTGGTTTTATTGGGCCTCAGCTGTGGATTTAACTGGATATATGTATGTGGAAATAGCCTCCCAGTGCCGTGCACGAAAATAGCTATGGTCACATATGCTCGGTTACTTGCGTCCGTTCGTCTGCAGGTTTCCATGTTTGTGTGGGGTATGGCAACGTTTTTGTGTCTGTGCGTGGGTGCGTGCGTGTGTGTTGTGTATGTGTGTGGGTGCCGGGGGTGGGTGTGTTATTTGTTTGCTTGATTTATCTTGTTTGTTTGATGGACTGCTGTTCAGTGTTCCTGTGTTGCTGTGCAGGTGTTGCATCATGTTGTTGTTGTTTTTTATTGTCGGACACAGCCTGTCAGTTGTGTGGGCAATGAGTTGTGTTGATGTGAAGGGTGAAGCGCTCTTGTTATTGTCATTTCGCGCGCACGTGTGTGTGTGTGTGTGTGTGTGTGTGTGTGTGTGTGTGTGTCAGTGTGTGTGTGTGTGTGAGAGAGAGAGAGAGAGAGAGAGAGAGAGAGAGATTGTCAGTTATTGTTGTGCCGGCTTGTTTTCTTCACGCTTATTGTTGTTGTTGCTGTTGTTGATGTTATTCCTGTACCTTCTGTTTTGTTCTTCTTGAAGTTGAAAATCCGCGGTAAAAATTAATGCATCATCATCACCATCATCATCACCACCAGCATCTTCATTATCATCAGAACAGCCATCGTCAAAACTTCAGTCTAGCTACAGCAGCTACACTGAGAACGACGACAACAGTAATAGCACACAAGTTTCAGTTTCAGTAGCTCAAGGAGGCGAGGCGCTTAGTAAGGCCTTGAGAAAAAAAAGAAAAAAAGGTGAATAAATAATAGATAAGCTTACATAAATAAATAAATAATAATTATAATATAAAAAGGTAGTAGTAATAATAATAAAATAATAATAATGATAAATAAATAAAACAATGATGATAAATAAGCAAATAAATGTAAAACATGAAGACACACATTCACACATACACCCACACATGCACAACAGATATGCACCAACATGCAGTTTCACAGATATGAAAGCACAGTCAAATACATATAAATGTACACACACACACACACACACACACACACACACACACACACACACATTACCCTGCACCTCCTCTAGAACAACGACAATATAATCGCACTGGTCAATACTCCTTTTTTTATGTTCCCCCTATGCCTTTCAAGACATGCAGATGTTGCCTCCTCTCCTGAGCTCATGGCCAGAGAAAAATACAATATAGAATACACACATACGCAATAATCACGCGAATAGCATGTGTTTTTCGTCCTGACTGAACAAGTGCACATTTATCTATCACCTGATTGGAAAAAAAAACTGTATTGCATATCATCTACACACACACACACACACACACACACACACACACACACACACCATGAGAACACTGTACTTCCTGGAGCATCAGGTTGTGGTCGCGCTCACCCATGGCATAAATATTTGCATTTATAATGTCGTTTCATATTATATGTGCAGCACATAATACTATGGCTATGATATTAGTCGACTCTGTGGTGTTTGCTTGGCAGATGTGGCGTAGCGTATATGGATTTGTCTGAACGCAGTGACGCCTCCTTGAACTACTGAAACTGAGGTGTTTGCGCACTTGAGCACAACTGTCTTTCGTCTGCAGCCTGTTGTACGCTGGGTGTAAGCGTGTGCGTGCGAGCATGCATATGCGGGTGGCTCACATGAATCGAAAGAAAGGATCCTGGGACTAGACAGACGGCACGCGACAGACTGCCTCGGGTGGCAGGTGGTCGGCCTAAGTGCGTGCCCTGTCGAGCAGAGCACAGACGCAGCAATCCGCTCGCTCTTTTATGAAGTTGTGACGAGAAGGTATAATGGTTTTGGAAGCTTTTCTTTGACAAAGATCGGCAGCAGACTGCCAAGTTCGAGAGAAAGGGAAACGTTTGTTGTTTAGTTTTGCCGGGAACGGGGTGTCGGTGGGCGGGGAATATTGAGGGTGTGATGGGGTGAGGATGGGGCCTGGGAGGGGATTACTGAGTAGAGAGGAGGGAGAAGGTGTGTGTGTGTAGGGGGGGGGGGGGGGGGTGATCAGGCAGAAGGTGAGAAGGAGAGAGAGGTTGTGATGGGTGTGGAACAGTTAATACGATCGTGTGTGTGTGTGTGTGTGTGTGTGCCCGTGTTGCCAGGCTAATGGGTGGGTGGATGGGTGGGTGCTGTTCGAAAACGCGTGCCGTGCAAAAAAAAAAAAAACCCAAAAAACCAACAAACTTCCCCGACGAGTAAACCGGCTAAAAGCAATTGAGCTTGTTTTGTGCAAAGGTGAAGAAAAAACAAAACAACAACAACAACCAAAAAAACAAACAAACAACAACAACAAAAAAACAACAACAACAGCAACAGCTGACACACTTTATTTGGGAGTCTACTGCCACTCCGTGAGTGTCACCAAAAGCAGTTTCTTGTTCGTTTGTTTATTCACGGTTTTTCTTTTCAAGCGGTTTTTTTAATTTTTTTATAATCTTTTTATTTACTTTTTTTATAGAAAGGGTTAGGCCGGTCTACTTCTCGTTATGACCATGGCATGAAAACAAATGCACTTAAAGCAAAGACCCTTTCCATTTTCGTTCTGTTTAAAGTGAAGAGTATGCAAGGATTTGTGACTTTGAAACTTGTATGTGTCTTAAATATTGCTGCAGCGGTATCGATGAAAATGATGATGACGGCGTGTGTGTGTGTGTGTGTGTGTGTGTGTGTGTGTTGGTGTGAGTGTGTGTGTGTGAGAGAGACACAGAGAGAGAGAGAGAGGGAGAGAGAGAGTTTGTGTAGCAAGAAAAAAGGAGGTAAAAGGCAATGGCACTGGTAGTGAACCGTGGATAATAGGAGAGGGCTTCAGAGGTGAACTGGCTTAGGGCGAAATAAAAGAAAGAGACGGCGGCTGGGGCGAGGTGAGGTAGTTAGTTATAGGGAGGGAAGTGTGTCTGTGTGTTGGGAAGGGAGGGGGTTGGCGAGGAGAGGGGCCGGGGGGTTTTGGGGGTGGGGGGGTAGCACAGTGGCTGGGCAGGTGGGATGAAAGGAGAGTGTAGAGATCACCGGTGACATCGTGAGTTCGCCAGCTGTCACAAATACGTTTTATGTTTTTTTGTTGTTGTTGTTTTTTCTTTTCTTTGTGTGCACGAAGTACTGACAAGCGCTTGTGTGTTTGTTTGTGTGTGTGTGTGTGTGTGTGTGTGTGTGTGACAGAGGTAGAGAGATAGACAAATAGATACATACATATATGCATACATACATAGATAAATAGACATATAGATAGATAGGGACAAAGAGAGACAAACATAGAGAGAGGTGGGGAGAGAGAGAGAGAGGGGGGGAAGAGAGAGAGAGAGCTAGGAGTTCATTCATATCAAAAGCACATCTTTCTGACTGCCGAGATGTACATCTAACATTAGATGCCGAACTGTCGGAAATTTTCATTCAAGGTAAGCAGAGATTAACTATAAAAATGTGAAGAAACAAGAAGATATGTTGTTTCATTTGCTATGTCTGTAGACACACACACACACACACACACACACACACA